>NC_090437.1:188546943-188854443 GCF_031143425.1 Pleurodeles waltl
GGTGCCAACCTCAAGAAAAAGCAAACACTGCTTTAGGCACGCAGGAGCTGTCAAAATGCTCCTGCCTGCTGAAAACAGGGATTTCATCTCTTTCCCTTCTTGCTAACATGCGGGCAGGGAAAGAGATGAAAACACTACTCCTACATGCAGGGAACTGCTATTTGTAGCTGGGTGGGATGGAAGAGAGAGAGAGAGAGAGAGAGAGAGAGAGAGATTGTTTGTGCAATGATCTCTCCATAGAATAACTTAAAAGCGTCACACCAGCAAGATATTTGGTAAGAAGGTTATAGTTATGTTTTGATACACACCAGAACAAAGTCACTTCAGGCCTACTGGTAAATCTCTTGGACTGTCACTCAGTAGGTTGAAGGTTCAAATCGTGGTATCTCATGGCAGTTTGTCTCTTTATTTACTTGTGCTTGTGATGTTAAACATTGCTAGTGATGGAGCATTAATGTCTTTTTGGCATCAAAATATTTTGGTTAAATGTTATAGATATGTCTAGAAAATGCTCAGTAATAAGTCACCTGCGGCCTAGCAGTTAAGGTATCAGATCCTCACACAGAAGGTTGAAGGTTCAAATGTTGGTATGTCAATTGTCATTTCTCAGCATTAAATACTTTTACAACTTCAAATATTTATGCTACCTACCGAAAGGTCTTTTTACTTGTCAAATACATTTTTTTTTCAATTTGTTGGAACATTTTTGGTTGTAAGTGGCACAGGGTTGGGTGGTTATAGGGGGTGTTCCACAGGGCCTGGCCACAGGCTAGGCTCTTTGGCCAACCTCCACCATGCACTGCCGAAAGTCATATGTGGTGCGGGACTGGGTAGTTATAGGGGGTTGGCTGCAGGGACTGCAGCTAACCTCTAATGCGCACGGGCAGTGTCTGGATTAATATAGAGTAATTAAAATTACTTTACGTTAAAAAAACATAGAAATTAACTGAAAAAAACCTTCTTGAGGAGCAAATGATGTCCCAAGGGCCAGCTCTTGCTATGTTACAGGGTGCCCACCCCCGGGACATAGCTGTTTGCTTTTACTTGGTAGGAGCTGACAGCTCCCACCAAGCAAAAGCAAACAAAGTGCACTTTCTGATAGCGGGAGCTGTAAAAAAGCTCCTGTGGGCAGAAAGTGGAGTTTTCATCTATTTCCCTGCACGCAAATATGCTTGCAGGGAAAAAGATGGAAACTTTGCTCCAGCAAGCAGGGAGCTGCTATTTAACACATCTCCTTCCTTGTGGGAGCAGTGACGGCTCCTGTAGGATGTGCCCTCGCCATCCACTGCTAATTACCCCACATATTGCATCAGTAACTGCATCTTCTATGATATCACTGATAATCTCATTGCAACATTTGCAATACCATTATTGATCTGCAAACTGTGCATGGGGGTCACTGAAGAAAATAGAACTTTTGCCGTTAAGTAACTTTAGGTTACAAGTCATAGGCCCTCATTTCAACTTTGGTGGGCGGCAATCGCCGCCCGCCAAGTTGAAACTGCTGGGCGGCCGCCAATGCAGCCGCACTCCCGCGGGGTCTATTTTGAGATCCCCGCTGGGCTGGCAGGTGGAAACCTGGTTTCCACCCGCCAGCCCAGCGGGGATCTTGGCCGCAACACGGGAGCCGGCTCCAAATAGAGCCGGCGGTGTTGCGGCTGCACCCGTCGCGCTTTTCACTGTCTGCCATGCAGACAGTGAAAAGCTCCATGGGGCCGTGGCAGGGGGCCAGTGTCATGGGCAATGCAGGAGCCCCCAGGGGCCCGCTACTCCCTTTTCCGCCAGCCTTTTCATGGCTGTTCATACTGCCATGAAAAGCCTGGCGGGAGGGGGACTCGTAATCCCCTGGGCAGCGCTGCCCTGGGGGATTACAACCGCCGGGACAAAAGTGGCGGGAAACTGCCGGTCCCGGCGGTGCGACCGCGGCGCTTCTGCCATGGTCGTAACGCCCAAGTTTGTACCGCCAGCCTGTTGGCGGTACAAACTCCAAACCAGCCCTGGCGGTCTTTGACCATAGTTTCTTAACATAAGTATAACTATAAGTATAGCTATGACTCCTGAATTTCTGTTGTTTTGTGTAAACATGTGAGCCTAACTATATTGTCCCTGTAACCTTTTTCAGTGAGTATGTATAAATATATATTATATATATATATATAAACTTACCTTACACCTATTTTTTGTTGTTGAATTTTTAGATAACAAAAATTGTGTTATTTACTCACTAAGGCCCACCACCTCGATGCCCAGCAGGTCGAGCAGGTCCTGTTCGCGGTCAAGGATGGCACATCAACTGCTGCTGGGTGTGAGTGAATCCGATGCTGTGGCGCACACACCGGGGCACTCCCCCCTGAGCAACTGACACTCCTGCAGGGCATAGCCCTTGCGGGGCCTACTGCCTGTTGCTGTCCCGCGGGGAGGTGGCACCGCACCAGAAAATGAGTGCTGCCATCTCTGCCTCACTAAAGATTGGGTGAGGCTGCACCCAGTTCTTCTGCGCTGCCTGCATGGGGTGTGGATGGCACCCATTGTACCTGCTTCTGCCATAGTGACAGTCGAAAGGGAAAGGACTGGAGTGAAGAACAGGAGGAACAAAGACAGGATAGGCCAGGACAAGAATAAATATAATACAAAAAAGTAAACAGAACCTAAAATAAACACAAAAATAAACACAAGGACAATGACACAATAAAAAACTAAGTAAAAGTGCTGGGATCGAGAAATAGGAAAGAGTAAATGGGATAGGATGAATCTAGATTGAAAAAAAGTAAAGCAGCCAGCAAGGAAAGACAGAAGCAAACAAACCAAAATGCCCACAACCTTGTGTACCGCGTGGTGCCATTTGTGCTGATTTTTCAGTGTGAAATGTGCTGCTGCCCTGAAAAAGCAGTGCAAATAGGCGGACAAGTATTTTTCTGCTCATTCGTGGACTTCCATGTAATTTTGTTGAGTTTGTTTGTAACTCTGGGGAATTCCATGTGGTAAAAATCCACAATTTCCACCCAGGCCTATTCAAAATGTGATAACATTTCCTTGGCCTGACAGCCTGACAGCCTGACAGTCCAAGTCTTCAGTTTCTGAACAATCTCACCTAGAACGTAATAATTCCCCAAAAGGGACACTCAATTTTAAGTCTTTAGGATGCCTGCTTGTAGCATGCAGAATACTGATGCAGCATGTGGCCTTGAAATGAATTTTGTTGCAAATTCTATTGTCTTTAATATAAACTTCATGTCCAAAAAGTCAATTTTATCAGCACTCTCAGTATGGGAACATTTTACTTTGTATTCATTTTCATTTAAGAAGGAAACAAATAATTCTAAGGTTTTCACATCTTCCTCCCAAATGACAAACAATTCATCAATGAAGCGAGTCCATAGCTTGACATGTTCCAATAAGGTTGACATTTTTTCTGTCCACACAACTTCGGCTTCACACCAACCATCAGTAAATTTGCTTTTGGTGGAGAAAAAGAAGTCCCCATTGTTATCCCTTGTTTTTGCAGGAAATGGGTGCCATTGAAAATGAAAAAATGTTAAAATTTAGGCAAAATGTGAGCATTTCTAACAGCACGTCTGAGAGTTCCATATAGCTCATGCATCTGGCTCAAAGGAAATATCTACAAGCATGAAGATCATCAGAGTGTTCGATGAATGTGTACAATGATATATATAATGATCTTTACACACACACACATATATATAAATAAAAACACATATATATATATATATATATATGTATATATATATATATATATATATATATCAAACCAAGGCCCTTTCAGGGTTAGAGTGATGCATAAATTATGCAAAAAACAAAGGAGAACTCTGGGAAGTTCCCAATTTTAGGTGGAGAGCTGCTCTAGTAAGGAGCACCCTGCAACACCAGCGACACTCTAAATTTGCTCACCTCAAATGTCTGCTTATCTAGCAAAGTTTTTAAGCATAGGATTAGCACAGTGCGAGGATGACACTATGTCAATCCTATGCTTAAAGATTTTGCTGTACAAATGGCAAAAACCTTTGTCACTATCTAGCTCGGCGAGGATAGCACTGTGCTAATCCTATGCTTAAAAACTTTGCTAGATAAGCAGACATTTGAGGTGAGCAAATTTTAGAAAATTGGGAACTTCCCAGAGTTCTCCTTTGTTTTTTACACATATATATATACATAGAGAGAGACAGAGAAAGTGAGAGAGAGAAAGATGAAGTGAGAGAGTTTTGTTTTTTTAAGGTATGTATTGTCTAAACTTATCTGTACATACCTTGAATGTTTTTTCGGAAGCTAACAAAATCTTAACTTCGATATTTTTGTAGCACAATATTTACGTCCATAACATTCTGACTCTTAACCAAAACATGTTGACTACAAAACACTGGCATTAGTATTACAACAGGAAATTCCACAAAAACCATTGCCAAGGCTCAATTGTAATTGCTTTTATATAGTGCTTACTACTCCTGACAAGGCATCAAAGTGCTTTTCGGTGAGTAGCACACTGCTCCACAACCCATGAAGGATTTGAGGTGAATTAGTATAGGGAGACAAGAGATTAATTTGAGGGGTGAACATGTGAGTCTGTTAGTTGACTTGAAAAAAGGATAGTGGAGAAATAGAAGAGGGAAGGCTTTGCATTTATATAGTGCTTACTACCCCTGAGGAGGCGTTGAAGCGTTTTTCACCGAGTTGCATGCTACTTCGAACTCAAAAACTCAAAAAGGATTAGTGGTGAATTAGTATACGAAAATATGAAATTAATTTGAGGGATGGACATGTGTAGTGTGTTAGTTGGATTGAAAAGGATAGTGGAGAGTTAGAAGAGGGAAGGGTTTAGAAAGTATTTCATTGGAGATCATAGCAGTAGAAGGAGGTTTGGGATGAATGAAAAAGAGGTTGAGGGGTAGGAGTTAGGGGGAAGGGTTTGAAAAGTATTTTTTGGGAGATCTGAATAGGAAAAGAAGTTTGAGCTGACGCAAGGAGAGGTAGAGGAGGGAATAGTCTTGAAAGTGTTATTTTGTTGATCATAGTAGAAGAAAGGGGATGAGTCAGAGAGTGGAGGTAGAGGATATACTGAAAGAGGTGTAGGGTGAGGAGTAGGGTAGTGCATTGGAGAGAGTTTTAAAATGAGGTGTGGGATGAGTCAGAGAGCAGAGGTAGAGGATATATTGTGAGAGGTATAAGTTGAGATATACGGTAGTACATTGGAGATGCTGAATTAGGAGTAAATAAATAAATATAGAGATGCATACGGACATGGAAGGCATTTATGTACAAGGAAGATAACATATCTCAATTTAAGGTGTACTTAAGAAACCCAGACTTTCAAGTGTTACTGTTCCTTAAGCTAGTTTATATTTAAAAATAAATCTTTTTGTTAGATCAATAGTGAAGTAATTGTATACAGTATATTAAAAATGTACCTATTGATTCAGTCACCTATATACATGATAAACATAGAATAATATAACCATAAGTAATATGTACATTTGCTAAGCAGAACTAATGAATGTCTACATATTTATGAACATAATTACTACACACATTTATACAAAGGAATACGCATATCTATATACATGTATATCATCCAAATAAATGCTTAAATACACAGGGATATGCTGTACATTAATGTTTTAGGGGGTCATTTTGACCTCAGCGGTCTTTTTTAAAGACCGCTGAGGGACCGCCGTGCGGAAGACCGCCAGTGGTGGCGGTTTGCCGTTCGGCCTATTATGACCGTTGGCAGCTCTCCGTCCTTTTATGGACGGAGAGCCGGCAACAGCCATCCTGGCGGGAGGTGGGGAAGTGGAGGTTGCTCCACCTCCACCGCCACGCCAACAGAACACCGCCCAGTGAATCACGTCCTGTGATTCGCTGTGGCGGTGTTCTGTTGACGGTGTGGTGTTGGCGGAGCTGCCTCCATGGCTCCCGTCCCCTCCCGGAGGATTGTCAGACCAGGAAAGTCGATCGTCCGTGAGGGGAGGGGGTGGGGGGGTGTTGTGTGTCGTGTGGGTGCATGGGGGTGTGCGTGTGTGTATGTAGAGGGGGTGTGTGAGTGCGTGTATGCTTGCGTGGGTGTTGTGTGTATGAGAATGAGTGCGTGTATGTCTGTGGGTATGTCTGTATGGATGTGTGCATGTATGTTTGAATGTGGGTGCGCTTGTCTGACTGTGTGTGTGGATGTAGGCATGTATGTCGGCGTGTGTGCATGTAAGTGTGTAGGTGGTGCCTCCGTGCGTGTCGTGTGGGTATGGGTGATGTGATGTTGGGGGTCGGGGTTGGGAGGGGGGTCCTGCCACCTTTGGGGAGTGGCAGGGGTGGTGGGGGGGGTAGGGGAGGGAGTCGGGGTGTGGGTGGGGGTGACCCCTATCAGTGCCAGGGAAGGAATTCTCTGTCACTGATAGTGCTTACCGCCATGGATTTCATGGCGGTTCAAACCGCTGGAAATCCACGACGGTAAGCCGGGTCAAAATACTGCCGGTGGTCTAGTGACGGCTGCCGGGCTGGAGACCCAGGTCTCCAGCCCAGCGGTCGTCTCCGCCCTGGCGGGCGGAACGGAGAACCAGCGGATGACCATGGCGGCAACCGCCATGGTCATAATTCCACAAAGTAAGACCTCCAGCCTGTTGGCGGTCTTACCGCCGGTTCTCCGCCTTCCGCCAGGGTCATAATGACCCCCTTAGTCTGTTGGTTATGTGGTGAAGAGCCAACTCTTGAATAGTCTTCTGAAGATAAGATAGTTATCCATGGATCTTATTTTGGGGGTAAAGAGTTCCATAGTTTGGCTGCTTAAACAGATAAGTATGTTCCTCCTATATTTTTTTCTTGGATGTTGGGATTTTTAGTTGAGGTGCTAATTTGGAGTGGAGGTTCCTTTGTTGAACGTATTTGGTTATTTTATTCCTGATGAAGAGTGGCCCTATTCCATGTATCGCTTTGTGGGTAACACAAAGCAGCTTGAATGTGGATCTTCTGGCAACCAGTAGCCAATGTAGGGCATTCAAGGCAGGGTAGATGTGGACTTGTGGCTATACATGAAAGAGTAGTCTGGCAGCAGAGTTCTGAATCTGTTGTAGTCTTTTCATAGTTGTTAAAGATGATCCACGGTAGAGGCTATTGGTGTAATGAGTTTAGACAGAACAAGAGAGATAGTAGCATGGACCTTGTGTGAAAATCCTAGGTGGAGGAAGATGTGTCACATGGTTTTTATAGCAATAAAGCTTGATCTTGCTAGTTTGTCCACTTGGGCATTCATTGATAGCTTTGAGTTTCTTACTTCCCAGGTCATAGCCACATGTAAGTAATTCCATTTTGGAAGCATTCAATTTGAGATGGGTACATGTCATCCACTGATCTCTATGGCTCTGAGGCAACTGCAAATGTGCGAGTTTCCAATGTCTTTGGGGCATTCCAGTTTAAGGAGTATTTGTGTGTCATCTACATTGTTGTAGCATGTGAGGTGAAATTCATTGATCAGTGCCGGTAATGACTTCATGTAGATGTTAAAAAGCATGGGTGAGATGATGGAGCCTTGAGGGACCCCTGCTTTTGTGAAGTACGGTTTGATGAGAAAGGGGGGTTACGGATGACATTTGTTCTGTTTTGAAGGTAGGAAATGATCCAATCGAGAGCAGTCCCTTCTATGCCAGCTTTGTAGAGTCTTTAAAGTATTAAAATATTATGTACATTTATGCACTGAAAAATCCACCATGGCATATCACTCATAAGCCAAAATGTTGCAGTAAAATCCCATAACTTAGAGTGAAAGTTGACAAACAGTGAGGTGGTGCCTTCTCAAAGATGTTTCATGATGTGTGTCATATTTTATTAACACCAAAACCTAGAGCGCATTATCGTCGAATCAGTCTTAGCTCAGGTGAAAACTGAATTTAGAGAAAGTAAAAACCATGGGGATGCTATGAAGCGTGGGGAGATGTTCATACCTGCACAAGGGTTGGACATCATTGGTAACTATGGACCTTCAGTAATTGTCCAGGGATTGTAACCAATGTCAAATGCTGAGCCTGCACAGTGTATCATGGAATAATATCCTGGCATTGCCATTGAGCACAACCCTGACACATGGTGGACTGTACCTCACATATGGTACACGCACTTTGGCTGTGCACTGCACAATGGGTTGCCAGACAAAATAAGCAGCTATGGGTACAGAATTACTATCCAAACACATGACCCATTGTCAGGATCCAAGGATTTATTGGGACAAGGCACCACCAAATTTGTATCTGGGTCGAATGTAGGCAGAGTGTCTTACACTCACTATGTACATGAGGTGCATACTTGTCACACAAATCTGCTGTTTTCACACATGCCTAGAGCAACTCCAGATAAACATGTGAAGACTGATGTACGGGTGTATGTCGTAGGTAGCAACGGGTTTGCTAGCATTAACAATGCTTGACATGTGTCAGCATTTTTACTGAGTATGCTCTGTATAACAACATCACACAGCACATAGCAATACACACCACTCATTGTCACTCACATGACAGAACAAGTGCATGATAGCAAAGTAACAGTTTATCCCATACATGTTTTGGCCTCCAACATCACAATCAGGTGTGGGATGTGCTACTATGTCCACTATTGTTGAAAAATATCTACGACACAACATTAAGCTGAGTGGGAGTAGACCGAGCCATAGCAATTGGCTAAAGAACAGTACAGCACTGAGATGATTTTACACCTCAACATCATTCAGTCCTGGTAAGAGTTACCTAGGTTGTGACATGGTGGAAGAAATGCATACCCATGTCCAATGAAGTTGTGGATGGACAGCTTCAAGACACCCACAGATACTTGCAAATACAACACAGAAAGTCAAATGGAGGCAACACAAGTGCTGTGGCAGGAGTAATGTCATGTGTGTGTGAGCTTATTTCATCTCACAAATACCGTCAATGGAACCGTAACTATCAAGTAGCCAGTAGTAGGAGATGTGTACATCTTCCAATTACACGAGTCACATGTTGCATCATGTCCATGTATGACCAGACAATGTTGCTATAGAAGATGTGTACAAAGTGCAAGCAGCCTAAAGAACGGTAGCAATATAGGAGACAATACATACCTTACCAGTACCAGCAGGAATAAATGGAGAAGGGACACACATAGACTAATACTGACTATACAATACAACAATGTCTACATGTCAACATTTAACATATGTGCAGAGAGGGTGGCCAGGATAGTACATAACCCAGTCATGTTGTAGCTACTGCGTATAGCGCGGGGAACATGGCAGTCCGCTAAGTCGCACAGACCGCGGTCTCTGCCCTCCGCTCCTTTCACTGCCGGCTCCCCCGCTGCGGGGACGAGTTTTGGTCCGCTTTTACTTTTCTGTTTTCCTTATTTTTCTACTTACCTGGTGGATGGGCCCTCCATGTCCAGGAGTCCCCTTTGAGCAGACGAATCCGCTGCTCCCTCCACGTTGGATTCAAGCTGCCTGGTTGCTGCGCAGGCACAGAGGGGCGGCAGCCAGGGTTCGCTTCCAGGGTAGCAGAGGCAGAGTCAGCACAGGCTTGTTCCTGGCTCTTCCTGGTCTGAATCAGGATCTCCAAGGGGAGATGGCCTTGGAGCTCCCTCTTATTGGTGATTCAGGTAAGGAAGTCTGGCAACACCATTCCACGCTTCAGGCCTCTCATCACCGGCCCTCCTGCATGATCCCCAGGCGCCCATCTAGGCCGGGGGCCAGAACTCGGCTACCGGGGTAGAAGCTGTCTTCTACGAAGTCTGGGTTGGACCCCCCAGCTTCTTTTCCAGCTTCATCAGCGCTGCCCCCACCGGGTGCTGGGGTTAGGAGCAAGTGCACTGCTAAAGGTAAAGCCTCTACATTATCTTTGCCCCCTTATTCACGAACTGAGGGAGGGTTTCTCCTCCAAATTCTCATGCTCCACTGGCTAAAACCACTTCAAGCTTTACTACTGGGCGACTCAAAGTTACTCCCTCCCTTAGGTCTTTCTTTAAAGTATTAGACCAGTCCAGCTCTCTACAAACGGCGCCAACTTCCCTGGTAAATACAGCTGTGAATATGGCTAATATGGCGGGAGTTCCCCCTTCTCGTTTGTTTTATCACACAGCCCATCTATGCAGGAGGCAGAACAGGATACAGTTGGGGGGCGTCTGTGCTTCCGCACAAGGCAGAGTCTGAACGAAGTAATGTAACCCATACAGATTCCCTCCTCCAGTCATTGCTACATGAGATGAGAGACAAATTTACTGTTTCTGAATCCAACCAAGCTAAAATCCAGGGGCTCTATGATGGTCTCGATGTGAAAATCACTAATTTAACGGAGAGGCTAGGGGCTATGGAATCCTTTATCTGTGCACTACAGGCAGATGTGGAGTTGAATACTCATGAGGTCTAAACGTTGAAACGAAGTGAGAAGGACCTGAGAGAGAAACTAGAATCCCTGGAAAATCACTGTAGGAGGAATAACCTCAGATTCTTGAATATTCAAGAAGGTGTGGAAGGGGACAATATTAAAGACTTTATAATATCCTTGATCAAAGGCCATATCCCGATGGTGACCTCCCTTGATCTGGCTTCAGAAATTCAGAGAGTCCACCAGGACCCTTTCAAGAGAAATCCTAACAAGGAGAAACCTAGAAAGGTAATGGCTAATTTTGCCTCATATCGAGTAAAATAATTGATTCTTGCAGAAGCTTTCAAAGTCCAGGGCTTTCTACATGAGGGTTGGTTGTTCCTAATAAGATCTGATATGTGTAGGGCAACGTTAGATCAACGCTGGGAGCTGGGGAAGGCTATGCAGGATTTTAAGTCTCTGGGTGCTACTCCACAATTGAGGTTCCTCGCCACTTTGAGGGTAATGTGGAAAAATAAAATGTATAATTTCCGTGATCCCCAAGATGGTAGGGTTTTGATTGATTGGATAAAAGGGGAGAGCTAGCGGGCTGCGGAGGGCTGAGGCCCAAGGGTAGTATGAGCAACCCAACATGGTTTCAAGGAGGGTTCCCCAGGAAGGGTATGGGGACGGGTAGTGTGTCACATGTTTCAACGATTCAACTAAGGTCACACCGGGTGGGGAGCATATGGGAAAAATGAAAAAAATTGAGTTGTCGCACGATTGTACAAATGTTGGGGTCAGACAAGAGCCTCTTATTTGGATAAGGACATGAGGATGGGACCCGGTTATACTTCTAAACTCAAAATTCTGACCTGGAACGTAAATGGCCTCAGAGTGAGCAGCAGAAGAAGGATGAATTCTTGAGTTCCTGAGACTGTCTGATAGCCAGATCATTCTCCTGCAGGAGACCCATCTAAGATTTGAGGAGTGGATGAGTATTATCAAGTCGCAAAAGTGGATCACCCACTTTGCTTGTACTAATCAATCCTGCAATGTGAAAGGGGTAGCAATTATTGTAAAGAGCAAAGTTCGAAGTCAGCTGACAGTCGTCAGTGCTAACCCTAGGGGGAGATGGGTCTTGGCAAATATTATGTTAGGAGGGGTCCAACATACTCTGGTATCCTATTTTGGTCCTAATGTGGATGAACTGGGCCACTCAGGGATCTCTACAAGCAATTGATTGGAAGAGTTCAGAATTTGATAATAGCTGGCGGAGACTTTAATGTTTTGCTTAATCCTTCCTTAGATAGGTCTTTCCCCGGACCGGCCGTCAGTACACTTAATATGACAACCTGCTTGCATAACCGAATGGAAAATTTTGGCCTGATTGACCCTTGGCGAAACAGAATGGGACAGACCAAGGAGTTCACTTTCTGGAAAAAGAAACTTGGGCATACTTCCAGAATCAATTTTTTTCTGATAGATGTAAAACTTCAAAATAACCTAATAGGAATCTCTCACCAGCCAAGCCATCTCTCAGACCACTCAGCCATTCAGCTGATCATAAACTTTGCTGACTCTCGTGCATGCACTAGATGGACACTGGATCGTTCTCTCCTGGGGGAAGAAGAGATTGTTCTAAAGTTGAAAAGGGACTCTAAGGAATTCTTTGAGATCAATTTAGGTTCGGCTTCAATAGCCACGGTCTGGTGAGTGTATAGGGCTTTCGTTCACGGAAACCTGATTAGCTATGCTGCTTTCAGATCCAAGAGAACCAGAACCGCAATAGAGACTCTTGAGGGTAAACTTCGTATCCTGCAAGCCCAAAGACGATCCTCCCAGGATGCAACAACGCACACAGACTTACAGCATCAAATTCAGGAAGCACAAAATTCACTCAAGTTCTTTTTAGAATCAATTGTGAAGAGCAAATGGGAAGCTAGCAAACTGGCCCATTTTGAATATGACGAAGGCTGTGGCAAGTTACTAGCATGGAAGATGAGGTCTGATAAGGTTAGGAATAGGATTAAAGGAATAATACTAGGCCAAACGGACAGAACTTCCTCAGAAGGTCAAGACATTGCAGGAGAATTTGTTCAGTTTTTTTCTACACTATACAGAGATGTCTTGGAAACCTCAGCGGAGGCGATTGAAAATTGGTTGAAGGGGGACACACTCCCCAGGTTAGAACCAGCTAAGAATCTGAGCCTTAATCAATGCATTCTCCTTAGTGAGGTTGATAGTGTTATTGCTGGCTTGAAAAGTGGGAAGGCTCCCGGTCCAGATGGAATACCGACAGAGGTATATAAACTCCTGAGAGACGAGCTGGCGCCAGTTCTGACTCAGTTGATGAATTTGATTTTTATAGACTACTCTCAGGTTCCGTCCTCTTGGAAGTAAGTTATTATAACTTTAGTACTAAAGCCCCAGAAAGACGCTAGAAGATGTGAGTCCTAGAGACCTATTTCATTGCTCAATAATGATTATAACATTTTTGCACAATTACTTGCCAGGAGGTTGGATAACGTGATCAGTGATATAGTGCACATTAATCAGAAAGATTTCATGAGAAATCAATATTTAGGAGACCTGACTCACAATTTAGTCACCGCAATCGATTTGGCAACTACTATGAACATGCCTCTAACCATATCAACAATTGACGCTGCCAAGGCTTTTGAAAGAGTGAGTTGGCTCTTTCTACAGGCGGTAATGGGCTGCAACAATTTGGGAGATAACTTTCTTAACACAATTAAAGCTATTTATAAGGCTCCTTCTGCTCGGGTTCTGGTTAACAACATCCTATCCTCACATTTTAAGATTGAACGGGGCACACGGCAGGGCTGCCCTCTCTCTCGTCTTCTCTTTAACCTTTATATTGAACCGCTGGCTAGGAGAATCAGGGCAGATCAGAGAATTACACCGTTTCAATATTATGATTCGCTCCTAAAGGAAGGCCTTTATGCAGATGCCCTTCTGATATATACACAGAGCCCCCAATGTGCTTTTCCAGCACTCTGAGAAATTTTTGCTAGATTTGGAGGAATCTCAGGTTATTTAGTTAACACAGATAAATCTGAAGTAATGACCTGGAATGGTCCTCAAGATAACCCATTAGAGAAAGACGAAATTCAATATTTAGGGGTTAAAGTGGTCAAGAACCTGGCAGAGATGGCCCAAGTGAATTTTATGCAGCGTCTTAGGGAAACAAAGAAGCTACTCCTCCAATGGTCACACTTATGTCTCTCCATATTAGGCAGAACAAATCTAATAAAAATGGTGGTATTGCCAAAATTCACATTTATTTTTTATGCTAGCTTATTATCTTTTAAAACTGAATGGCTAAGGAAACTGCAGGGGGAATTAGTTAGCTTTATTTGGTCTTATAAAAACCCCAGAATTGCTTGGAAAAAATTGAGAAAGAAAAAGCTAGATGGGGGATTTCCACTCACGAATTTTCAGCTTTACTACTGGGCATTCCGGCTGAAAAACATCAGATCACTCCTGTCTAAGGAACCTCTATCTTCTCGACTTCAAGCACTGACAGGGTGCTTCCGGGACCAGGTTACACAGTTTCTTTATAAATTTGGCCACCCCAGATATTACAAAAAAGTTAAACTAAATATTCTTTATAATGCTTGCAGCATCTCGTATGCAATAAGAATGAGACTGGGTATGCCGTCTTACAGTGAGATGGCCCCAAACTGGAATTCTCCCAGTACCCCAATATGTCTCCAGGATGTATTAGCTAAGCCACTGATAGAGCGAGGAATTGTGCAGTGGGGACAGCTAGTCAGTGGGGGCTCTGTTAGTTCTTGGGAATCTCTATCCGAAGCAACCAATGCTATATTGTCTAGATTCAAATACGTGCAGATTAAAGGCTGGGTGCATGGAGAACCGGAGGCCGGGTGTTTTACGGGTTGGGAGAGGTAAATCACTGGTCTACAGAGCCAAAAAGAGGTTTCAAAGTGGTATTGGGCACTCATACAAGCTGAATACGCATCTTCTCGTCCCTCTACAGAGGGCTGGGATATTTTTTTCCTGCACTAGACCTTCTTTATTACTGGCGGGCCTCTATGAAGATTCTTTGGTCTGTGGTTAAATCTGCCCCCTTGTAGCAGAACCATTTGTTCACTGTATACCGGGCTTACTGGATCCCCAAAAGGCTTGCTAGAATAGCTTTCCATGGAAAGAGTAATTGCCCGAAGTGTGATCTAGAGGGAGCTGATGATATTCATCTTTGGTGGCAGTGCCCAGGGATTCATATTTTTTGGGAACAAGTGGGTAAGTCGATCTTGTCTATTACAAATAGGCATAATGAGATAAATCAACCAATGCTTGTATTTGGGCTATATGAGGCTGCTGAGAGGAGTTTGCATGATAGATTGGAGAGACCCCTGAGGTATCTCTTCTTCTACTTGGTTCTGATAGCCTGGCGGGAAATATGCATTAAGTGGATCTCTAGTCTCCCCCCCACCCACAGGGATTGGCTGTTGTCAGTTAAGAGAATCTCTGACTTAGATTGTAGTAATGGTTTGGATAGGTGCCTCAGAATGTGGGAACCCTTTTTGGCTTTCTATAGAACCATCTCCTCCAGGCATTAATGTCAGTGTGAATTATTTAGACACCACTTGATTTAACTCTTGAGACTTGATTTTGGTAAGAGTCCATTGATTAAGTCCTAAGACCCTACAGCCAGGAGGATGGGGGCGGACTGGTTCTGCCCCCCACTAAGGCTGATGGGGGCCGCTCATTCCCTTAGCGTTGCTGGAGTACCAGGGTGATGACTAAGGCTGGGGCGTGCTGCGGATTCTCTTGTCTGTCTTTTGTTACATATGAGGACTCAAAAAAAAAAAGAACCTAGTCATGTTGGCCATAACAATGTCAGGCCACAAATAGAAAGTCACATAAGAAAATGTATCACCGATATTAAATAAAGTCATGATATGAGAGAGAATATTCAAACCTGAGTTAATATCAAAGGTATAATAAAGTCAGAAAAACATATCCAAAAGAATATGTCTTGTCCATGATAGTATAAAACAGGAATGACCCACATAACTATGTGGCCAATGAGTAATGAAATGAATGGGGGTGTGTTTTTCATTACTCATTGGCCGCATAGTTATGTGGGACATTCCTGTTTTTTACTATCATGGACAAGACATAGGGGGTGATTCTAACCCCGGCGGTCGGCGGAGAGGCGGCGGTCGGACCGCGAACAGACCGGCGGTCCAAAAAATGGCATTCTGACCGCGGCGGTCACCGCCGCGATCGACCGCCACTTTCCCACTCCGACCGCCACGGCGGTCATGACCGCCGGGCTGGAGTTTGCGCACTCCGGCCCGGCGGTCGACCCAAGACCGCCAACCGCATCATGACCCTGCTTACCGCCGCGGTTTTTGGCGGTCGGGAACCGCCATGCGAACCATGGCGGTAGGCACTATCGGGGCCAGGGAATTCCATCCCTGGCACTGATAGGGGTCTCCCCCACCCCCCACTACCCCCCACGAGTCCCCCCCCCACACCCTCCACCCCCTGCCACCCCCCAGAGATGTTACAAACCCCCTGCCCCCCCGACCCCGATATGCACATACACGCACCCCGACATGCACGCACCCCCAACATGCACATATGCACACCCCCTACACACACACATACACAACGGGGGCACATACCCGCACACATACATGCCAACATGCGCACCCGCCGAACTACACACATTGCCCATAGGCACAGCAGCACCCTCCGCCCGCATGCACGCACTCACACACCCCCTCTACACACCCCCATGCACGCACACATCACACAACACCCCACCCACCCCCTCCCCTCACGGACGATCAACTTACCTTGCGTTGGTCCTCCGGGAGGCGACGGGAGCCATAGGGACGTGACCGCCAACAGAAGACCGCCAACAGAAGACCGCCACACAGAAATGTGGGTCGTAATTCTGTGGGCGGTGTTCTGCTGGCGTGGCGGTGGAGGTTGACCAGTCTCCACTTTCCCGCCGACCGCCAGTGTGGCTGCTGGCGGTTTTCCGGCGGAACGCTCCCAGCGGTCGGAATACGCGCCGCGGCATACCGCCGCGGTCGGCGGTCTTTACCGCGGCGGTAACTCGGCGGTCTTGCGAAAAGACCGCCAAGGTCAGAATCACCCCCTTATTCTTTTGGATATGGTTTTCTGACTTTATTATACCTTTGATATTAATTCAGGTTTGAATATTCTCTCTCATATCATGACTTTATTTAATATCGGTGATACATTTTCTTATGTGACTTTCTATTTGTGGCCTGACATTGTTATGGCCAAGCACTCTGAACAACATATAGGTGGTCATTCTGACCCTGGCGGTCTTTGACCGCCAGGGCGGAGGACCGCGGGAGCACCGCCGACAGGCCGGCGGTGCTCCAATGGGGATTCCGACCGCGGCGGTAAAGCCGCGGTCGGACCGGCACCACTGGCGGGGTCCCGCCAGTGTACCGCGGCCCCATTGAATCCTCCGCGGCGGCGCAGCTTGCTGCACCGCCGCGGGATTCCGACCCCCCCTACCGCCATCCAGATCCCGGCGGTCGGACCGCCGAGATCCGGATGGCGGTAGGGGGGGTCGCGTGGCCCCTGGGGGCCCCTGCAGTGCCCATGCCACTGGCATGGGCATTGCAGGGGCCCCCGTAAGAGGGCCCCTACATGTATTTCACTGTCTGCTGCGCAGACAGTGAAATACGCGACGGGTGCAACTGCACCCGTCGCACAGCTTCCACTCCGCCGGCTCGATTCCGAGCCGGCTTCATCGTGGAAGCCTCTTTCCCGCTGGGCTGGCTGGCGGTCTGAAGGCGACCGCCCGCCAGCCCAGCGGGAAAGTCAGAATTACCGCCGCGGTCTTTCGACCGCGGAACGGTAACCTGACGGCGGGACTTGGTCAGAATGAGGGCCATAGAGGTTAGTTTCATTTGTGAAGTGATGTATCTATTTTTTTTTTTTTAGTATATTTTTATTAACAATTAACAATTCGCTCTTTACATTACTCAAGTACATTGTTGGGAGCATCTTATTCTCATCTTGCATAGTATTGAAGAGGATACAATATTTTATTTGTGTTTATGTATAATTTGTGTCATGGTTTAACCCACACCTTCGTCTCTAACTAAACTTTATTATCCGCTAGCGTGTTGGTCCTAGTGTGGTTTCCCATGGGTGTCTGGTTCCTTGCCGCTTTGTGCTTCCCATTCATCTTGCATGCATATATAACAGCTTCAACTTAACACTAAGCTTTACACACACTTAATGGCTTTTGTGGGTGGTGTTAATGTTGAGCAGCGGGGGTGATTCCCTGAGGGAGTTGTGCCTGGGGGGAAATGCCAACCTTTTCCGTGAGTTTAACTACTGTTCTTTACGTGTACTTGTACATACCTCTAGGCTGATTCTTGTGGTCTGTGGCGTGCCTACTGCGTTTTTTACTAGTTTTTCCCCATTAGTGTTTTCCTTTTTTTCCTCGTTAGTGGTATTGTTGAGGGTATTCCCTGTCTACTTCCCATTTACGCTCAGATTTCTGCTTCTGCTGGTGTTGTGTTGGGAGCCATTGGTTTATCTCCTGCAGTAACCCAGTTCATCATTAGTTCTTCCACCCTGGGGCAATGGGGGACTGCCTGATCCCTCGGGCCTCTTCTTACTTTAGAACCTGTAATTCCGCCCCAGCCCACCTCGTAACGTCGCTTTTCCATTCCGCCAGTGAGGGATGGTTTGAAGCCTTCCAACCCTTTGTGATCAACCTCCTGTAGAGGGCCAGGGCGAGGTCCAAGAAACGACCCCCAATCTTCCCCTGCAACATATTCGTTTTTACCCCCAATAGACAGACCCTCAGGGGTAAATGGCAGTACCGTGTCGTATAATCCTGATATGTGTTCTATAACTGCCTTCCAGCCCACCTGTAGGACCTCACATTTCCACATCATATGGTCAAAGTCTGCCTTGCAGCTGCCACATCTGGGGCATGTCCTGGGGGTCCCCCCATATATACGGGACAGTCGGTGAGGGGTAAGATATGTTCTATGCAAGTAGTTAAATTGGATATATTGTAGTCGAGTATTACGAGAGACCCTTCGGGGATAAGCCAGAGCTCTGTTCCAGTCTGTCTCATTTAGTTCATGTCCAACTGTTTTCCCCCACCTCTCTCTTAGTGCACGCATGGGATCCAATGCTGCTTCTATCTGGGCTCGGTATATTTTCGTAATCAGGTGAGACTCTTCCCCCGATGTTAGCAGGAGATGTAATACTCCGTGAACCCCAGGTTCAGCATTAATCGTGTCCCAATGGTCCTTCAGGGTATGCACTAATCTCCTATACATAAGGAATTGGCCCCAAGGGATCCCTTTTCCCACCAATTCGGTGAAGCTCTGTAGTTTACCTTCCCTATAGACTTCCCCTACCGTTGTCACTCCCGCATCCGTCCATGCGCCCAACTCTCGTCCCCCCGGTCTGGTGTTCTTCGGCTCCACCACCATGACCGTGAGTGGCAGCGCCGGGGAGTAGGGCAGGCCAACTCCAGTCCTACTCATACATCTTTTCAAGCACGCTAACGCAGTGCTAGTCATAAAAATTATCCTCGAAGGGGGAAAGCTTCTTCCCTATCATACGCGCTATTTTTCGGTCTATGTGCAATGAGCCATGGGAGGTAACTAGGTCCAACTGCCCCCTGCCCACCATCCAGCCCTCCACCCACTGCAACTGGGACGCCAAATAATATGCCTCAAAGTCGGGAGCCCCCAGGCCCACAGCTTGTGTCAGTCTGCACATAGTCGACAGTGCTGAGCGCCTACGACCTACATCCCATATCAATTCCCGGAGCAGTGCGTTCAGTTCTCGAAACCACGCCGGGGGGATCCATAGCGGTACGTTAGCAAAGAAGTATAGGAGACGGGGCAGCATCACCATTTTAGACAATGCCACTCTAGCCATTGTTGTCAGTTTTAGTGACCGCCAGAACCCAACCGAGGCACGCAGTGACCGGAGTGCGCCACCCAAGTTCCCATCCCGAAGGTCGGCCAGCTCGTGGAATATCTGGATCCCCAGATATTTAAAGGTTCGCGGGGCCCAGTTCAAATCTTTGGGGAACATTTCGGGGCACATGCTGTTTGGCGTTATGGGGAATACAAATGTTTTGCCTCGATTAAGACGCAGTCCCGATAGTTCCCCGAAGTCCTCTAAGTTCTTTAACACCCACGGGAGGCCACTGGGTCCGTCTCTTAAGTACACCAGGATGTCGTCTGCATATAGGGAAATAATATGTTCGTTTGGGCCCCAGTTAATTCCTTTGCCGACTCCATCCTGTCTTAGTTTGGCCGCTAGGGGTTCGATTGCTAGTGCAAATAGTAGCGGGGATAGGGGGCATCCTTGCCTAGTTCCTCGGTATACAGGGTATGAATCAGATACTGTTTTGCCCGTCTTTACCCTAGCTAGCGGGGAGGTGTACAGTAGGTCCACCCACTTCACCCAATTCTCTCCCAGTCCCATCTCTAGCATCACAGCCCTGAGTTAGTCCCACCTGATGGAGTCGAAGGCCTTTTCAAAGTCTACCGCTAAGAGGGCCCCTGTAGGGGGTTTCTCTGTTGCTGGCATGTGTAAAATAGCAAAGATCCGCCTCAGGTTGAGTGATGTGCTACGGCCCGGAACGAAACCATTTTGGTCCGCGTGCACTAGTGTGGTCATTCAGGGGAATAATCTGTTAGCCATGATCTTACTAAGGATCTTAAAATCGCTGTTCAGCATTGATAAAGGGCGGAAGTCGGTCACAGATGCCTCCCTGTTCTTTGTTTTGGGTAGCGGCACCACCAAGGCCTCCCTCATTGTGACTGGTAGCTCTCCTCGTCGCAAATCCTCCGCGAATACCTCGGCTAGTTGGGGCACTACTAATGTCTTATATTTTTTGTAACCTTCCATTGGGAGGCTATCGGTGCCGGGGGTCTTACCGGGAGCTAATTGTAGTATGGCCTCACTTATCTCCTCTGCTGTTACTGGACCCCCTAGCTCATCTCTCCCTTCTGAGTCTAAGGTCGGGAGGGCGATTCGCTGCAGGAAATCTCGAAAGGCTTCAACCCCTAGGTCTTGGGGTTTCCTATACAAGTGCATGTAATATCCCTTAAAAGCCTCATTGATTGGGCCTGGGCTACGCCTGTGAATTCCCTCTTTATCTCGTACGCTTGTGATGGGGTCTCCCCCTCCTCCTGGGCGCACTAGCCAGGCCAGAAGCCTTCCCGATCTACCTTCCTCTGATTGTACTGATGTCAGGTATTTTTGTGTGCTATGGCACCTAAGCTGTTCCTCTAACTGAGAGTGTTCTCTACGGGCCCGTTTATATTCCTCGTTCTCTTGGGCTCCAGGATCCCGTCTCACTTCCCATTCATGCATTTTCTTCTCTAAGGAGATCAGTTCCCTCTCGAGTGTGCGTTTCACCCCCACTGACTGGCCTAGGCAGAAACCCCTCGTCACCACTTTAAGCGTTTCCCATTCTATGGCCCTAGACGCGGTAGATCCGCTGTTAATCTTGGTGTGTTCTGTCAAGTGTGACCGAAGGGCCTCTCTATACGCTTGATCTTCCAACGCCGCTGGGGACAGTCTCCATGTTGGTATTGGGGGTCTATCCCCTAAGATACTTAGGGGGTTATTACAACTTTGGAGGAGGTGTTAAACCGTGCCAAAAGTGACGGTAAAGTGACGGATATACCACCAGCCGTATTACGAGTTCCATAGGATATAATGGACTCGTAATACGGCTGGTGGTATATCCGTCACTTTACTGTCACTTTTGGGACGGATTAACACCTCCTCCAAAGTTGTAATAACCCCCTTAGTGTCACCAGTAAGGGGTTATGATCTGATAGTGTGCGGCCCAGGTACTCTGTGTGGGTCACATAACGTGCCAGGCCCGTGGTGCATGTTATTCTGTCAATTCTTGTGTGTAGCCGGTGGAGACCTGAGTAATAGGAGTAGTCGCTGTCGTTCGGGTGTTGTTCCCGCCAAACATCCACCAGCCCCCAGGAGTCCAACCATTCACAGAGTTTTTTGGCTATTCTAGTAGAAGCTGCACCCTGTAGCGGTGGGGTCGATCTGTCCATGTTAATGTCCAGTATTGCATTGAAGTCCCCCCCCACTAGCAATTCTCCTGTGCATTGGCAGATAAGGTGGCTCAATAGTTTGGTCAGGAAGGGGACCTGGTCCTGATTGGGAGCATAAATGCAACTCATGACAACTGGAATACCATGTAGTCTTCCTTCTAACACCACAAACCTACCCTCTTGGTCTATGTTGAATGTGTCTACTATCAGTGGGACCCCGGCCCTGACCCATATCAGTGCACCCCTCGCGTAGGCCGAGTACTCTGTTGCAAACACCTGTCCCCTCCATCTGCGCCTCAGTTTCTCAACCTCCCCAGCTATCAGGTGGGTCTCTTGCAGCATTGCCACCTGCACCCCTCTTCTCTTCAAGTAGGTGAGAATTCTGTGCCTTTTGGCAGGGGTGCTCATCCCCCTGACATTCCATGTTAGGAAATTATATTCTGCCATCTTAATACAGTAATTTGATGATAGCGTCCTTGGTTCCCCCAGGTTACCACCCTATGCCCGCTCATGTTCAAACATTTCCTACCATCGTGCATCGGCACCCATTTAGCCAAAATAACTAATAACTGTAAAACCCAACTCCCCCACCCCAGGGCGCCTACTAACCTGCAGGTAGCCCAGAAAATCACGCAACATTGCAACTTGTTCAAACATATAGCTACAGTTCCCGCCAGGCTAACTAGACCAGCGAGATACTGGTTCGGAGGGCGGTCAAGTCCGGAGGGGCCGCACGTCTTTTCGTTGTGCCGTATCGTCAGGTCCACTCGTATAATACTTAACCAAGTTCATCAGCGGTCCTCGGCGTCACCCTGGGAGCACGTGTCGAGCAGCTCGAGTCCCCAGCCGAAGACACCACTGTATCATCAGAGTCGTCCCCTGAGCCGGGGCCTCCCGGGGGGGAAGCTCCACCACTGACCCGGGCCGCAGCCTCCAGAGCTGCTCTTTTATCTTTTTCTTTTTGCGTTTGTGTTGGTGCCAGCCTCGGTCGATTCCCAGGCCGTCGCGATTCACGGGCCCATCGAGTTCGGTCTGAAGTCGCACCCTCGCCAGGTGGTCTCCTCTCCCGGAGTCCCCGCTTCTCGAGCCATTCCCATGCCTCTGCTGGCGTTTGGAAGAAGGTGGTTTTCTCTTCCAGTATCACTCTCAGCCTGGCCGGATACAGCAGTGAATATTGGATCCCTTTGTCTCTAAGGGCCCTCTTGACTGCTAGGAATGAGGTTCGTCTGTTTTGGACATCCGAGGTATAGTCCGGGAATAGCGTCACCTCCCCGTTTGCTACCTCAAACGGGCCCTTCTCTCTAGCCTTCTGGATGAGAGTGTCTCTGTCTTTGTAGTGCAGTAACTTGGCGGTCACCACTCTGGGTGGCCTACCGGGGGCCAGCGGTCTTGATGGCATTCGGTGTGCACGTTCCAATGTATAAAAGGGCGTTAGGCATCCAGGCGCAACTGTTGTATTAAACCACTTCTCCAGAAAGTCCACCATGTTGGTCCCTTCGGCTCCCTCAGGAAGGCACACCACACGTACATTGTTCCTCCTATTTCTGCCCTCCGCGTCCTCGGCCCTTTGTTCTAAGCGTGTTACTCTATCAGCCAGGGAAGTAACCTCTGCCTCTAGATCCTTCTGCTTCGGTCCAACAATTGCGAATGTGGATTCCGTTTCCTTGACCCTGTCCGCCAGTTTGTGGTGGTCTGCCCTTAGGAGGTCCACTTCGACCGCTACTTGGTTGATGTCGTGTTGTAGCGTTGTCTTTGTGTCTTCAATCGCCCCCAAAATTTTATCCAGGGTTTCCTGTACGTTGGATTGCAGAAGGGACTGCTCTTTCATTTCCTTGCCCGCCGGTAGAGGTGTAGTGTCCATGATTTTCTTTTTGTGGCGGGCCCTGGGGGGCATCGGCCCGGCCAGGCGGGGAGGACTGCACCTCTAATCACAGGCCCGAGCCACCACTCAGGCCAACTTACTCCTGCGTTTCTGCGTCTCAGCAAGCGTGGGCTTAGGATTAGTCCCCCATATCGGCATCAGGGAGGGCCCGTCAGCGTGGTGCCAGTGGGGTCCACACTCAATGCTCGTTCATTGGGTTCAGACTTCGGCTGCTCTGATATTAGTCCCTGCGGTGGGTATGAGCCAGCCGTTCACTCTATGTTGGGTAGTTTCTATTTCTTCTCTTGTTTTCTATGTTTTTGGGGTTCTGCCCATATCCTACTGAAGTTTCCTTTTATCACTTGTTGCTTTTTCTTCTTTTTTCATTTTCTTTTTTCCTTGCCCCTTTTTCCTTTCCTGTCTTTTCTTTTTTTTTCCCCTCTTTTTCTTTCCAGTAATTTCCTCGCCTTACTTGTGCCTCGGGGTGTCGTCACACTGGGGCCCCCGCAGCCGCTCTGCGTTGTTTTCTGCTGTCTCCGGGGCTAAGCTCCGGTCGGGCAAAAGGGAGGCCTCGCATCTCCTCTGCCGGCCGCTTCTGGCTTCGTTCGCTGCTCTCGGGGCCGGGTGCCGCTCGGCCCCGCCCCCCCTCCTCACGGGGGGCCTCATTACTCCGGCCCGTGGTACATGGGCCTACTCGGTCGGGCTGCTTCTCCGGACCGTGCCGATCACCCTGCGGTCCCCGGCGCCACTCGAGGCCCCGGCTTGTCGGGGTAAGGTAGGCCGCAAGTCCGCCTCGAAGCAGACAGGCCGATTCTGGCTCCAGGTGCGTCCCAAACCAAGGACGGCGACCAGGCGGCATCCGGGGGACTTCCCCAGCCCAGCGGTCGCCCTCGGTCGTTGTGGCACCCGAGGATGGCACGCTTTTTATTCCAAATTCTAGCTGCCCCTCCGGAGCCGGGAGATCAAGCGTGCGCCATCTCCCGGTAGTTCGACGTGATGTATCTATATGGAGTTATATTGCACTTTGTAGGGAACCAGGTTTTATGTTATCGTGACGGTTTAGATATTTTGCTTAGATTGGATTACGGTTCCTTTGATAAGAAGGGTATGATAAATAAAGGTCATAACATGGCCTGTATCAGCTACTAATATGTGCATACATGTTCTTTTCATTTATTTGTAGGACCAACTATAAGCTGATGAACTAAAATTATATTATCAAAAAAATGAAAATCAGTTGCGGTTTTTTTGTACAATGAACAAGCTTAGTGCGGACAATACCAAGGTTAGTGGGGTACTGGATTTTGAATATAGCTAACACATATGGTCTACATTTTGACAGTTTATGATTGGATCTCTTCCCCTGTTTCTCTGTCATTTAGAGATTTGAATATCATTTGGAGATACAAGTGGTAAATGGAGAGATTAAGGTACTTTCCCTTCAAAACTCCTTTTGGGGGTTACATAGGTCTCTCTTTTATACTTAAAAATAGTGACTCACCTTCACATTCATATCCAATTTCATCCCTATCGCTCATACTTACTATAGCATTTTATTAATCTCAAAGACTAATTTGGGATGTAGGTTCTCCATGGCACTTTTTCTATTTCCAACACACTTTTGGTGCAGGTTGACTAACTGTGATCCTTTCTTTAGTCTTTGGAGTTGTTTTTCAGATTTTGTATTTTTAAATTATTAATGTAATATTTTTGAATTATGATTTATCAGCCTTGAAGAAGTCCAATGTGTGGACGAAACACGTGTCGGCTGATGTTACATGTGGATTCGACAAAATATCATCCGGTCCTTTGACTCATAGTTTATTTCTGTGTTAGATTATGGACTTTTATTGTATCTGTTTACATTATGGGGGTCATTCCGACCCCGGCGGGCGGCGGGTGCTGCCCGCCGGGCGGAAACCGCCCAAACACCGCCCGCGGTCAAATGACCGCGGGGACCATTACAACTTTCCCGCTGGGCCGGCGGGCGATCTTCAAAAGATCGCCCGCCGGCCCATCGGGAAAGCCCCTGCAAAGAGGAAGCCGGCTCCGAATGGAGCCGGCGGATTTGCAGGGGTGCAACGGGTGCAGTGGCACCCGTTGCGATTTTCAGTGTCTGCAAAGCAGACACTGAAAATCATTATGGGGCCCTGTTAGAGGGCCCCTGCACTGCCCATGCCAGTGGCATGGGCAGTGCAGGGGCCCCCAGGGGCCCCACAACACCCGTTTCCGCCAGCCTCTTCCTGGCGGTGTACACCGCCAGGAACAGACTGGCGGGAAGGGGGTCGGAATCCCCATGGCGGCGCTGCATGCAGCGCCGCCATGGAGGATTCCCCCAGCCGGGGAAAATTCGGCGGGAAACCGCCGGACCCGGCTGGGCCACCGCGGCTTCACAGCCGCGGTCGGAATACCTGATGTAGCACCGCCAGCCTGTTGGCGGTGCTACATCCGGCCTCCACGGTCGTAATGAGGCCCTATGTCTTTTATGTTGATTGGTTGTCTACTGTAGGGGTTTAGTGTTGTATGTTATTTTATATTGTCACCAATTTTTGAAATAAATATTTTCATTATATAAAATTATGAGAACCTACATTGCTTGAGGTCAATAATATATGAATGTATATGGATTGTGGACAGTCTATCACAATTTACTAATTATATAGTCATATTTGACTTTTTTACTTTTTGATTATCAATACTTTAGAAAAAAGAAAAGTAGGCTGGCATCTATGCCAGGCTGCAACACTGTCACACAGTGGTATGCCATTGTATGTGACAGTCATAACAAACATGAGGTCGACAAATGTGAGTGCCCAGTTGGAGGCATGCACACATATACCACATATCTCAGCCCACATGTACCACTATAATGGCTCAGGCATGGAAATGTGTATGGATTCTGAACAAAAGGCAACCTAGCACAAACATAAGGGCATAGGTATCACAAGATCAGTGACAGAAAGAAATTATCTTCACATGTATTCCGACATACGTAAACATAGGTGGCACTGAAGTGACTACACATGCATTTGTAAAATGCCAACATGTGTCTATGCAGAAAGATAGAAATTTGAGGTTTCACATCTCATGAACACACCACTATTGTCATATGTTACAGAAATTACACAACACATGACTTTATACACACACAGCAGATACCAACCTTCACTAGCACATGTGTACATAACATCTCCTGCAACTAAGATGCATTGGGAACCAAATGGCACACATGTAGCAAAGCAGCACGAAGTAACATCCAACAACACACCACAGAGTGCACACACATGCGCACGCAAATTGCCAGGGGTTAGTTGATGTCAATGCAGGCTAAGTCCACTGAATACTCTGAGTACAATGTGTCATGGTTGTCACATGGCTTACCATGTGTTGGACATAGGCCACCATATATATTGTGATGTAGGTATATGTACATATGTATCTCAGACATAACAGTGTAGTCCACTCACAAATTAGTATACATACACATATGTACACACATAGCACACATGTGCCAACATGTATGTGGACACAGTATAGTTACACATGCACATATGCACAAGGTATGAGTAATTGCATGCAGTGGACTCATAAACAAACCTATAGGTTCAACATACCAATGTCACTGTAATGAAATTACTGGACAGTCACGCACACGTAACCATTCCACATATACAACATTGTAGCAAGCCCATGTGACATGTTAAGTGAATCAGGATGCACTGAAGGCTTACAATGCAAAAATCCACGCAATTCCAACATGCATTAAAAAAAATTACGCACATGCAACAACTCCACAATGCAACGTAAGTACAATGACGCCTGGGCCCTGAGCAGCAGTTAGACATTCACATGCCTCTTAACGCACAATGGTGAAAAATTGGTGCATTACTGTCACGCATCAAAAGTTTTTGCGCATACGCATATACCATACAATTCCTGTAATCTAAAAGACTCCTAGCCCCTGAACATCTATCGCACGTCCACAGGCAATTTCACGCTAAAGGTGAGAAAAACTACACATGACCTTTGTGCGTAAAAATAAACAAAGTATGACTGGAAACGTGACACACATGCCCAAGAAGTGATGAAACAGGACATCCTGCCTGCAAACACGATGCTGCGAGTTTACTTTCGCTTTCACTTTACAGTATTTTTGTCTGTGACTGTGTGAGGGTGTGTGGAGCTGGTGCTGTAGGAGTTTTGTGGTGTTTGTAGTGTTTATTGTGCTGTGTCCTCTAGGTGTTGTGTTTTATTTGGCTTTAAACTTGTCTTTTGTATTGTAAGTGTACTGTTTTTGTCTCTGCATTGTGGTGTGTTTGTCTGGGGTAGCATAGTTGTTGGGGTAGTTGTGTTAGGTGTAGGTGCATTAGCAGTCCAGTATGTCTGGGAAAGGGAGGATGGCACGAATGTCGGCTGATCAGCGGGGGTTCATCTGGCTTGCTTAGCACCACCTCCCCATGATGCTGCAACTGGGTGGCCATGTCATTCTTGGGTACCCCACAGAGGCAAGACTGCTGAGTGGGGCAAGGTGCTCCACCACCTCACATGGATCTTTGGTATAGGATAGAATGACCACCAACCCAAGCATCGCTGGGCAGATCTCGTTACAAGGGAGCAGGATCTGCTGGGTCATCTGGGCATAGAGACTGGTGGAGCAGTTGGTAAGTCTCACATTTCCATACAAAGTCCTTTCTTTTGCATGTGCATGCCAGTTGCAGATGTGGCTGTGTGCTGCATGTAATGGTTGTGGATCTGGGCATGTCATATGCTACCTGTATGAAGAATCCCAGTGCCACCTTAGACCTGCAATTCAGATGTATAATTATGAAGCCAATGCTGGGCAGATGTACCATTTTCCCTGCACAACCATTACAAAGTTTTGTGATGTATGCATAGGGCAACTCGGTAATGAGCAGCACCAAATGAGGCCAGCACCATGCATCATGTATAGAAGGGGGTCCCAAAACCTGTTTGGGAGGCAAATGTATAAGCCACTGAGTAAAATAAGAAATCCCTTATTTCTATTTTTCATGCACTCTGAACGGCTGCTGAGAGCAGGTGTGATATGGGGGCTTAAAAATGTACGAGAAGGGCCCCATGTACTCATTTACTTACACAGAAATAGATGCAGTTGGACCCTACCTGCATCATGATGTGCCTTAATTTTCATTAGGCACATACATGGCAGGGGTAAGGAGTGCACTGTGGGCCACAAGGACTGTATGGATGGAATTGTTGCTGCACCCCTGTTGTTTTATCGGCCCCTTTGTGTCATTGGCCAAGGCCATGTAAGGGAGCTTGACCATGCACTGGGTTCAGACTACTTGTACTTCCCTGTTCCAGTTCATTGTGTATCACATACACCCTATACTATGTCTATTACCACATACATGTGCAGAGTCAGTTCCACAGGTCTGCCGCTTCTCACTGGCAGTATGGGGCTGCCCTGCATCTGCTCCATCACTGGCACATCACTCAGTAACCTGCACCGACAAATGCATGCTTGGACAACAGAGCAAGTGGCATTTTTCTATACCCATTTTCTTTTCCCTCCCTGGCCAAATAATGTTATACCATGGCAACAATGGATGACCACACACTATTGGCAATACATCCATGATTTCAATTAGTCAATGTGCAGGTAGGTACAACTATCTTCACATGAGTATACTCCCATAGCATTATTGCTCATGTTTGTGCCTTGTGATGGCACAAACGTATTACTTACTTCACTGAAGGATGCATCACGTCATTCCTCAGCACCTTGGAATACACACACAACCCCTGGGCAGTAGTTTGTCAGTTTCCTGAGACAATGAGGTAGGGGTCTACAACATCTGAGGCAGGCTCAAATGCTATGGGTGTCACAATGGCACAGCTACTGCAACAACCATTGCATGCCCCTCAGATGCAATATACAGTGTCAAGCAGTCCCATATGGTCATGGAGGTGTAAAGCTAATAGACACCTGCAAAACAATGCAATGTGTAAATGGTGCAGTAGAAAGCACCACTGGAGTGTCAGGGACAGTGCTGGTTTGTGGGCACGTGGGTCTACATTATCTGAAACTATGTGTGAATGACTGATCATAGATGTTTGTCTGTTGCTCTGATCTACCACTAGGTGACGTTCTCACTCAGCCTTACAATTTAACAGTAAACAATGTCGTCCACTAACTGTTATGTACAAATTACACTAAGCAATGTTTTCCATTCATGTCTTGCAGGTGGACCTGCGCCCTACACCTTAGGACAGGTTGTCCATTTTGAAGATCCCGATTCATCCAGTAAGTGTCATCTTGTGTGTAATGTGTGCTAATCCAGGGTTTGGTGTGAGTCAGTCTGAAGTGTTGAATGCTATGAAAGATGGTTTTTGCCTGACCAATGATATGATATCGTTGGAGAATGAAGGGTGACATCATGTATGTTGGAGTGTTGTGCAATGAGAATGCCTTGCTTGTAGTTCAAGGGGCAATGTGTGCTGGCATGGAATTGTGTGAAATAGGAATCACTTATTCATTCATTGATGTCTACCATGATAGGTCTCAGGGCAGCTGTTTATGTACATAGCCTGCCTGTTGACAACCACTTTGTCACAGCACCATTGTCAGCACGGTATGCCACACAAAGTTTACACTTACTGACAAGACAGTACAGATGTGAGTTATAGCTACAGAGGTCTGTAGGGGGCTTATGTAGGAGACACATACACCACAGGTGCCTCAGTACCCTTCAGATATAATCCGTCTGTGGTACTGCAAGGAGCCATATTGTGCTGCACAACAGTCAGTAGTGTATACAATTAGTAGACAACTAAGCTCCAGATGGTTGTGTGAAAGTATATGATTCTCTCCATGCCAGATCTCAGCAGTTTTCACAACATGGTCCTGCCATCATGATATTTGTGAGTGATGTAGGTCACATCACATATACCTATGATGTGAATGCTGTGTGCATACCTGGTACTTTGATGATGTCTCACATGCATGTGCAAATGATGTACAATGTTTCTGGATACTGTTGCAGTACCCAGTGCATTGCCAAACTCACCATGGGCCTAAGGGTGCCCATAGAGCCACCATAGCCCTTATTTTGACCTCAGTGGTCTTTTTTAAAGACCGCCGAGGTACCGCCGTGCTGAAGACCGCCAGCGCAGGTGGTTTTTCGCACAGCGTATTGTGACTGCTGGCAGCCCTCTGTCCTTTTTCGGACGGAGAGCCGCCAGCAGCCATACTGGCGGTCGGCGGGGAAGTGGAGGCTGCTCCACCTCCACCGCCCCGTCATCAGAACACCGCCACCGAATCACGTCCCATGATTTGGTGTGGCGGTGTTCTGGTGACGGGGTGCTGGTGGCGGAGCAGTCCCCATGGATCCCGTCCCCTCCCGGAGGATTAACGGACAAGGTAAGTTGATCGACCGTTAGGGGAGGGGGGTGGGGGGATGTTGTGTGTTCTGTGCGTGCATGGGGGTGTGCGTGTGAGTAGTATGTAAAGGAGGTGTGTAAGTGCATGTATGCATGCGGGGGTGTGTTGTGTGTATGGGAGATGTGTGCAGGTCAGTCTGTGTGCCTATCTGTTTGTATGTGTGCGGGTATGTGTTGTTGTAGTGTATGTGTGCGTGTAGGGGTGTGTGTATGTGCATGTTGGGGTGGGGAGGGGTGTTTGTATGTGCATGTTGGGGGTGGGGGTTGGGAGGGGGGTCGTGCCACCTTTGGAGGGTGGCAGGGGGGTGGGGGCATGAGGACTCAGGGGTGGGGGAGACCCCTATCAGTGCCGTGGAAGGAATTCCCTGGCACTAATAGTGCCTACCGCCATGGATTTCGTGTCAGTTCCAAACCACCCAAAATCCATGGCAGTATGCAGGGTCCTGATACCGCCGGCGGTCTGGTGACGGCCGCCGGGCTGGAGACCGAAGTCTCCAGCCCAGCGATCGTCACTACCCTGGCAGTCGGAGTGGAGAAGTGGCGGATGACCATGGCGGTAACCGCCATGGTCATGATTCAATTTTTTTTTCCGCCGGCCTGTTGGCGGTATTACCGCCACTTCTCCCCTGTCCGCCAGGGTCGTAATGAGGCCCCATGTGTGTGCCGTTTAACACATGTAGCACTACATAGCACGGGATAGAGGGCTTCAGTTCTGTAATGTATTGACAACTTTGATGTGCAGCTTAGGCTTTGGCCCAACTTTCTGGGAAGATTGCATCAGTTTTACATGTGGGCACATAATTGGCAATGGAGTTCTCCCTTGTATCGTATACTCCGACCAGGTCTTACACCAAGACACATTAATGTTGTTTTATCAAACCTTAGAATAGCAGGTGGGAAGTTACCAGATCCCCTATTATATGGCTCACAACTTGCCTCCATGATGACTGGGCAAGCCTTGATGTTTCACCGGGGTGTCAAGGTAATGGATTGCATGCACTGCCCCTCCTATGCACAGGGACACAGGAAATCCAGACTTGTTGGGGCAAGTGATCCTCAGAATTTAGAAGACACAAATGTTGATCACGGACAATTTTGTCCAATCAGCGTTGGCCCCTGTTGGTGAACAATGGATTTAAGTCATCCCAGTGACATGTACATGATACTGTTGATGGCTGGTAGGAAATAGTCATAGATGAGGAGTAAGTCATTGCTGAGGAATGTGTGTTGGACTGTATGTGTTATCTGCAGTTGCAGTGAACATTATGGGGATCATTGTGAACCCTGGCGGTTCAGACTGCCATGCTGGCGGCAAAGACTGCCACAGCGGTCTGAACTGCCATAAAATGAGCAGAGGGAGGGCCACCTGTGGCGGCCCTCCTCCACCGCTAGGCAACCGCCGACAGGCAGTCTGACGGTGAAGGTAATCATCATCCAACAGGGCAGCGCTGCTTGCAGATAATGATCCCTTTTCCTCCAGCCTTTCCCTGGTGGGTTCCCCGGCCGGAGAAAGGATGGCAGAAGGGGTGCTCTGGGGCATCCCTGGTGGCCCCTGCACTGCCCATGCACTTGCAGTGCAGGGGCCCCTGTGCAGTGCCCCGTTGCACAGGTCGCTGCCCAATTTACGGGCAGTGATCTGCGTGAAAGGTGCTACTGCGCCCGCTGCACAGCGGCATTGATGACGGCTCCATGTAGAGTGGCCGGCAATGTCCTGGCCCTGCATTCTGCTGGGCTGGCGGGCGGAACAATTTTTCTGCCCGCCGGCCCAGCAGAATGTTGTTTATGCGGCTGGCGAGGTTTCAAGGGGGCTTGCGGCCAGTGAAATGACCGCCAGCATGAACACGGCGGTAAACACTGCCGTATTCATAATGACCACCTATGTGTCTGTACAACCTCCACCAAGTACTGATACTGATACTTGCTTCTCCTCATATATTAGCTGCCAACATGACACAAGAACAGAGGCGAGCATTCCCCAAGAGGGCCGAACGCTACTGCCACATAATGGAGGTTGATCCGGGATACCGCTGAATGGGCAGGAGGTTCAGAAGTGAGAAAGCATCAGGGGAATGGCGTGTGCGTTTGACAGTGATGGACCTCCACTGCAGCCATACAAGGACACTGGGGCAAAGTCATCAGTGGTACAGGGGGCCACAGCTGGACCACGGCCCTCAACGTCAGCTGCACCAATCATCACACTGCCACCAGTTCAGCCACCTGCAGGAGTAGTCTCAAGCCAGTTTGAACAGGACATGAGAAGGGACATTTGCAAGATTTTGGACAGACTGAAAAAATTGGAAGAGGAATCAGCAGAGAACCGGAGGATGTTGCGATACATCAAGTAGAAGATTGAGAAAAGTACAAAATGAACTTTTTTTTTATTGTACAACTTCCCAGTTCCTTCCCCTCCCTTTTACTTTTTTACATAGTTTTATATTGTGTTTTAGATGTGCAGTTTTAGGTTAGTGTAGGTTAGGCATAGGTTAGGTAGTGGGGGTGGGTTTTTCTACATTATTTTATTGCTGGGGGGTTAGGTAGGGGTCATATTGGTGTATTTGTGTATTATATATATATATATATATATATATATATATATATATATATATATATATATATATATATAGATGATAAAAATACCAAAAATATATATATTTGTTTAGGCCATAGGTTAGGTTAGTACATGTGTAGTCATAGTTCATGTTGTCCTACTTGTATCTTGCCTTTTAAGGGGGCGGGGGCAATGTTTGGAGTGTAGCTTTACATGTGCAAGATACGTTTAGAATAGGTCAGATAGGTGTAGATGTTAATTAAGGATAGTTAATATAGGTTAGTTTAGAATAGGATAGGTTTTAGGTATTCTTTTGGTATGTGGATTTAAAATAAATCCTGTTCATCTTAGCCTAATTAGTCGTGTAATTTGATTGAGTGTCTGTGGGTTCTAATGAGTGCACTGACTAAGTTGGGGGAATGGCCTAGGGTATGCTTTCTGTCTTGGTTTCCCAGGTTTCCCATATGCATCCCCTATGACCAAGGAGCTGTTGGAATGGCTGCTACATATTGTCTACTAGTGCATACATTTGACATCCAGTGTTCCGGCCAATCACAATGTGTATGTATTCTTTATCTTGGACAGGTAAATACGGTACTTCACCTGTCATTGGTGGGATCCTGCTATTTCATTGTTGGCATGTGTGGTACATCTGACAATAGGCAAACTTGGAACTGTATCCTGCAAAACTGACATGTGGCCATCACTGATAAGGTCAGCTTTTCCTGTTCCACACAAATAAGTTTACTGGTACTCCCATCTGGGTAAATTACCATTGATTTGGTTCAGAGCTTTACATTCTGTATGTCTACTTCAAAGGATATGGGTTCAAAATCATTTAGTATACACAGTAAGTTTAGCTGACAACACCATCATTCAGCTTTCTCTTGTTCGGATCCTAGTGTGCGGCTTAGTGTCTGACAGTCGTGCACTCATGTACTGATATTCTGTACATGTTGACGTGGATTGACACAATGCTATCTTTTAGATGAGTAGATGAATCACAATAAACTTAGAAACGCTTCATGTGTTACAAGGTGCTGTATTTACAGGTGCAATTGTAAATGTGATTTCCATACAATATCCATTTCACAGACCCCATGAGTGAACGTTTGCCATATGTAGCACAATCTGAGTCTAGGGTTGAGGGGCACATGTCATGAGACATGGTTAGGAGCAGTGTGCATTAATGAGGAGTGCATACAATTGGCGTTTGGGATAGTAGAGACAATAACAGCACATAACAGACAATTCAACAGTGGTGAAGAGGGCACATTTCCTACTATCACAACACTGGCATGATCTTAAGCCCACAACTAAGGAGAAACTGTCCATGTGACACAGACTGGTGCTTTTCCTTGTAAATGTTGTTCCTTCCATGTTAGGCTTGGCATCCTTAGCGTGGTCTCCCCTAACTTTTTGCCTCTGTTTCCCAGGTTGTTGATGTGTGCTGGACTCTATTTTTGCCGCTTTTGATACTCTGGGCACTTTACCACTGCTATCCAGAGCTAAAGTGCAAGTGATACTATGTATAATGTATGTGTAATTGGCTTTCCATGATTGGCATATTTGATTTACTGGTAAGTCCCTAGTACAGTGCACTAGAGGTGCCCAGGGCCTGTAAATCAAATGCTACTAGTGGGCATGCAGCACTGGTTGTGCCACCCACATTAATAGCCCTGTACACATGGCTCAGACCTGCAAATTACAGTGTCTGTGTGTGCAGTTTCAAACTGCCAATTTTACTTGGCAAATGTATCCACTTGCCAGGCCTAAACCTTCCCTTTTTGTACATGTAAGACACCCCTAAGGTAGCCCCTAGGTAGCCCATGTTCAGGGTGCAGTGTATGTCTAAGGTAGGACATATACTAATGTGCTTTATATGTCTTGACAGTGAAATACTGCCAGATTCGTATTTCACTGTTGCAAGGCCTATCTCTCTCATAGGTTAACATGGGGGCTGCCTTTAAACATTATTAAAGTGTAGATTCCCTTTGGGAGCAGATGGACATGTGGAGTTTGGAGTCTCTGAACTCATAATTTAAAAATACATCTTTTAGTAAAGTTGGTTTTGAGATTGTGTGTTTGAAAATGGCACTTTTAGAAAGTAGACATTTTCTTGCGTAAACCATTCTGTGACTCTGCCTGTTGGTGGATTCCCTGTCTCGGTTAGTTTGACAGTTGGGCTATTTGCACCTCTCTCTAGACAGTGACACAAAGGACGCTGGGGTGTAGCCTGCATTTCCTGATGAGCCATCTGTGCTAGGAGGGAGGGGAGAAGTGGTCACTTACACCTGAAAGAACTGTGCCTGCCCTCACACAATGCAGTCTCCAACCCCTGCTTTGTGTTTGGGGCCTGGCCTGGGCAAGGCAGGATCTCACAAACAAGAGAGACTTTCCTTTGAAGTAGGCCTACTTCAAAGGCCAAAATGGGAAGGGCACCCAAACCCCTGACAAATTAGATCACTTTGGGAAATCAAGAGGAACCTCTGCCAAGGAGAAGAGCTGAGGATAAGTGCTGCCCTGCCTGTGACTGTGCTTTGTGGAGCTATCCTGCAGTTGCTGCTTCTGCCTGTGAAAGGGGACAAAGACTGGACTTTGTTGTGCATTCCTGCTTGTGAAGAAATCTCCAAGGGCTTAACCTGAGCTTGCCTCCTGTTTTTGAAGTCTCATGGCCATCAAAGACTTCCCCTGCCAGCACCTGGACTCTCTGCTGAGACTCCTGCTCTGCCAAGTGGTGCCTTATTCAGTTCCTGGGCCCTCGAAAGGTGAAGCTTGCAGCCAAAGACTGAAAATCCCCACACAGACCGCCATGCGGGGACATTTTCGACACACCTTCTGAGACACGACTGAGAAACAATGCGCAGCTGGCTTCAAGGCTGAAATCTACGCTCCACCTGCACCGCAGCTGGAAGAGCGACGCAACATGGCTGGAGAAACAACATGCAACGCCCACTAACGGAGACTGATAACGGAAACACCACGCAGTGCGGTTTTGTGATACAGTGCGACCAGATTTTCGACGCAACATCGCTGGCCGTGGAAAGAAAAGGCACAGCCTGCCCGGTCCCGAGGGTGCCTATCCGGCTCAACGCATCGCTCTCCTGCAGATAGGAAAAACGATGCACGCAACCCGACCGGAGGAGAAACGCTGCACGGTCTCGCTTGCGAGTGAGAAATTGACGCATCGCTGGCCTTTTCCGACACACACTCTCCCGTGTGGTGTTATTTTGATGCTACTCAGGTACTTTTTCACACTAACAGTGTTAGCACTGTTTTCTAAGGATTTAAGACTTTTTTTGTTTTTTAATTCATAACTTGACTTGTGTATGGTGGTTTTTGTCGTTTTGGTCTTGCTTTGTTTAGATAAATATTACCTATTTTTCTAAACCTGTATCGTATCATTTTGTAGTGTTTTCACTGAGTTACTGTTTGTGTTGGTACAAATACTTTACACCTAGACTCTGAAGTTAAGCCTGACTGCTTCTGCCAAGCTACCAAGGTGGTGAATGGGAGTTAACTGAGGGTGATTCTCCTTTACCTTGACTAGAGTGAGGGTCCTTGCTTGGACAGGGGGGTAACCTGACTGCCAACCAAAGACTCCATTTCTAAAATTCCACATCTTCTTCCGCTGATGTGTGTGGTGCCTCCTGTGCGAGGGCTGATGCTGTTGTAGAGGTAGAGGGGGCACACACACTTCAAGGGATAGAGATGTGGAGTCAAAGGTCACGGCAGCTGCCATTTGTGGCAATGCATAGGGCATCACTGCTGCAAGGAGGAACTGCTGATTTTTCAACACTGCAACAACATCACAGTGGCAGGCAGCCATGTTTTCCCTGAGGGAGGCCACTTTTCTCTGTATGGACTCTAGGGTATTCTGCATGCTGCTGACATTTTAGGAGGGCATTTGTTGTAGCCTCTGCTTCATGACAGCAACTACGTCCACCAGACACTGTTGGAGTCCACGTACCGGGAAGAAGGTGCCTCTGATGGAAGCTGAGTTGTCATTATTTGGAAAGAGGCACATCTGCACTCCCTCTAGGCTGCCTGCCATGGTCTCCATCCCCACCCGAACCTGCTTTGCCAGCTCCCGCTGGACTCCTGCCACTGTCCTCTGAAAGCTGATCCCTGGGTCCTCGGAGTCCAGGGCTGTGTGAGTACTAGCTGGTGGCGTGTGTTGGTGGCTGGGTGGTTCATTTCGAGACCCTGCAATGCTGTGTGTCCTCCCTGTGACTGGAGGGGCTGTGTATAGTGATCCTAGGACATCCTGGAGCGTCTGTTCATTGAGGTTTGGCAGCTGGTAATCCATGTCATCAGAAAAATCCAGGACAGGCAGGTCGGCAAGAGGTAAGCCATCATCTTCTGCAATGAGATAGTGTAAAATCAATATTCGATTGCATTGGATGTTGATATGGGACATCATGTATTTGCCACTGGAGGCTCAGTGACATATCACTGACCCAAGGTTGTGGTTGTACTTATGTGTAACATTGTGCATCACACATAGATCAACCTCACTATTAACAGAAAATGACAGAGCTTGAAAGTGGCAGCGCCCTGCAGCATAATTTTCACAACGCAGGGATGCGCGGTATTCATTTGCAGATGGCGCACCCCTGTGTTGTCGTCTGCGCTGGCACAAAGTAGAGCTGCCTGGCGCCAATGCAGGCATCCTTGCACCATCCTGCAAGTATGTCTGCGTTGAAAGGTTTGATTGTTTATGTGTGGGAAGGTGTTCGTTCTAGCACATATACAATCACTCATGGCGATTTGGCTCTTCTGTGTGTGCTGCAGAATGCATCACACACACTAGTGCCAAAGCTTATTTTTTAAATGGTATTTTATTTGCAGGAATGGACACCTTCCCATACCTTGACAATAATGTCTGGCATTTTGCTCTTTCAATGCGTGCTGAAAAATGCAGCGCACATAGAAAAAGAAAAAGGAATGGGGGAGTAAAAGTATACCTCCTAGTTGTGTGGCCTTAGATTTTGGTGCTACCTCAGGTTTACTAATACTCGTAAATCTGAGGCAGCGTCAAAATGCAATGGATGTTGCTGTGGCACGCCCACAGCAATACCCATTTCACACCCCTTCCACACAACATGCTGGGTCTGAAGGGGTCCTATTTACAGGGTGACGTTAAGCCACAAAAAGTGACTTAACACCACCTTGTAAATATGACACAGGGCATTGCACCACCGGAGTATCAAAAAAGTGATGCTGCGGTGGTGCATGGGGCTCATAAATATGCCCCTAGGTATTTAGGAGCATATGTAGGTGCCCCGAGCGCCACCTGAGTGTAACTTTTGGTGAGACTTAGGTGGCACAATGCCTTGCCCCATATGTACTAGGTGGCATGAAGCCACTTTTTTGTACCTCGATGCCACCTTGTATATATGGCCCCTTCACATCCAGCACTTTGCATGGAAGGTGTGCGCAATGGGTGTTACCGTGGGGCATACTATGACAACAACCATTGCGTTTTGACACTGCTCCAGAATTTGGACTTTTTGTATTCAGGACGCTGGGCCAATATCTGACACCAACCCAGGGGTGGGTTTAGCATAGCAAAATCTAGGAGCAATGCTTACATTTGTACCTGATTTCTTGCTTTTACTATATGTGCTGCATTCTGCTGCACAGAGAGTAAGAGCAAATCACACTTTAAGGTTGTTGTGCAGGACAGTGTACCTAACTGCACATAAACATTCTCCCCTCAATGCAGCCATCTGCTGCACTGGCGCACAACATCTGATTTTCACTTGCGCAGGGAGGTACACAGGGGTGCGGTGTGTTCTTATGTATATGGCGCATCCCTGCATTTTTAAAATGACGGTGTGTGATGCTGCCTAAATTTTCACAGAAGCATGCAGGTTAATTTTCTGTTTGATCTAGCCCTCTAACACGTCAAATGGTGAGATTGCAGCCACTTCTTCAGCTGCACACATAATGTTCACATACATGCACAATGTGTTGAATGTATTTTATTTTGTTGGCCATTCCCAAATGATGCATATGCTTGTGTATGAGTTGTTGTGGGTTCACCCTGTATGGGTTGTGTTCAACAAGTTGCAAACTTTAGGGAAGATTTTTTCTCATTTGGCATGGCTTAGAGCAGCTGCAAGAGGTGTTGCAGTACACTGCACCAGTTTAAATACGCATTGATGTGCCATATTTACTTGAACACAGTACAGCCCTGCAATTCCCCCATTGCCCTCCACAGAATAGTGCTCCCTACACCAACACAGGTATTGTTGCAGCATGATGACAGGGTGGCTACTGTGAAGTGATGATTTGTTCATGTGCAGAGAGGTGTCCCTCAGGTTGTCACCTCAGGGCAGTTCTTAGAACAATAGATGTATTATAAAACATCACACTGCCCACACCATCTTGGAGGGGACATTCCAGCCGGTTTGCTGTTTCATGCTGCATGTTGTTGCAGTTTCTGTTGAAACCTTTTGGTTCCTCTTCGTCTATGTAGGAGGGCTCTCAGAGACTAACAGACCTCTTCTTTACCTCTGCACAGGTATGGAGGTTGGACTTCCTTCCAAGGCCAGAAGGGTGGATTAGGGCAACCAATGCTACCTGCTCTCATGTAGAAATTTAGGAGCATATTTATGATGCCCCTAGCACCTTGTGCCACATTTGTGTCATTTCTTTTACACAAATGTGGTGTTAAGGTAGCATTTTCCACATGCCATATTTACAAAGTAGCACAATGCAAGCATTGTGCCACTTTGTAAACCCTTGCACCATATTATGCCTGTGCCATGCATAATGTATGCAAGAGGGGCGTTCCCACTAAGGAAGGCCCAGGAAAATGGTGTAGTGAAATTTACTAGATTTCACTGCATAGTTTTTAGCATCATTATTAACACCTGCCTAAGGCAGCCATTAAAAGGATGCTCCCATTAAAAACAACAGGCCTCCCTGTGCTTTGCTGCATTAGCACCATGATTTATGGTGCCAGTCCAGCAAAGCGGCACATTAGCATCATACATTAGCGCCATGAATTATGACGCTAATGTGGACACGACCGCCATTGTGCGCTGCATTGTAAATACAGCGTATACATGGTGTCTTTAGGGGGAGTCAATGGGGCGACAGAAAAGTGGTGCATCATGAATGTTCACCACTTTTCCATTGATATGCCCCTCAGTAGTGTAAGTAGGAATGTTAGGCACAGTATTATGACAATATGGTGGGAGTCTTCTGGTGTTTCACTTTTTTTGTGACTTTTGTAATAACACTGTGTTTCATTATTCCTATAATCAGAATTCATGCCTTTCTACATCGAACGCAGTTGCTTCAATAAAGATCCTGTTTCTGTTTTGTCCTTGCATGTATGAAACTTGTATAACTGAGAGAAATGGGTAAGATCTGTTCCACTTTAGTAACACAAAAGGATGATGGACGGAGTGCTGAACAATGCAAACACTCACCCCCGGTCACAGATCTGGGTTTAATCCATCGTTCTTTTGCTCATCATGCCACCCCAGTTTGGACCCAGCTATATACAAATCAGTCTTGACCCTGTTACTCATGGGAACAGTTCAGCCCGAACTGCCAGGCCAGGTCCTCCCTGGACCGGAAACAAGCATCCTGGGACCAGTGTCAGGGTATCACCCTTCATCAGCCAGGCTAGCTTGAATCCAGTGGAACAGTGAGCATGGGACCTACGTCTGGGCATACCCTTCCCACTTAGGGCAACTTTAGCAACACATAAGGATGATGAATGGAGTGCTGAACAATGCAAACATCCACCCACAGTCACAGATCTGGGTTTAATCCATTGTTCTTTTGCTCACCATGCCACCCTAGTTTGGACCCAGCCATATGCAAATCAGTCTTGACCTTGTTCCTCATGGGAACAGTCCAGCCCGAACTGCCAGGCCAGGTCCTCCCTGGACCAGAAACAAGCATCCTGGGACCGGTTTCAGGGTATAACCCTTCATCAGCCAGGCTAGCTTGAATCTAGTGGCACAGTGAGCACGGACCCACGTCTGGGCATACCCTTCCCACTTAGGGCAACTTTAGCAACACAAAAGATCTGTTCCACCACAACTTCCCTGAGGAGTCTGAGTGTCATACGATAGAATGCCACAAATCACTTCTACCTCTAGTACTTGTGAGGTGCTGCTAGGTAGCCTGAAAAGGTTAGGCCGACAGCTCTCACACCATGTGGGATCAGACTCAGTCCCTCAAGCTCGGTGGTGCTGCTGCCCAAAATCCCGCAGTCTTGTTACCATAACGGGAATCTAAAACAATCTTGGCCATTCTTCAGGGCAAAGGATATCTAGTGAACTGGCCTATTCACCAACAGAAAAAAATTGGTGAAACCAAGAACTCATGGGAATCCTACATGGAAATAAATATATTGCACCCTAACATTAGGGGTTACCAACTCCCGGGTCTGGGAAGGGACGATCGTCACACATTCATCAAGGGGCCATCATGCTAGAGCACTTACACTAACCACACCATCTCCCAGTTACTGGTATATCTCACAAGTACATCAATACAATAGCCAATCCAACTAAGTAAGCATTTTTGGTTGTCTCGCAAATACAGCAACTCATTGCATGTGTAAACACCGATTGTACATGCTACGAAGGGACTCAAGATTTTCCTTTCTACTATACCGTTTTGTGCATTTGATCTCAAAGGAATTTAATTCCTAGTAACATGCCTGCCCCACATTCAGTAGGTGATAATTAACTTCCCCTGCACTATGGCAAATCATGTGTATTCCAATAGGAAAGTCAGAGTCTGCTTGTTCAGATGTAATGTAGTACTAAAAGTCCCCACTTCCCTCAATGAAAGATACGTGTGAGACTGTAGTTTACACAATACACAATAATATCATACTAACCCTCAGGGTTTATTCATTCACTTCTTTCACTCTGTCTCTCACCTATCCTTCCATATTGCCAGAGTGCAACAGTACCACCAAAAAGGATCTTGAGAGAAACAAAAAGTCAAATATTCAAGCCGCATTCCAAACCATTACTTTTTTTTCCCACTACACCACTCTGGACAGAGAGCAGTTATATCCAAATCATTCATGGTCCTCTCTATCTATTAAAACAAGCAGCTTCATGCCAGTTTTAACCTATCGAGACACCATTAGTAGGGTATAGCTTGTTCCTATGGCACAGTGAGTATGTGACCCCACATAAGAGCATGCCTATTTACTTAGGGCATCGTACTGAGGAAAACAGAAAGGTCATGGACGAAATGCTGAAAATGACCTTTGCCATTTCCACAATATCTTTGTAACAGCCAGGATATAGGTCTAACACAAAAATGCAGCTTAACCTGTGATCTGTCACGACTGGAGATTGTAGCAGGTCATAGCTTGGCAGAGTCTCCAGTCTCAGTGCATCTTGGAACTGTTGCCAAGAGAGTACAGCTTTCAACGTGAAAGCTTTGCTCTTCTCTGGTACTAGACAGTCTACTTTCCAGTGGTGAAATATGATAGCAGGGGGTCATGGGGCAACAAGAGACACAGGGGATAGGGGAGCCATGAGATTTTCGGGGGTTAAGAGCCAGAGGAGACACAGGGGAGGGGCACAGGAAACAGGGGTAAGGGTCTAGAGAAGTCACAGGGAGGGGACAAGAGGAGCTGCAGGGGAAGGCACAGGAGACATGTAGGGGGTAAAGCAGTCACAAGGCACCTGGAAAGGGGGCTAGAGGAGTCTTGGGATGGGCCAGAAAGGTTTTAAAGGAGAGCGGCACAGGAACGACGTGGGGTGGGGCAAAAGAGTCCTGGACTCCGTTATAGAAGGTTAGAGGAGGCACAAAGTTGCAATTTGCAAAATCTTGTGGGAGGGGGTCTGTTTTAGCCCTCCCTGCCATTACTCACTTAGACCAGCCATACGCAAATCAGCCTTGGTTCTGCTTGGATCTGAGGGGAACAAAAAGGTGGAATGCTTGCAGAAATCTCAGCAACTGGTATGTAACATACACACAATCCTAAAGTGGCATAGGTTACCTCACAGCCAGTCATTTCACTGAGAAATGACAGGGGGTCCTGGACAAACAAGAGCAACGAGACTGGGGTCCTCAGGCGCTCTCTATTCTAAACATAAGGAGTGCCATGAATAATACTTTAGGTTTCAATAATTCTTATTGGGTTTTTAATATTACGTAACTGAAGCAGCTCTACACGCCATAACCGAAGACAAACGCGCCCTTCTCCCACCCCTGATAAACCATTGAAATGACACCAATGCTATGGTAAAATCGGACCCATTCGCACATCCCACTTCCTCCTTCAGTTTCCATTACGTCTGGCACTCGGCCAACAAGTACTTTTCCGTGTCTAGTAGGCCTCTGGCTCGAAATCTATTAGGGCAATTCAGGTTTCTGTTGTCCTTCAGTAAAGTCAGTACAGATTCCTACATTCTGTTAAACTTGAAAGCCTCCCTTTTCAGATCGAATGCTTTTTTTCTCGTTTGCAAGTAGTCACCAGAGTTTCTGGAGCCAAGGTTCAAGTGTAGGTGGCAGTGCATTTCCCCAGAGGAGCAAAACCGTTTGTTGCCACCCATTAATAACTTGGATATTCTCTTCCTTCTAATTGAATTCAGTGGGTTTGTTTTGACTATGGAGTTTTGGCTCAGGGTTGCTTTCCAGTGCTTAATTTGCAAACAAAATAAGGCCCTGATTTTTGGGAAGCTAAGGTGGTGCTCAGGTGGCCTTTTCCCCACCCCATATTTGCAAAGTGGCGCATTGCATGGATTGCGTCAATTTGTAACCCCGATGGGCTACATTATGCCTGCACCAGGCATAATGTATGCAAAGAGAGCATTTCCCCGTTGTGTGGGGGGGATGGAAAAAATGGTGCTAAGAAATCGAAGAGACTCCTTTGTGTCATTTTGTTCAGCGCTTTTAATGCCTACTCAGGCGTTAACAGGGGGCACACAATTGTTTACAATGAGCCCCTCTGTACTGTTCAGTCTTAGCACCAAAATGTTGGCGCTAACCCTGAACAGTACATCAATAGCGTCAGAAAATCTGAAGCTATTGCTCCCTACCCTGCGCCATGGTGTGCCGTATTTTAAATCCGGCGGTAAGGGGCGCAAGAAAACTGGTGCTGCATATATTGTAGCACTTCTTGTCATAAATCTGGCCGTTAGTGCCATGGTCCTCGGCAGGAGGCCACTGCAGCTTGCCTCACCCATTGCCCCGCCAGTGCTGCCAATAATGGCACTAACACAACTAGTAACCATCCTGTTCCCACTAGTGTGACAATTCAGACTACTCCAGGTCCCCAATGCTATGAGAATGGCTTGGGAGGTAGCTATTAGTCGTTTTGAAGTGTATTGAATTAATAAACAACTGTTGTGCTCATCTCTACATTAGACCAAAGCCCCACCATGTGGCAGACTGTCATAAGTGCTGGTGTTGACCATCAGGTGCCGGTGCTTAGCACCTAGAAACCACAGGCTCAAATTAAGCACTGCTTTCTTTCATTTTAGAAACAACTATTTAGCTCATTCCCCCAGAAGTTCTTGAGTTTGGAAAATTACCATATTATGTGCATGACTGTGTCTGGCTCTTCATTTTTGTCTCTAGCAGGTTAATGAGCATGTCATATCTATGATCTAAAGTCGCAAGAGGTTGTAATGCCAATGGTATAAAATGGTATATAATCTGATAGAGCATTTCCCTGTCCTGTGTGTGGTGTGCAAAGTTGTTAATTCATGCATCAACGACAACCCAACATTTATGGTCTAGAGTGATACTAAGATCCATTTTCCAAGGCCTCTCATAGGAAAACTGTGACTGTATGGAGGGCACTGAGCATAGCATAGATTTTTTTTTAAGGTAAATCAGCTTTATTAAAATCTAAATACATATGAATCTCATAATAACAATACAAGATAGGTGTCACAATGATAATGATATAATTTTGAAAGGAATTGTAAAAGCTGCTTAACATTTTAAAGTATAAAATGGGGGAAAACCAATAAAAACGGAACAAGACCAATTAAAATAAAAAAGATACAGTGGGTATTAAAAAGCTAAAAACAGTGATATTCAATAAAGCATAAAGTTGAACTAAATTTAAATTCAATCAAGAACAGAAAAAATAAACAATTCATGGTGGCTTAAAATTCTCAGATAATGTACAATTAGTAGAATTGCAAGCAACAGCATTAAGATAATCAGTCAAAGGTAACCAATACAGATCTCTATTTATGGAGGGGCAGCATAAAGAGGTAAAAACAATATCTAGTCTATGGTAGTGGCAAGCATTATACCACCAAGCCTTATAGGAAATGTTGGATGAATTTTTCCAATTAAGAGTAATTTGCTGAAAGGCTAAAGCTAACATGAGATTGAACAGCTTTAAATTATCATCATCTGAAACAATGTCAGCAGAGAGGCTACCTAGAAAAAGCACTGAGGAAGATAATTGGGATCGCCAATGAAAAATGGAGGTAAGCTGACGCCAAACTATTCTCCAAAAAGAGACAGTGGGAGGACATTAAAAGATGATATGTATAAGGTCTCCCTTTGGGCTATCGTAGGACCAACAGTTTGAAGTTGAGGATACGGAACATTTTACTATAGTAGAAGGGGTAAAATAAAGTCTGTGGTAAAGAAAGCAAAGTGACTGTGTGGTAGAAGCTGATCTAGATATTTTATAAGATCGATGGCATATTTTATTCCAGAAGGGAACAGTCCAGGTACATCCCAAATCCAATTCCCATTGTGATTCAATTTTAGATTTAGGTCGTGTCAAAACAGGAGAATGAAAAAGTTTATAAATATTTGATGCCTTAGGAAATGAGGTATAAAAGGAGGACAAAGAAAACGGTAATTCCGAAGAAGAAGGAGGGGAAGGCAAGGAAAAAAGTACATCAAGAATAATATTAATAAGAAGAAGATATTTCGGCATAAATGAATTGGGACAATGAAATAGAAGTTGGAATTGTGAAAAAGAAAGTGGAGTATCATTGGAAAATAAATCTTTGACCAACGCTATATTTCTTTGTCTCCAGGATTTCCAAAATAAAGGTTTTTTATTGATAGTGATGAGACGATTATGCCAAATAGGGGAATTCAGAAAAGAGGAATAAGTGACAGTTGGAGGTAAATAGTGAGAACACAGAAGAGCACAAGTATGTTTGTGAAGCGGGGAGGAGATAAGTGAAATATTATAAGAAAAGGATACCACCTCACGAGGAGAAAAAGGTAGAAGAAAAGAACATTCAATATCCAACCATAAGAGAGTAAACACAGACCTTGACAAGGAGATCCATCTAGAAGCTTGACGCAAACGAAAGGATTTGTGATATAGTCTGAAATCAGGAAAATTGGTTCCCCCCTCGTGTTTAGAATGACAAAGGTGACTAAGGGAAATTCTAGATTTCTTATTGTTCCAGAGGAATTTAGACAATCTGGAGTCCAGTTGTTTAAAAAAAGTAGCAGGTAGAGGAATTGGAATCATGGATAGGATATATAAAATGTTAATATAAATCATCCCATTTTGATAGAGTCAAGGCGACCCCACCAAGATAAAAATAAGGGATTCCATGACAAAAGGGATCTAGCAACCTTCTCTAAAGCATCCAAGATATTTACTTCAATAGACTTTTTAATGGATGAGGTGAACCAAATACCTAATATTTAATCTTGGAAGAATTCCAGTGAAAGCCAGTAATATTGAACGATGGTCTAAAACAAAATTTTGTTAGAGGAAGGATTTCAGTTTTATCCGAATTTGTCTTATAACCTGAAATCAAAGAAAAGTCTTCAATCTCCCGAGGTAGAGATGGAATCCAGAGTTCAGGGTTTGAGATATATAAAAGTATATCATCTGCATATGCCGTTAATTTTAAGTGTTTCTCACCATATTGGAAACCCTCAATTTTAATGTTATTTCTAATACAGGATAGAAAGGGCTCTAGAGCTAGAATGAATAGGAGTGGAGAGAGCGGACACCCTTGATGAACACCTCGACGTAATACAAAAGTATCTGGACAATCTCCCATTCACCAATATCGATGCCATTGGGGATTGATAAAGCAAAGAGATAAATGAAATGAAATGAGGCCCTAAACCATGCCAAGCTAATGCTTTTAATAGAAAAGACCCGTCTAACCGATCAAACGCTTTCTCAACATCTATGGAAATTGCTGCGGAGGAGTACGAAAGAGCTGGAGCTTTGCTGAGTACATTGAAGAATGTTCTAGAGTTGTCTGAAGCAAGTCTACCTTTGACAAAACCAGGTTGTTCCTTACTTATCAGCACAGGTAAAAGGGTATCAAGACGTAAGGCTAATAATTTAGAAAAGATTTTATAATCTGTACTGAGGAGAGAGATTGATCTATAATTTTTTACAGAAAGTATGATCCTTACCTTCCTTTGGAATTAAACAAATCAAAGCTTCTTGAAATGTTCCTCCTGTACAACCAGAACCCATGAAGAATTGAAAAAGCTTTAAAAGTTTGGGAAGTAAAATGTCAGAAAAATGTAGAAACAAATTCCACTGTAAATACCTTTTTTTAAAAAATTTCTGATGAAGAAATATCTACTTCAAGTGAAGAAACATCAACAAGCGTCTTATTAGGGATTGGAATGTTCTTTAAAGAATCATCAATCTTTAAGGAGGTCGGGACTGATTCAGGAGTATAAAGTGTCTGGTAATAATTAACAAATTCAGCTAAGATATTATTATCTTTAAAAAGTAACTCACCAGTATCTGTAACTATAGACTTCACTGTGTGGCGTTGCTTTCGTACTTTTAAATAATTAGCCAGAAGTTTCCCCGATCTATTTCGACCTCCATAATAACGGGCGGGAGGAAGAATAATATTGATGTTCTAACCATTTAATTTTGAGAAGCAGAGATTGATGATGTGCATTAAAAGTTTTCTTTTTATTAGAGACAAAATTTATTACATGACCAGGAGCCGCAGCCTTAAACGAATCCCATAACAATTGTGGGGAAACATGAGAGTCATCATTAAATCAGAAAAATTCCTCTGCAAAGGCAACAAAGGAAGTGGAAAATTTAGAATCAAGCAACAAATATTTATTAAATTGCCACCTATTGGATTTGGGATGCACCAGAAGCAAATCAAAATCTGTGATGACTGGAGCATGATCAGATATTACCGTAGGTTCAAATAAGGAATTAACAAGATTTTGGGATAGTGATTTTGAAACAAAAATATGATCAAGTCTAGATAAGGAGCTATGTGGTGGAGAATAAAACAAAAAATCCCTACTATCAGGAGTACAGGTTCTCCAGGAATCAATTAAATTACCTTGTGAGAGAAATCCCTTAAGTTTTTTATGCATTTTATGAGGAGAAAATTTAATTACAGATTGCCTATCTATAAAAGGATCAATAATTTGATTGCAATCCCCTCCAAGAAGAAAAAAATCATCCTTATAATGCAAACATTGTTTAGTAACATTAGGCCAGAAAAGATAATCTGAGTGATTAGGACCATAAATATTACCAATAGTCATTAGAATCCCATTAATACTTAGCTTCACAAAGAGCTATCTACCATCGGAATCTGAGTCTTGTGAAATAACATTAACTGATATTATGGCAGAGCACAATTACACCATTTTTCTTTGTAGATGAAGGAGAAGTAAAAACATTGTCCACTCAACCTCTTTTAAGTTGCAGAGCTTCAGAATCCGTCAAATGGGTCTCTTGTAAAAGAACCAAGTCTGGATTATATTTAGCTAAATGGGATAAAATTCTCTGCCTTTTTATTGGGTTAATAAATCCTTTGACATTCCAAGAAATAACTCTGAATTTTTACATCACATAACCATATATATATATACACAAAAGGTCTTGCACCATAAATAACTGAAAATACATATAGGGGAAAGGAAACCAAGAAAAACAAAGAGAAAGAAGAGTAAAGGGGAAACAGCAAGAAAAAAGATGGAAAATATTCAAGAAAAAAAGAAGAGACAGTACATGTCAAGTAAAGATGACTGCAAAAACATACCTGAGATGAATGAACAATAGGAGAGGGGTGGTGACAGCACAGACTGAAGACGACACAGCAAGGAAACAGAACGCCTCAATGGACAAATGTTACGAGCAAAAATAATGATTATAGAACACCAGGAAAGAAAACTATACATTAACAAAGAGGACCTATAGTCACATCAATATAATATAATATATAGGCTGCATATGAAGGACCATCAACTGTATCGTAATAGTAATGAACAAGGGCATAATAGATTAAGAAACGTATATAGTCAACGTGTAGAGGGACCAGCCGTTTCCATAGGGTTTGTAGAGTGTAGTCTTAGAAAATCACGAAGAGCTGCAGGGGAGGTATAAGAAGTGGTCTTATTTTGATCTGTCACTTTGAACAAACACGGATGGAATAATCCAAAACAAGCTCCCAAGTCACGAAGCTGTGGACAAAGATCCCAAAATTATTTCCTCCTATTTGCTGTAGCTTTAGACACATCCTGTGAGATGAAGATTTTACTTCCCTGCCAAGAGATTTGTTTTTTGGCTTTCGTAGCATTAAGAACTCTCAATAGATCAGTAAATTCAAGAAAGAAAATAATCACGCCTCTTGGTTTGGATGTAGAGGAATGCGAAGGCTGATGACCAATGTGGTGTGCCCTTTGGATGTTCAATACTGTAGAAAATGGTAGGCCCACTGACTGTGGAAAGAATGAAGCAAAAAATGAAATTGGGTCACTCCCTTCAAGACCCTCCGGTAATCCATAAAGGTGAAGATCATTGCGTCTGTTTCTGTTTTCCAAATCCTCCGCAAGTGTCTTCAAAGTTGCCACTTCCTTCTCCAGTAATTTTATGTGTTTCATCCTGCAAGTCACTGACTCTTTGCTCCAAAACAGAGACTCTCACTTCCATTTGAGACCATACAGTATCAAGATTTTGTATCCGAGAATTAGTTTTTTCGAAAAAAGAACGCAATGCCCGTATTTCATCAAGCACAAGTTCAAGAGAGATTGGTGAGGGAGATTTTACTGGTGAAGGTGGGTCCTGTTTAACCCTCTTATGAGTAGTTGTAGAAATATTCTGAGAAACTTTAGGCGAAGAAGAAGATGAGGAAGACATCTTTGACGTGGAAGAAGAAGACGCTGCAGCAGAAGTATCCAATTGTAAAAACTGTGAAAGTTTTTCACTTGAGGAGAACTGATGCAACAGAGATTTTATTTTCTGTAGTTTGCCCATATAAAAATAAAAGCCTTCAATAAGGAATCGAGTGACACAGAAACTCCAAATAAATGTTGATGAGACAGCAAAAATAAATTACATGGCTTGCGCAAAAACTGCAAGCAAAGCCATCAAAGATTCAAAGAAAAAACAAATAAGTACCTTGTATTGGTGAGCAAAATTTATTCAAAATAGCCGCTCTCATGAGGAGAAAAGTGAAAACATAATTTAAAAGTCAGGAAAAGAAGCTAGGCGACATTTAAAACATTAAAATTGCTCACCAAAACATCCTTCTGCTATTGTGAGCAAAACGCCATTAGAATTAAGGAAAAAAACGGCTCTAGCGGTGAAAATGTGTCTGACGATGCGCAGAACTCCGAGATCAGGCGGCCATCTTGGCTGGCGGCTCGCACGTGCTCCATAGCATAGATTTTTAAAACTAAAGCCCTGATTTAGATTTCGGCGAATGGGTTATTTCTTCACAACGGTGACGGATATCCCCACTGCCGAAATCTAAATCCCATAGGAAATAATGGGATTTATATTTAGATGGACAGGATATCCGCCACCATCATGACTGAGTAACCTTGTATGGAAATCTAAATCAGGCCCTAAGTGTTGTGTTGTAGTGAGGTCTTGTAGGAACCATTCAAAACTTGTGAGTGGTTGTGCCGCTCCCTTTTTGATGTGCGTTTGGGAAACCCAGTATCTGAGTTGCATGTAATGAAATCTGTCCTTCTCAGAGAGTTGGTATGTAGTTTTAATATTATTAAAGGACCGTATTACCCCATTAAGTAAGAAGGCTGGAAGGTAGAAGCAACCCTGTTTTCCTCATATGTGGAAGAAGGTTCCATCTAACCCCAAAGGGGGAAGTCTGCATTCTGCCAAAGAGGAGTCATGGGAAATCGGCATGTCGTGAGGCCTTGTAGTGGACTAAGTGGTCCCAGTTGTCAAGCATTCCCCTGTTCTAGGGAACATTTGTAAATTCAGTATTTTCCTTTTTGGGAACAAAAAAACTCCCCGGATTTGCGGGCCTTTACATTTTGATCATTAAAACAACAGATTTTGTCTGTTTTTCCCCAAAGTCACTTGATTATATAAGGTATCTGTGTGGTTTCCTGGTCGTGGTGTAAGCCTCGCAGACTCAGTCGTCCCTGTCTAGTGTGTGTGTAGTGCATACATGCTTGTGTAAACACGTCCCCACACCCACCTCAAACATAAGCAGTGCAAAAATATTGCTGCTGTGAAATCTCCCTTTTAGTTAACAGAAGAGGCTGGTCCTTAAGGATATATAGTATCTTCGGAAGGGGCATACTTTTATGTGAAGCTATTCTCCCTGGCCATGAAAGGTGTGATTTTGGCATGAATTAAAACAATTTTAATAATTTTCAGTAACAACTTAAAATTATTCCTGACACGGTCATAGAAATTGGGGGTTAAATAGATCCCCATATACCTGGGCTTTTTCAGGGTCCACTGGAAGAGGGTCTCAGCTTCTAAGAAGGTGGCCAGCCCTTGATCCCCTGATAGTATCAAACCCTCTGTCATAGGAATGTTAATTTGTAGGCCTGCTAATGTGTGGTATTCCTCCAAAGGACAGATGAGCTCCATCATGACGTGTTTTCGGGCTATGAGTGAAAGTAATATATCAACAGCAAAAGCTGACATTTTACAAGCATCTCCATGAAAGTTAAGACCCTTGATTTCCTGGCAGTCCCCTATGTCTTGCTGCAGTAGTTCCAGGTAGATTGTGAATAGAACTGTGGAGAGTGGGCAACACTGCCTTGTGCCTCCCTATATGGCTACTCCTGGAGAGGTTTTGCAGTTTATCCAAATTTTTGCCCCAGGGGCAGCATGAAGAGCATCATCCCGCCCCCTGAATCTCTTTACGAACTCTGAACGGTTGAGTGTAGCCTTCATCATGGCCCAGTCAACCCTATCAAATTCTTTCTCCACATTCAGGGACAACTGGACCACATCTTTATGACATTTCCACCCAGATAATCTAGATGATGAACCTTTTTGGTATTTTTACTGTTGGATCTGATTGCTGTGAAGCCCTTCTGATCGGCTTATATCCAAAAGGGTTATACTGCCTCCAGTCGATTTTCTAGAACCTTCGCGAAAAGAATCATATCAGTGTTCAAAAAGGATATAGGGTGATATGATGAGCATGTGGAGGGTGCTTTGTTCAGCTTCTCCATCATCGTGATTGTTGTTTCATCCATAGACCAAGCCAGAGCCTTGGATCAGTATAGGACATTGAAAACCTCTATAAGGAGTGGGGTTTAGTTCACATTTCTCAGTCGTTTGTGTCTCCCTTTAAGCATTCTTAATCATCCCAATACATGGCTGTGCTTTTTCTGCACAGAGTTTGCCTGTAGTGCACAAGCATGTTGCTCCCTTCATGAAAATGAGCTCTTACCCTGGTGAAAATATAATTAGCTTTATCATATCCAGGGAATGTAGCTAGCCCCTAAGAGAGGTTAGAAGGTCCCGCAGTTTTCCTGGAAGGTTTTGCTTTAAGTTGCTGCTCCATAGCTATGAGCTCTCCCATAAGAGTCAATGCTTCTCTCTCATGCAAAGGAGGTGACTTGCTTCCTGAATGAGAGTTCCCCACATAATTGTTTTTAGAGCATCCCTCACCGCCCCTTGCTGAAATCACTGATGCTATTAAATGAGATCGTTTTGCAGGTTTCATGCTAGACCCCTTTGCATTTTAATAGGGAGCCGTTAAGGCAGCAAAGGTTAACACATTATTTCACTGGGCTTCCCTGGCCATTCTATCAACAGTTGTATCTGCTCCTGGTCTGACATGATTTGGGGTATCTTATTCACTTCCTGAATCTCTGACACCAATATCTGGTCTAGTGATAGATCATCACTATGTGTGTAGGTCTAATGTGCTGCAGAGTAATGGGAATAATCTGTGTTTTTGGGTGTCTGTAGAGCCACAAGTTGAATAGGCCTAGGTCATGATGTAGGGATTTGCTAGTAGTTGATAATAATGAAGTTCCTCCCATCCACTGATGTGATTTGTCTTGGGTGGGGGGCATCAGGCAGTTATAATCCCCCCAATTATAGCTGTCTGATGTGTGGGCTATTTCATGTATCTCTGGGGTAAGAAATTTCTCTTGCCGCATTTGGTGTGGAGATGGTTGCCATGGTGACAGGTAGACCATCCCCTTCACCCACTCTAATCAGTCATCGGGCTTGTTTGTCAGACTTAACCACCTCCTCCACAAATGTAGGATTATTGCAAATGTGTCTTGCTGCACTAGCCGTCTTTGTAGGTGCGGCTACATAATTTTGTGTAAGGAGATGCCTAGAATGTGGCTCAGTTAAGCCTTGAGAGGACCGTGATGCCCCTAGACTTCCTCAGATATTAAGCACTTGCTGCAAACTTCTCTCTGACGGGCTTTGATTACCTCCATTTGTTAGCTGCTGTTCTCAAAGATTCTCTAGTTTCCTCCATGGCAGGTCAATCTGTAGGGTCTTGATTGTTGCTCTGTTCACCCAGTCCCAGCAAGGAGCAGGCTATGGTGCATTGTTTACCCGTCCAAGAAAGGTTAAAAGGTAATGGATGTCCCCAATAGTACTTGATGCTTTTAGTTGTTGACAGTTCCATGACTGGTTTGAAACATTTATGGTTTGCAAGTGTGACGGGGAAGAGGTCTTGGCATAGTTGTACGGGTGTGCCGTTGAATGATGTAGGGCCTCCTTCTTGAGCATGAACCATGGTGTTTCCTTTTTGTTTACAGTTGTGGGCTCTACTCACTACGTCAGATGCTGAATCCCTTGTGCCCAGACATTAATAAAAGCTGTGTGTTATGTTTATTTTGATCAGAGCTAGGTCTGTTCTTTCTCATATCTCGTTAAACAGTTATACTGGCTTTACCACAAGCTTTCACTCCACAGGATATTATCCTGCATGCCTTTATCGTCAGGTAAGGCGCACGCAGACCTTTGATTGTTACATTACCACATTATACTCCATCATGCAGGTAAGTATTATTTTTTTATGGCACATTGTTATGTGATTTAAAAAGGGCACTTCAAGGGTTTATGGGCTGGGTAAGGTTTCAAGGTGGTAAGGATTTTAAAGGATATTTTAGGCTTCATAGGCAGGTGAGGGTACAGAGTATTGAGGGCTTTGAAGAGGTTTCTAGGGTTCAGGGGCGTGTAGTGGTGAGCTTGGTAAGGGGTTTTAGGGTTCATGGGTGGATAGAGGTAAAGAGAGGTAAGTGCTTTTAGGGTTCAGGGGCAGGTAGTGGTAGTGGTAAAGTGAGGTAATGGATTTTTAGGGTTCATGGCCTGGTAGAGGGAAAGAGGTTAAGTGTTTTTAAGAGTAAATGGCAGGTAGTGGTAAGGGATGAGAAGGGTTTTTTTAGGATTTAAGGGCGGGTAAAGGTAAAGAGAGGTAAGGATTTTTTACCGTTCAGGGTGGATAGTGTTAAAGAGAGGTCAAGGGGTTAAAAAGGGTAACATTTAAACTATACTGGCACAATTCACATAATTTCTGGAATGTCACATTTTGCTTTTTTCTCAAAATTCCTGCCATTGTGTCACTTTGCATAACTATGCATCATTCTCTATTAAAAACAAATGTACCATAAATGCTAAAAATGTATCACAAATTTACAGGAACAACAGAATCCAGGTGACTGTTGCTCGCAGTGCTTTTTTGTACTCATGTTAGTGTAAATTCATTGTTGTGTCAGAAATTTATTGCATTTTGCACTGAGATATAGCACTAAAGGATGGATTTGCATTTTGTGAAATTATGCATAATTGCATATACTTTTGAAGAAATTGTGTTCAAAGGCACTAAAGCAAATTAGTGAAATTTGCACACCTCTACTAGAAATTGCATGAAAGTAATCATTATATCAATACATTTAATACTGCATGATATGTGACTAACAGCAGCACTTACAACTTTCAACTACAACCTAACTCTGGGCTCCATTGAGTACCCTGATACCTGTCCAAAGGATCTTTTAACACCTCATTGGGGGTAGTAAGTGCTATACTCATTTACTATACAGTACAAAATACACAACATACAGTCAGGCTGCACTCAACATTTCAATGCGATTTCACAGGCTTTTGTCCCCTAAACTGAAATCTTAAATAAACTTAGAATGCTGTTAGAAATGGGGTCTCTAGTTGGCAATTATTTGCACCGTCTACAAATAGGGACTCACTCTAGTCAGGGTAAGTGATTCACACAGCTAAGATAATCCCTGCTCACCCCCCTGGTAGCTTGGCTCAAAAAGTCAGACTTATCTCAGAGGCAATGTGTAAATTATTTGAACACACACTCACACACAGAAACACAGTGAAAGCACCACAAATGTGCTCCACACCAGTTTAGAAAAATAGCCAATATTTATCTGAGTAAAACAAGACACAAATTACAACATTCCAACTTACACAAGTAAACATACGAATTTTCAAAGATTAAATCTTAGTATAGTGCTTAGAAACACAATAGCTCCAACTGGGGCTATTACGATGTCTTGATGGAGTTGCCCCCAACAGTCTGACACCACTCCCTAGGGAGTGCGGAGTGGAAACGGAGTTGCATCGACCCCAAGTACAGTACCTTGGAAAATGAAAAAACAAAGAAGTTGCATGGCGTTGGGGAGGTAAGGTGCTGTGGAGCTGGTGCAGCATCAGTTCATTACTGCTACCGGGTGGGGGTGAGGCATCGGTTCCTTACTGCTAGGTGAGGCGTTGGGTCCCTACGGTTACAGAGGAGATACTATGGCATCGGTGGCGAGGCGTCAGCTCCTTACGGCCCAGCGGGGTCAATGAAACCAGCAGGTTAAGATGTGCACTCAGTGAAGACCATGGCTCCGGTGCAGGCAGAGACATGGAGTCAGACAACGACATTGGTTCTGAAGACGCTCAGGAGTCGATGTGCTTACACCAAACCTTACTCTCAATGACCCAGGAACTGGATTTGGCACCCCTTGGCTCAGTCCAAGCCCTTGGAGACCCTTTGGGAGGAGGATGTAGAAAGCAAAATCCAGTCTTTTCACTCCTAGGACAGAAGCAGCTAGCAGCAGACCAGGACAGCAAAGCAACAGGCAGAGTGGCAGTCCCTTCTATACCATCCAGCTTTTCTTCCTGACAGAATGTCCTCAGTCCAGAAGGATTCTAACTTTATGGGGTCAGAGGTCCAGTACTTTTACCGATTTCTGCCTTTGAAGTGGGCAAACTTTAAAGAGAAGTCTTTGTAGTGCACAAGATCCTGCCTTTCCTGCCATGGCCCCAGACACACTCCAGGGTGTTGGAGACTGCTTTGTGTAAGGACAGACACAGCCCTATTCAGTACAAGTGTCAGACCTCCCACCACTCTAGCTCAAGAAGACTCATCAGGATATGCAGAGCACACCTCAGCTCCCTTTGTGTGACTGTCTAGAGTGAATTCACAAATGACCTAACTGTCATCCTTACCCAGACGTGAATACGGCAGACAGATAAAAGCACAGAATGGCTAAGTAAGAAAATTCCCACTTTCTAAAAGTAACACCAAAATATGTATTTTTAAATACTGAGTTCAGAGACCTCAAACTCCACATCTCTATCTGCTCCCAGCGGGAAATTACACTTAAAAGATATTTCAAGAAAATCCCCATGTTACCCTGTGGGAGAGATAGGCCTTGCAATAGTAAAATCCGAATTTAGCAGTATTTCACTATCAGGACATGTAAAACACACCAGTACATGTCTTACCTTTTAAATACAACACACCTTGCTCATGAGGCTGACTTGAGTTGATTTACATGTAGTAAAATGGGAGGTTCAGATCTGACAAGTGGGTGCACTTGCCAGGTCTAAATGGCGGTTTAAACCGCACACACAGACAATGCAATGGCAGGTCTGAGCCATGTTTACAGGGCTACTCATGTGCTGGGCACAATCAGTGCTGCAGGCCCACTCTTAAAAGTTGATTTACAGGCCATGGGCACACATAGTGCACTTTACTAAGAACTTACTAGTATATTAAATATGCCAATCATTGATAACCCAATCACCGCTACAATTTAGACAGGAAGCACTTACACTTTTGCACTGGTCAGCAGTAATAAAGTGCCCAGAGTCCTAAAGCTAATAAAAACAAAATGCAGCATGCAGTCAAAACCAAGAGGTCAGATGAAAAAAGTTTGGGCATAGCCCTGCAAAAAGGGTGATTTCCAACAAATGCTAACTACTCTCAGGCAAACAGCGGCCCCACTGAAGGCACTGAGGCCCTCATTATGAGTTTGGCAGTCTTGTGGCAAGACCGCCATGCTGGCGGCTGCCAAAAGACCACCAGTGACGGCAGTACAGTGACCGCAGTATTACGAGTCACAAGCTGAAGAACGCCCAAAAACAGCCACAAATCCTAAACTGCCAGGCCGACCAAGGGCGGGAGAGAGATGGTCTCACCAATAGCACTGCCCACCCTCCATATTACGACCCACAAATCAGCACCGCAGTCATTGCACGGCGGAGAACCATTGGTGCTGTGAATTGCCGCGATCTAAATATCACCTTCACCAGAACCCACATTGGACAGTCTGAATATCCCACACCTGAATCACATACACACACACCACACACACCTACTCACTGCACTATATAACACCCTTCACACTCCCCCACAATCCTTTGCAACCACAACTACTGACAGAGACATCGAGGAGCACACCAACTGAGGACACTGCATGTCGATACCATAGGCACCAACACACTTCCCACGCATCACACACCACACAACTGCACCAGCAACACAATACACACATTACCACTGCACACAAGTAATAGATACCAGCAGCACACACAACCAAACACCCCCACCCCACCAATCACCCTACACTGCACCCTACACACACAACACACATCCCCACCCACAACACAACCACCATGTCCAGTCAGAAGCACCCACATTTCACAAAAGATGAGTAGAGCGTCATGGTAGATGAAATCATAAGGGTAGAGCCACAACTGTTTGAAGGAAAATTGAGTTATGACGGAGAATCATTGACATGGTCAACTCAGTGAGCCTCCATCCACAGACAAGGGAGGACATCAGGAAGAGGAGGAACGACCTATGGGGGAAGGTGCATTCCATAGCATTACATCACCAGATTGCCATCCACAAGACTGGCGGTAGGCCTCCACCTCCTCCCCCTGAGTTCAGATCGTGGAAGGAGAAGGTCTTGGACACCATGCATCCCCGGGGCCTGACTGGAATCATCGGCAGACTCAACTCTGGTAAGTGGACAACACTCCCCAGGCATCAACAACTCTTGTTCAGCATGCATCCCCACCACCCATCACTCCCTAATCCACAGCATCTCACATCTCTGCACCCCCCCAATCACCCCACACCCTTCCCCTGCATGCCACACCACTCCACTGCCACTATCCCCACACAGTCCCTCCCTAATGCAGGGATACCAATCACAATGCCAATCACCACAACTCCCACAATGCATCACTCTCTACACATCAAAAGATGACAGTCCCACTCCACAGTGGAACACCTGCATGGAAAACCATAGCACATGCCACACCAACTGGATGCTTCCCCTGCGTTCCAACACGTGGTAATGACAGCAATGCTATCCACTATCCTCAATGTAAAATGGAAACAATGGCACAACACATCACCCGTAAGCACTGTCTGCAGTGCTGCACCTGTCATTGCCATCACTAGGAAGCAAGTCAAGCTACTCCATTCATCAGACAATCATACAAACAAGTACATCTCCACAATATAAATCTCTGCCTTTCCATCCACATCTCCAGCAGCCACTTCCAGAGAGAGAGAGAGCCCTCCCCAGGATGAATGCCCCAGTGGATGTCTGGATATTGATGACTTGCCTGGCCCATCTGAGACAACTGGTCAGCCAACCACCACTAGCCCCACCCTGGACACATTGGAGTCCCCCACTCGAATGGCTACTACAGCACAGCCAACCCTTTGTCCCCAAGCCTGTGTCCCAAGGACAGGTCAATCAGCAGTATGCCCCACAGTGCAGGGGCCAGAGTCAAGGCCACACACCCAAGACGAAGAAGGTCTGGTGCAACTGGGAGTGGGCACACCGTGCCAGGGGCAGTGGGAGGGCACCTGAGGCCCAGGGGATGGGGCACCCATGCCAACCGACTGGCAAGGAAGCTAGCTTCCAAGTCCTGGGAGCATACCACCATTCACAGAACACTATGGGCCAGATCCTCACAAATGTGCAAGAGAACCAGAGGCTGCAGGGGGATACCACCAGGAGGCCATGCAGCAGTGGCAGAGCCTCAATGCCACCATGGCCTCCATCGCAGAGGTGCTCAAGGAACTCACCACCATCTTATATGTATCCTCCACCCACCAGCAGGCCCCTTTCGCTAGCCACTTTGCATCTGAGCTCTCCACTTCTGCAGCAGCTTGAGGGATGGAGGCCCTGCCAGAGGACCCGCAGACCACCAGTACCCCTCGCACTGTAGATGAGGAACCCCCACACAAGCGAGGATGTCCATCCAGACATCCTTCAGGACCGGATGCCAAGACCAAGACCACTGGCAGGAAGTGACCCTCTCCTGAACATTATCCCTTGTTTGCTACTGACACACCTTGTTAATTGTCCACTGTCATGTCTCCATTTTCCCATGGGCCCTTGGATACTGGACTTAGACTACCTACAGCTGGGATAACTACTCTGATGATTTCACCCACCATGACCCCACTTACTTGTGAATCACATTAAACATCTTTGAGCACAGCCACTGTCGACGTATCTTTATTGTAATAAGTAAGATTTTCTGCTGTAAAACACATCATAACAGTAAACCCATTGTTCAGCAAAGGTCTGTGAGATAGACAAATGGGGGAGCAATATGCAGCAAGGATGATAGTAGAGCAGACATATTCTGGATACATGTGTCAAAGGAATCAAGGCAGGAACCAGAGTTGCACCACACAAATGCCCTGCAAATAGACCAAGACAGGGAGAACTATCACAATAGGAGTCAATGTTGGCCACTCAGCACACATGCAGTATAATGTTGAAATCCCTAGTGTGATTCGACAGGTGGAATCTCAAACCATATGCCATGTCAGATCCGTATTTCCTAGACGTCCATACCCGATGGCCCTTCCTTCACAGCTGACGAAACTCAACTAAAGGCATGTTCCACAGTCAGTAAACGTTAGGTTACACATTCTTCAATTGTGGACTGTGAGGATAAGTAGCAGTACTGATGACACCACTATTTTAGGCACCACAATTGCAGTCGACATAGCAGTTCAGGGAACATAGTACATGGACAAAAAATTGCATAAGTGATGCAATACAACAACAGAGTGAAATAAGCACTGACATCTGAACATTAACGCCTTCTGTAATGGGCAAAATATCCCCCCACCCCACCCAGAAGGAGAGCTGCACTCAACACCTCCACTGATGACAGACACAGGAGGAGCTATGTCACAATCAGACAAGAGTACAGGTCACCTACAAAACAGTTGACACATACCTGTTTCTCATAGGAAGTATTGTTGATTTAACTCTGCTCTAGAGTCAGCTGCATCCTCATCCTCCTCCTCATCAACCACTATGTCCCCTTTATCAGCCCCTGGTCCAGCTGCCACCTCCTCAATATCCAGCAATGGGATGTGACATCTCAGGGCCATGTTGTGGGGTATGCAGCAGGCAACAATGATCTGGCAGACTTTAAGGGGTTTGTAGAGTAGGGCACCTCTGGAGACGTGTAGACACCGGAATCTGGCCTTCAGTAGCCCAAAGGTCCTCTCGATGATGTGCCTCGTCCTGCTGTGGGCCTCATCGAAATGGTTTTCAGCATCTGTAGTCGGATATCTCACAGGTGTCAGCAGCCAGGGAAGGTTAAGGTAGCCAGAGTCATCTGTGTGCACAAAGGTTGGACCCATCTCAATACCGATGGTGAAACCGGGCAGGTTGTGAAGAGAGGTGAGATTACAGGGGCACACATACTATTGGATACATATCGATGAGCCAGGCCCGGTCCCTCTGTAGTTGTGCCATCATGTGTGGGACATTGCTTTTCCGCAGAATGAATAAGTCATGCACAGAACCAGGGAACTTGCCCGTAACCTGGAAGATATATTGGTCAGCGTGACACACAACCCGGACATTAATGGAATGAAAAGATTTTCCGGTTCCTTTACATTTGTTTGTTTATCCTGGGTGGAACCAGGCAATGTGGGTGCCATCTATGGCCCCTATCACATGAGGGACATGTGTCAAATCATCAAAGGCAGCTTTCACAGTGGCCAAAACCGCACGTTGAGGGAACCTGATGTAGCAGGGCAGATGTCAGAGCAAAGCACACAGTATATCCTTCAACACATTACTGAACATTGGCTGTGACATCCCTGCTGCCAAGCCCACTGTACTCTGAAATGACCCAGAGGCAAGGAAGTGGAAGATTGACAACACCTGTTCCGTGGGAGGGATGGAATAAGGATGAAGTATGGCAGGTAAAAGATCCGGCTCCAACTTGGTACACAGCTCCATGATGGTCTGACAGTTCAGACGATACGTCTGTATGACGTGTCTCTCTTCCAGGGTAGCAAGGTCGACTAGGGGCCAGTACACAGGGGTATGTCTCATAGCAACATTGCACCATATCTGGGAATAGGAGAGAGGAGAAGTCAAAAGCTAATGTATTCAATTTGTGGACATAGTCAATCTAGGCAGTAGTCACTATATTTAATCCATGACGCACCTAAAATTCAACTACTGGTCACTATTTCCATGTAAAATGCGTGTGCTGCTGTTTTCTGACTCTGGAAGCCAATACGCCACATCATGCAGGGAATAGGGCCCCAGCCTTCACCCAGGAGGAGCTGAAGAAGCCTGTGGACGGGGTCCTACCCCTGTGTGGACAGTTGTATGGGGCACCAGAGCAGCAGGTGAGTCTGATGTCACTCTCCTGTCTGATTGTGATGTGTGTGAGGATGAAAGGCGTTAGGACGAGGCAGACAAAGTGAATGCATGGAAATGGGTGAGGAGTCTGAACGTTAGTGGGGTGATGATACATGAGTGTGGTTATGAGATGCCTCTGATGTGTGATGTCCACTGCTGTCCCTGTGATGCCCCTCTATGTGACTTTGTCCCTTTGTCCCTTTGTCCTTATATCTGTGTCACCCATGCAGGTCAGCGCCCATAAAAAAAGGGGATTTTGCATGCCATCGCCAAGCAAGTGTGAACGTTGGGGTCCATAGCCGGTAGAGCACCCTCTGCAGAAAGCGGTGGGAGGACCTGTGATGCTGGGCTCATAAGACCACAGAGGCCCAGCTGGGGATGTCCTCCCAATGAGAGAGGGGGGGCCGTCAGACCCTGGCCCCCTAAAGGCCCGCATTTTGGCTGTGGCCTACTCTGAGGTGGATGGGTGCTTGAGGGAAGCACAGCAGCCACAAGGGGGTAAGTACACACTCACACCTTGATAATATAATGCACATATGGCTTTGGGTTGACTACCAGTGGGAAGATGTAGCATAGGTCATTGGTAGATGCACATCAACTATAAGTATCACCCACCCTGGCAGGACTGGTTTCAAAGATGTGTGCCCATACCATGCAAACAGTGACTCATGAGGGCATTTACTTCCAATCTGGGATTTGTGTGGTCGCCCTCAACAAAGTTTATGAGCCCAGCTCCTACCATCACCATCAGTACACCTGAGGGGTTGGGGTATTGCCATCAGTATCAGCCTACTACTGTGACAGAGGTAATTGGTGAGTCCTCAATCAGCTGCCGTGTACCGTTTATGGAGATAGGCACAGTGGATCCAGATGTCAATGGATAAGTGGCCTTGCTACCTACCCATACAGGATTCTATTGGTTAAGGAGTACAGGAGATGTCATCATAAACGACCATGAGAATGTGCCAAGCACTGAGCAAGTGTGACTAGTATGATCCTCATGAAGTACATAAATGATATTTTTCCCACATCAGCAGTTTATATCAGCATTGCTGTAGTTTCCCCCCTGATGTCCTACTGTTGTAGCATGTATAGGTGAGGGCATGGCCTGCCATAGCATAGCAGCAGATAATGATATTGTTACTCTGTGTGAATTTTGTGTTGGTATTGACACATTGCACCCTGTCTTTCTCTGCCACCCTCCCTCCCTCTCCTCCTCTGTCTTTGTGTGCATCAGCATTATTAGATGAAGGAGAAGGGGCAGCAGCAAGAGGTGAAGCTGCAGCCCACGGGACCCAGGAGGCTGACACCAGCGGAGTCGGGGGGACCAGTGGAACAGAGGTGAGGGGAGTGCCACAGGGGAGACAGGACTGACAACAACATCTTCAGATCCCTCCTCTGATGGACGCTCCCTGGTGGTGGTGGATCCATCTGGGACTATCCCAGCACCATCCTTGTCTACCACCCCCTTACCAGCACCACCCTCCCTGTAGCTCCCCACCCTGTTGCCTATACCTGCTCACCCAGGAGGGTGGGCATCTCCTTCACCGAAGGCACCTCTGCCCCAGTTACCACTGCTGCCCTCAATGAGGAGGCTATTGACCTCTTGAGGTCCATCTCTGTGGGGCAGTAAACCATTGTGAAAGCCATCCACGGACTGGCATCACAGATGCAGCAGTCCAATGCCTATCTGGAAGGCATTCACTGTGCCCTGGCTGCCCTGCAGAGATCCTTTTAGGCTCTTGCATCCTTATTGATAGCAGCCAGTGTCGCTTCTTTTTCCGTCCCCCCTCCAACTACCTGTTTAAATTCCCACAGCCCTCTCCCCTCACCCATCCAAGGCACACTTTCATACCAACATGCATCCACATCAACAGACATGGATTGCAAGGACAAACATGAGCATCACAAAAGACACCATCACCATGCACACACACAACAGACACATGCAGACACAACAACATCCACTCCCTACACAGACTTCCCCAACACCCCCCTCACAGACACCACACCACTCATATCTGCAGTCACAACATCATCACTCCCAGTTCCTGCCACAAGAGCACTCATTCCCACCGTCACCACATTAGCAGACCCTCATACATGCACCCCATACACCATATGCACACTCAGCACAACTGTCAACAGCCCCACATGCAGCACATCTACCCTACCTGCAGACACCACCACAATATACATTCACACGTCCACCCTGCCATCTCCCTGAATCGCCTCCCCCTCCTCCCACAACACCTAAATGCTCACACTCATCCACCGAGCGGTCACACAGCACACACATGGCATCCACACTCACACCTGTACCCAAGGCACCTCCCCTTACTCACAACCACTACCTCTCCCTCCACTCCCAAACGGTTATCCCATGACCAACCTTGTGCCCCTAAGAAACGTTTCCTGCAAGAATTGTTCCTGTTCCCTCCCACTGTTCCAGTCCCTGTTCCCCCAAGCGCCCTGTTACCCTCACCCAACCCCTTCCTTATACCTCCCCAGTCTTCCCATGGTCCTCCTGGTACCAGCCATGACCCTCCACCTCCTAAAACGTCTACCCCCACAAAGGCCAAGGTTACCCTTCCCAAACTCAGACCCAAGCCCCCTCCCCCAAAATCAAAGTCAAAACCCAAACCAAAGGACCCCTCCAAACCCCCACATAAGGACCCCCCCTCAAAATCCAAACCCCCACCTCGGACACCCCCTCACCCCTGAGGTGCCTGCATGCCCCATTGATGCCCCTACCATGTGGAGGCCATTTTGCAATGAGGAGTCAAATTGGGGCCATGGACATTGCCCCGTGTGCCTGGGGCACACAATACAGTTGGACTGGCCAGAAGGCCTATATTGTATATAGTTATTTATTCATTGCAAATTTTGATATAGTATATCTGTACCAGGGCCCCTTGGTGTCAAGGGTAACATACTTCTCCTAGCTTTCCTTCCACATGTATGTGTTGCATATGTGTGATTTCTTGTGTGTGGTTTGTGTGTGAGTGTGTGCATGTGTGTGTGTGTGTGCTGCTAAGGGTGTTTGCATATGTGTGTGGCTGTCGCTAGCCTTGCCGGATGTGTGTGTTGTATGTGGGTGTGTACTAATGGCTTTCCCTCCAGTGTTTGCTAGGCGGGTGTACTTACAGTTGGTGTCTTCATTGCCATCACTGGTTCTGGAGTTGTATGGCCAGCTGGAGCATTGGGAAGACTTCCAGTTCAGGTTCCATGGCAGCTGCAGACATGCCTGTGTTCCGAAGGTCAATGTCCCCTTTTATGTTGCTCGTTTCCACCATGCTTTTTGTGGCAGGGCAACCGCAACGGAAATCCTGGCAATGTGCGGCCTTGTAATGTGGTCGGCGGAAACATGCTCCCCGACGGCCTGGAGATTTCGCTGGCGGGACTGGAGGTGACTTGGACGTGTTCTGGTTGGAACACCGCCATGGTCATAATATGGAGGTCTACTCTGCCTGGCCCATGGCGGTGCGACCTCAACTGCGGCAGTCCTCGGACCACCAAACCCCTAATGAGGGCCTGAATGCTTGATGAGTGGAAACCATGTTTCAGGAGGACTCAGCTAAATTTGTGTTTTTAAAAACAAAACCCCAATGCACGGTTAGCTTTTGAAAGACAAAATACTAATATTAAATGCAAGAATGTCAGGGTCATTTTTGATTTTTTCTGTTCTGGTCCATCAGTGTTTCCCAGGCGGTGTCAAAATGAAAAAAAAAATATTAGACTAGGGGCCATATGTACAAACGCTTTTTCCCATAGACATAGAATGGGTAAAAACCTTTGCTACATCTGGCCCTATTTGTCAAAGTAGGGCGGATGGTCTGATGTACTTTCACTGAGGGCCCAAACTCTGTGGGCAATCGTGCTGCTTTTCTGCAGGAAGAGACGGGGGCACCTTCATTGGAAACATGACAATCCAACCAACTCTAAATAGAGGCAGTGGACTGCCAGTTTGGTGGATGGGGTACTCCACTATATTTGTGGCAGAGTGCCAACAAGGTGCTCCTCCACACTTGTGGCAGACTAGCCTCTTTTCCAAACTATAAAACCGGTCCTAAGCGTCTAGTTGTTCTCTTACTTTTACAGGTTGTATTGTTCATAGAAACACAATCTCAACCTTAGCCTAACCTTGTGACTACAGCAACATGTAATGCTGGTGGAATAGCTGTATTTCAAGTATGCCTTAAACACAAAAATCCTCAAAAGGCAATTGTTGAACCTGGACCTTTTACAGATTCATTCCCAAACTTTTTGCCTTCCTCCTATTTCTTTCTGACCCCTTTTTGTTGACGTTAGGACTCTGAGCAATTTATCACTGCTGATCAATGCTAAAATGCAGGTGTTCTTCCTTCTAAACTTGGTATGAATGTCTTACACCTAATTGGCACATTTAATTTACCTGTAAGTCCCTTGTACAGTGGTATCCTTCTACCCAGGGCCTGTAAATTAAATGCTACTAGTGGGAATGCAGCACAACTTGGGTCATCCATAGATGTTGCATTTCACACCCATCTCAGGCTTGCCACCGCAGGGCCTGCGTGCACAGTTACTGCCACAGGGACCTGGCATCTATATTTACTTGCCAGGTCTGGAACTCCCCTTTTAGTACATATACGTCACCCCTAAGGAAGGCCCTCGTTAGCCCTATGGGCATGGTGCTGTGTATGTAAAAGGTAGGACATATGACTTTATGTTCTTTATGTCCTAATAGTGATAAACAGCCTATTATTTTCTCACTACTGTGAGCGCTGCTCCTCTAATAGGTTTGCATTGGAAATACCCTAACATATATCTATGTGGTATTGCCTGATCCATGAGGGGTGGCGTAGACATGTTTGGTATGGTTGGACTGGTAGTGGGAAATGCTGCCTACTGGTGTAGGTGGATTTTCTTTTATTACTATTATAGTAATGCCACTTTTAGAAAGTGGGAATTTCTCTGTGCTAATGACTCTGGCGTTTTGTAGCTTGACTACAATCCACGTCTGGGACAGAGTGACAGCTGGGCTTTGTGCATACTTTCCAGACAGCTGCCCACAGGGAGGGTGGAAGTGTCACAAGAGTGCATCTGCATATTTGAATGGTCTTCCTGGGCTGGGAGAAGTAGAGGTGGGGCACACCTGCATCTGTAAAGGCTGTGCCCTATCCTCACACAAAGGGCTTGTTTAGCTCCGCTGATGTTTGGAGTCAGTGCTGGAGTAGAAAGGGGACATCCCTGGAACCGGTTAGTGCTGGTTGGAACCCCGTTTCCCCCTATTGTGGAGGCTGTGCAAAATGAGCATACGTACAGGAGGTTGTCCCCCACATTGTTAGAACACTTTTGGACTGGGGATGGAACCTCTGCCAGAGGGACTACCTGACTGCGCAAAGGAGTCATCTGGACTGCTCTTCTTGTGTTGGCCTACTGCCTGGTGTTTCCTGGGTGAACTAAAGGACTCATCTGGATTGCTTTTCAGCTTGTTGACCTGTTGCCAGCTGCTCCCTGTCTTTGGACTTCCCTCAACAGTGTTGGGCTGCCAGGAGGAACCACCATCTGCGTAACTGTGCTGGCCTGTTGCCTTGTGTTTTCCCCACCAGTGTTCTCCCAGGGGCTGACACAGGGTTCATGTTGCCTTGCAACTGCTAGGTTCACTGTGTACTCCCTGAGCCCTGCACTCTGCATGTTGTGAGTGCCCCATTTCTTTTTGTTTCTGTTCCCATAGCGCATGAAGTTGTTTATGGGTGACAGCGTGGGAGAGTGCTTCATCTGCTGTGAGCAGAGACAGAGCTTGCAGAGTGCTGCCATGCCCATGTGCCTGGGCGCCCCACCCACTCCCCAAAGCTAGGGAAGTAGAGAGGAGACTGCTGGAAACCTCTCAATCCTGCGCAACGAGGCGCGATCTCCTAAGCGCCCCTGGGGCATCGGCTGGCCTTCACCCGGCCTTCCCTCCTTGAGCACTCCACCACCATGGTCAGAGTATAGGACGTGTGGTGTTAATGTCCGGCGGCAGCCCGCCTCCTGGGCCTGATGAGAGCAGAAGGTGAGACGGGCCCCGTAACGGTAAGGTAGTGACCCACTGCCTGAAGATCGCCTGTCTTGCTAGAGAAGAGAGCCGCCTCCGAAAGGAGCGGCCTGGATCCAGCAGCGACCGTGCCACGGACTCGCAGGCTGCCACCTGGCTTAGTGGTACGAGAGAGGAGATCAGGATAGTTCTCTCCGAAGGTTTGCTGGGCACGCAGCTTTACATGAAAGGGAGACCCCGAGAGGTCTCCCTGCTACAGAGAAGGCCCACACACAGTAGAATTACTGGGGTTCACATGGGCCTTGTTGTTTTGGGCTGGCCACTCACAAGAAGGGATTGAGGCCCCAACAAAGGCCCCATCACGCTTGGGGTCACGTTACTGCCCTCTTGTATATTCAAGGCACAGGAGCCCCTCCATGGACGGAGTGTGTCCCGGTTCCCATCTTAATCCTAAATGAGGCACAGATAAGCTGTGATTTTCATGCTGGTGGGATCATGGAGGGGTTACCTTGATCGTTTTGGTTCCCTATCCCCAGGATATGCTTATGCTTTCGCATTCTGCTAAGCATGCTTTTATGACCTGTAGGAAAGTACCATCTTGTCTGGCATGTTACCCCTATTTTTACATGTATGTCAGTTTGTTTTTGCCTGTCTCACTGGGATCCTGCTAGTCAGGACCCCAGTGCTCATAGTTTGTGGCCTGAGTGTGTGTACCTGTGTAGTGACTAACTGTGTCACTGAGGCTCTGCTAATCAGAACCTCAGTGCTTATGCTCTCTCTCCCTTTAAAATTGTCACTATAGGCTAGTGACGACTTTTACCAATTTCAATTGGCACACTGGAACACCCTTATAATTCCCTAGTGTATGGTACCTAGGTACCCAGGGTATTGGGGTTCCAGGAGATACCTATGGGCTGCAGCATTTATTTTGCCACCCATAGGGAGCTCAGACAAACCTTTACACAGGACTGCCACTGCAGCCTGAGTGAAATACTGCACACGTTATTTCACAGCCATTTTCACTGCACTTAAGTAACTTATAAGTCACCTATATGTCTAACCTTCACTTGCTGAAGGTTAGGTGCAAAGTTACTAAGTGTGAGGGCACACTTGCACTAGCAAAGGTGCCCCCACATAGTTCAGGGCAATTTCCCTGGACTTTGTGAGTGTGGGGATACCATTACACGCATGCACTACATACAGGTCAATACCTATATGTAGCTTCACAATGGTAACTCCGAATATGGCCATGTAAGGTGACCAGGATCATGGAATTGTCCCCCTATTCCAAATATGGTACTGGGGGCCAATCCCATGCATCCAGTGGGCTCCACCATGGACCCCCAGTACTGCCAAACCAGCTCTCTGGGGTTTTCTCTGCAGTTACTGCTGCTGCCATCCCACAGACAGGGTTATGCACTCCTGGGGTCTGGGCAGCCCATTCCCAGGAAGGAAGAACAAAGAATTTCCTCTGAGAGAGGGTGTTACAGCCTCTCCCTTTGGAAATAGGTGTTAAAGGCTGAGGAGGGGTAGCCCTCTCCCAGCCTCTGGAAATGCTTTGAAGGGCACAGATGGTGCCCTCCTTGCATAAGCAAGTCTACACCGGTTTAGGGAACCCCCAGTCCCTGCTCAGGCGCGAAACTGGACAAAGGAAAGGGGAGTGACCACTCCCCTGTCCATCACCACCCCAGGGATGGTGCCCAGAGCTCCTCCAGTGTGTCCCAGACCTCTGCCATCTTGGATCCAGAGGTGTGAGGGCTCTCTGAGGGCCTCTGAGTGCCAGTGCCAGCAGGTGATGCCAGAGACCCCTCCTGATTGGTGCTTAACTGACTAGGTGGCCAATCCTCCTCTGAGGGCTATTTAGGTTCTCTCCAGTGGGCTTTTCCCCAGATAACGACTTGCAAGAATTCATCAGAGTTCCTCTGCACCTCTCTCTTTGACTTCTGCCAAGGATCAACCGCTGACTGCTCCAGGATGCCTGCAAAACTGCAACAAAGTAGCAAGAAGACTACCAGCGACACTGTAGCACCTAATCCGGCCGGATGTCTTGACTGTTCCCTGGTGGTGCATGCTTTGGGGGCTGCCTGCCTTCATCCTGCACTGGAAGCCACAAAGAAATCTCCTGTGGGTCAATGGAATCTTCCCCCTGCTTCAGCAGGCATCAAACATCAGCTTCACCGGTACTCTGGGACCCCTCTCATCCTGACGAGCGTGGTCCCTGGAACACAGGTGGTTGACCCAAGTGACCCAGACTGTCCAGTGGTCCAACTGTCCAAATTTGGAGGAGGTAAGTCCTTGCCTCCCCTCTCCAGACAGTAATCCTGTGCACCGCGTGAACTGCAGCTACAAGGGCTTCTGTGCACGTTTCCATTAAATCCTGCATGCACTGCTAAACCTAGGTCCCCAGCACTCTGTCCTGCGATGATCAGCTCCCTGAGTTGATCTCCAGTGTCGTGGGACCCTCTTTTGCAGTGTTGAGACGATCGCCATTTTCAGACTTCTTGAACCCGTGTTCAAGGACTTCTGCGGGTGCTACCTTCTTGTGCATGGGCTCTCTACGTTGCTGAGGGCCTCCTCTGTCTCCTCTCCCAAGTGGCGAGATCCTGGTCCTACCTGGGCCCGGGCAGCACCCTTTTTCTTCAACTGTGAGTCTTGCAGCTAGCAAGGCTTGTTTGCGGTATTTTGCCAAGGAAACAATGTTGCATCCTCCAGCACGCCGTGGGGCATCTTCTGAACAAAGGAGAAGTTCCTAGATTTCGTTGTTGCAGAATCTTCAGCTTCTTCCATTCGGAGGCAGCCATTTTGCACCTTCATCCGGGGTTTAGTGCCCCCCCTGACACTTTCGCGACCCTTGGACTTGGTCCCCTTCCTTTGCAGGTCCTCAGGTCCAGGAATCTGTCTTCAGTGCTTTGCAGTCTGTTGTGGTCTTTGCAAAATCCTCTATCACGACTTTAGTGCGTTTCTGTGGAAATAGTGGTAATTTACTCCTACTTTCCAGGGTCTTGGGGTGGGGTATCTTGGACACCCTTAGTTTTTTCTTACACTCCCAGTGACCCTCTACACACTACACTAGCCTAGGGGTCCATTCGTGGTTCGCATTCCACTTTCTTAGTATATGGTTTGTGTTGCCCCTTGGCCTATTGCATCCTAAAGTATTCTACAGTGTTTGCACTACTTTCTGACTGTATTACTTACCTGATTTTGGTTTGTATGTATATTTTGTGTATTTTACTGACCTTCTAAGGGAGTATATCCTCTGAGATATTTTTGGCACATTGTCACTAAAATAAAGTACCGTTATTTTTAGTAACTCTGAATATTGTCTTTCTTATGATATAGTACCTATATGATGTAAGTGGTATAGTAGGAGCTTTGCATGTCTCCTAGTTCAGCAATAGCTACCTCTATCAGTCTAAGCTGCTAGAACCCTACTAATCTACTAATAAGGGATAACTGGACCTGGCATAAGGTGTAAGTACCATTGGTAGCCACTGTAAGCCAGGCCAGCCTCCTACATGACCTGACTTATGCGGTATGTCGTACTTGTCTCATCTGGTGCATCTCTTGACATAAGTATCTGGTGATCTATGTTATGTGATCCTTGTATTTCTAGGATGGTGAGTTTCAGTCTGGTGACTGCTCCGTATGTGCCATACTTATGCAGCAATGTTCATTCCATGATGTTTTTCTCCTGACGTGCCAGATGAGAGTGTTTAGTATTATCTGCATTCCTGATGAGATTTTAGCATTCCGGGTAATGTGCTCTATGACATGCAATTTTGGTGATAGTTACAATTTGACTACTGCTAGTGTTGCAAAATACCAGAAACCTGTATGTTTAAATGATACTGCTTATTTTTTCAGAGTACTAGTGACATGTGTAATGTTCTGACAACTGGTCATGAAGCAGGGTATTACAGATACATGTTGTTTTCGGTCTAACGATGTCCTATGCAATACAGTTTATCTTTTAATAACTTCTTGTTGTGTTTCCTTTGTGGTGTATGTCTTGTGTCACTTGTGCTATGTGTGTTGTGCAAACACCTTACACAATACCTCTAGGATAAGCCTTACTGCTTGTGCCAAGCTAACAAGGGGATGAGCACGTGTTATCTTGGGTGTGTAACTCCCTCGCCCTGACTAGAGTGGTCGGTTCTTCCTGACTTAGGTATATACCACAGCCAACCAGAAACCCCATTTCTAACAGAAATTCCATGATTCAAGCCCAGAAATCAATTGGTCACATTCACCAAAATACAGATGTATATATGTAACTAAGGCCCTCATTATGAACTTGGTGGCAATCACTGCCGACTGCCGTGCTGTTGGTGAACAAAAGACCGACATTGGCGGTACATTGAATACCGCCGTATAATGCCGTATAATGGCAGTACACCTCACCCCGCCACCACCATGCAGACAAATCCCCCACCCACCAAATAATGATGCACAAATCAGCTCAGTGGACAGTGTATGTCCATCGACCATTGGCGGTACAGACCGCCACGGCCAGCAATGGGACCCGCCAACAACAAATGCACACATTGGCAAGTTTGAAAAGCACATAACTGACACACATCCATAACACTTTAAAAACACACACAAACATACCCCACAATCCTTTGCAAAGCCAATAGCACAACAGATATTGACACCACAACACGCACACACTGAACTAACCATCCCACAAGCCACACACACAAAAACACCACCAAAACTAATACATTGCACACCCACCATCACAAGCCACACACCCAACCACACAACAGCACCTTCTCCAACACACCTACAACACACCACCCGCAACACACACCATGGCACCTCCTAAGCACCCCCGCTTCACCGACAAGGAGTTAAGGACCATGGAGGACGAAATACTCAGGGTCAGCCACAGCTATTCTGGGCACAGGTAGAGCAGACACCCTTGGCCAGGAAGATGGAGCTATGGCAGAGGATGGTCAACAAGGTCAACGCAGTGGGAAACCATCTACGCACAAGGGACGACATCAGGAAGAGATGGAACGACCTGCTGGGAAAGGTGCGTTCCATGGCATCCAGGCACAACATCCCCGTTAGAAGGGTGGTCCCCTCCCTCCTTCCCCTGAATACACCGACTGGGAGGAGAAGGTCTTGGCTATCCTACACCTGGAGGGCCTCACTGGACTCACTGGAGGACTGGTCTCGGGTAAGTCAACTACAATACCCTAACAGTCACCACAGCTGTAATGCATGTATTGGCCCATCCCTCTCACTACCACCAGGACCCTATCCCCTACGCTGTTCACAACACCCATACACCCATATCCATGTTACCTGCATGCCCACAATCCCCCATACAAATCACCATCCAGCCCCCTGTGCACTTTTATCAATCCATGTATGTAATCTTAGGAGCACCACAACACCCACAATGCACCATCTCCCCTCAATAAATGCATCAACGAGAACACGAAGAGACCTTGCATGCCACTACATGGGAATCCAAACACCAATTACTGCTGACCAGTGGTGCAATTGACAAAAATATGCATGACACCCACATCTCATTTCTCTCACACACAGGCACCATCACCCATGCCACCGGGTCGGAGATGCTAAGGAGTGCCAGTCCTCCACCTGAAGATGAATGCCCCACTCAAGAGAGTGCAGGTGTATGTCTGAACACAGAGGAAATCCCTGACCCATCCCACACCCCTGGACAGTCACCCTCTAGAAGCCCCACCCAGGACATAACTGAAACCACTGCTAACCAGCCACCACCATCAGCTTTGGCCCAACGCCCCCACACCAGTGTCCCCAGGCCACGGACTGGCTGCCCAAATGTACAGAGGCCAGAGTCCTCACTCACCACCACGCAGGCTGATGAAGGGCCCATTTCAAGGGGGTTCTGCCAGACTTGGGCAGGGGACACACGCACAGGGGGCTAGGGCCAGTGGGAGGGTATCAGTGGCCCGGGGGGTGGCCCACAGAGGGATGCTGCTGCCCAGGGGGCCATTGCTGAGGTACTGGGAGCATACCACCATTCCCAGGACAGGATGGGCCAGATCTTGGCCACCTTGGAGGAGAATCAGAGGCTGCAGGTAGCACACCACCAGGAGGCCATCGAGCAATGGAAACAGCTCAATGCTACCGGGACCACCATTGCAGGGGTGCTGCAGTGCCAGACAAACATCCAGCCTGAGTCCTTCACCCACCTGCAGGGCCCCTCCACCAGCCAGGACACTGCCCTGCCTTCTACATCTTCTGCAGCTACTGGACTGGTGGGACTGCCAGAGGACTCACAGAACATCAGCACCCCTTCCCCTGCAGCCCAGCTTCACCCTCGCAAATTTGGCCTCAGACCCAGACAGCCCTCTGAAACACCAGCCAAGACCAAGCCCACCACCAGAAAGTGACTCTGCCCTGAACTGTCTTCCTTGGTTGCCACTTAGTAACCTTGTTGACATGCCACTGCCACTGCCACTTCACCATCTTCCAATGGTCCTATGGACTGTGCCCCTGTGCTATAAACAGCTGTGCAAATGTACCTGAGAATGTTGTTCACCATGTGCCCACTCCCTGCCACTGTCCCGTCACTCATGGATGTTTTGACCTGGAATAAATACACTTGTGCATCCTAAATCTCTGTCCTTATTTATTATGAGCAATCAAATGTGATTGTGTGTGCAATAGCCAGTTACCATCATGATGCCACTTGCATTGCAGGAGGGGGTCTTACAGACTGTAGTGTCTGAAGTATGTCACACTGTACATTCCATAGCGTTAACTCACATCTGCCACTTTAGTCATGATTTTGCTAAATGACTGGTAAGGGACACCTCAGCACTTACTACATTAGTCACCCTGAAACAATGCAGTGAAGCCATCAGTATCATAGCAAATGTACCTCAGAGTCACTGGAAGTATAGCCAAATTAGCTGGGTCCTGGAGTTGATGTCTTCCCTCTCTTCTTCACCATCACTCTCTTCCCTCCTCAGAGTTGGCAGGGCTGGTTGGACAGCATCCTCCTCTTCCAGAAGTGGGATAGCTTTCCTCACAGCCAAGTTGTGCAGCACGCAGCAGGCCACCACTATCTTACACACCTTGTCAGGGACATAGCACAAGGATCCTCCAGAGAGATGCAGGCAATTAAATCTTGCCTTGAGGAGTCCTATGGTCCGCTCAATCACCATCCTTGTTCGATCATGTGCCTCATTAGAATGCCTTTCTGCATCTGTCCTGGGATTCCTCAAAGGTGTCAGGAGCCATTGCATGTTTGGGTATCCAGAATACCCTGCAAAAGTGGGAGAAAGAGGATTTAAACACACACTATCTACTTGCATACAGCCTGCCTGTCAGCTATGTAAATGATCCAGTGTCATACACACTCACCTATGAGCCAAGCTCAGCCCCCCTGTAGTTATCCCATCATGTGTGGCACACTGCTGTTTCTCAGGACAAATGAATCATGGACTGATCCTGGGAACCTTGCATTGACATGTGAAATGTACTGATCAGCAGTACACACCAGTTGGACATTCATGGAGTGGTGGTTTTTACGATTCCTAAACACCTGTTCATTTACTCTTGGGGGTATGAGGGCTATGAAGGTACCATGAATGCATCTCTCACATGGGGATATTTGCAAAGGCATAGAATCCAGATTTTAACTGTGCAGGTGTTATACGAATGCATTCAGGAAATTGGACAGGATGTGGGTGAACATTGGCTGAGATACCCCTGGAGCCATGCCCACTGTCACTTGGAATGAGCCTGTGGCCCCAAAACGAAGCACAGATACTACCTGCACAGTTGTAGGTATGGCATGATGATTCCTATTAGCTGGCTTCAGAACAGGCTCAATTTCTCCACAGAGTTCAAGGATTGTAGTTCGATTCAGGCGGTAATTTATGATAATGTGACGTTCCTCCATGGTGGCCAGGTCTACCAGGGGTATGTAAACAGATAGGTCTCTCAATCACCATATGGGTCTGTACCTATGAGATAGAAAGGAATACACATGGTGTTGGGACTTGCATCACATGGTTACATAATTCATGTTTTGCATGCGACACAAATGTACCGCACACAGAAACAAAGAAGGAGGTAATCCTGTCAGGCTAATGTGTAGTGAGGTGTAGACACATTTCCCACCATGATTTCATGTGGAGGACCACTACTCAAGTCAGTACTCAACAAAGGGGAGAAGGAATGGAGCCATAGATGAGGCCCCCAGCCAAGCTATGGAGGAGTGGTGGGTGCAAAATGGAAGCCTCCTGCCATACAGGTTGTGTAGTGTGGAAGTGACTTCATTCCGCTGGCGTTACTCGTCATGGCGGTAGGCGTTTTTCACCGCCGTGCACCTGATCATTGGATAATATGGTTTTCAATGGTGAAGCTGGGCCAATCATGATCCCCGCCAGAGGTGACGGTGCACACCGCTGCGGTATCTACCGCCATTTTGACATGCCCTTGACAATTGACTCCTGCACTTCGAGAAGGGAAAAACTCCACTGCATGTGCTTCTGTGTCCTGACTCTGGTCCCTGAGATAGCATGGGTTACCGGGGATCAGGCCCCGGCCTTCACCACGGAGGAGCTGGAGAAGTTGGTGGACGGGGTCCTACCCATGTATGCCAAGCTGTATGGGCGACCAAGCTGTATGGGGAGCAGGTGAGTTGCTATTTGTCCTCCTTAGATGTGTGTGAATGTGGGAGATGCCTGTATACATTTTTGTTCGCTGTGTGAATGCTCATCCGTGGTGTGTCTGGCAGTTTTTGACTGGGAAATTGTCCATATGTATGTCTCCATGAGCCATGTCAGGTTAAACAGGTATGGCATTTGGGTATGGGGCACACACACTGACATCTGTTTCTTTACTCTGTGTGTCCCATGCAGGTCAGCGCCCATCAGAGGAGGCGACTGTGGCAAGCCATCGCCAAGGAAGTGCAGACCCTGGGGCCTACAACCGGCAGAGCACCCACTGCAAGAAGTGGTGGGAGGACCTGAGGCGCCAGGCCAGCAAGACCAGGGAGGCCCAGCTGGGGAAGGTCTCCCAATCAGGGAGGGGTGCCCATTGGACCCTGACCCCCTTAATGGCCCACATTCTGGCATTGGCCTATCCCGATTTGGATGGTTGCATGAAGGCAGCACAGTAGCCACAAGGGGGTGAGTACCAACACCGTTATGATGCCACTATGATGAGTGTAGTTAGGTGCTAAGGGGTGCATGCATAGTAGTGCCAGACACATAGACAGGTGTGTCCCTGCAGTCCTGCCCACCTCCAAGTCCGTAGGATAGTGTCCCAGGTAGTTTTTGCTGGGTCTGTAATCCTGTGAGGGGTCCCCTGTTTGGGCCATTGTATTCAATGTATCCTCATGGACTTGCAGATGTGTTGGCTTGCCATCGTTTCTCATTGGTTCAGTTTACAAAGTGTATCAGAGTAGTGGGGCAGGATGGGAATGTAGGGTACTGTGTGGTCATGCCTACCAGTCAGGGGCACATTCATAACATGTTTTGTGTCTGCTGAGGGTTAGTGCCTGAGCTGGGTGGGAGTGTATGTGTCACAACATGTACATATTTCCTGGAATTGACATACTTCTTTCTTGTTTTGTCCCCCTCCCCTGTGCTATTGTGTCCTTGTGTACATTAGCATCATCTGGCGAGGGAGCTGAGGCACCAGTGAGTGGGGATGCTGCAGCACACAGGGCCCATGTGGCAGAGTCCACCAACGCCAAGGGGACCAGTGGGTTGGAGGGGGAGGGGAGTACCATGGGGGAAGCAACTACCACTGGAGATAGTGACTCCGATACCTCATCCGATGGCAGCTCCCTGGTGGTGGCGGACTCTACCGGTTCCATCCATTCTTTTCCATCTTCTGTCACCCCCATACCATAGCCGCCCTCCCAGTAGCTCCCCAACAAGTTGCCCGTGCCTGCTCACCCAGGAGGGTGGGTGTCTCCTTCGCCCCAGGCACGTCATCCCCTGCCCCAGTCAGCCCTGCTGCCCTCACAGAGGAGGTTATTGACCTCTTGAGACTCATCTCTGTAGGGCAGACAACCACCGTGAATGCCATCCAGGGGCTAACCTCCCAGATGCAGCAATGCAATGCATACCTGGAAGGCATTCATGGTGCCATGTCTGGTCTACGGAGATCTTTTGAGGCTCTGGCTTCCTCTTTGATGGCAGCCGGTGTCCCTGGTCTTTCTGTCCCCCCTCCCACGACCTCTACCCCTTCCAGCACCCCACTCCCTTCACCCATCCCAAACACACACACAGACAGCCATGCACACAGATCAACACACAAGAAGCACACAGAGAAACACAAGCACCACACTTCCCACCACGGGCAGGCACACACCCAACATACCAGAGCACACACAACAACATCCACCTCCCTCACTGTGTCAACCTCCCCCACCTCCCTGTCTGTCACAACATCATGCACATCCACATGCATCAACCTCCCCTGCCTCCCTGTCTGTCACCTTACCATGCACACCCACATGCACTGCACACTCAGTCAGGGCTGCTGCCCCCACTCTTGCAGTCATCACAACCGATAACATCCAGTCATGCACCCCAGACACCACACCTGCACTCACCACGACTACATTCACAGACACTTGCAGCACACTCACCAGACCTGCAGACACCCACACAACATCCACACACACTGGCAGCATGTCTTCTCCCACTGTGTCCACCACCCTCCTCTAAAAACACTCAAACGCTCACACTCATCCACACCACACACATCCACCATACATAAGCAGACTAAACAGGCACCCGCATCCACGTCCAGCATGCCTACACCTCATACGACCACTCCCTCAACCTCCCCTCCCAGACCTGGTTCCAAAACCCCTCCTACTGCACCTAAGAAGCTTTTCCTCTCCTGTGCTGACCTGTTTGAACCCACTGGTCCACCCCGTCTTGTCCCTAAACGTTCCCATGCCCCAGCCCTGTCCACTCCTTCCTCTTCAAAGTCCTCAACTGTCAGCCCTTCCCATTCCTGTGCCCCTTCCCCAGGAAGGAAAAAGCCCTATGTTGCCCCAGGTCCCTCTACCACCCCCCGGTCCAGGCCCACTCCCCCTCCTACCAAGGGCAAGCCCAAACCCTCTCCACCCCCACCTCCTAAACCTAAGCCCAAGACCCTACCTCCAAAAACTGAGTCCCAACCCCCACCACCCCCTGCCCCTGATCCCTGAGGTGCCTGGCTGACCCATAGATGCCCCTTCTCAGTGAAGTTTCCTTTGCCATCGTAGGAGTCAAATGTAGCCTATATTTGCTCTTCTGGGACTTGTACACATGGACTGGCCTATGGCCTTGTTTGTACATTTGTTTTTAATCAAGTTGTAGTGTGCCCAGCAGTCCTGTTGGCTCAATTTTTAGCCATTGTGCAGCGTTTCAGTGTGGGGGTGTGGTTTGCATAGGTGTGTGCATTGGTGCAGGTATTTGTTGGCTTGTGTCTGGTAAGTACATCTTGTTATGGTATGCATGGCTTGGGATGGTGGGAGGGTTTGGGATTGTGTTGCGGTGTGGGGGGGTTGTGTAACTGTGCCCTTTCCTCCCATGTGTACTAGGCTGTGGTATTTACTGTTGTCATAGGTCAATGTCCTGGAGAAATATGGCAAGGAGACGCATTGGGATTACTTCCAACTCTCTCTCCATGTCGTTGTTGGTGTGTTCTGTGTGCCTCCGGTGAGTGTTTCCTTTTATATGGGTCATTTCCGACAAGCTTTGCGTGGTGGTGGTTCCCGCCCCGGACCTGATGGCGATGTGGTGTTTCATTATTTGGTGGGTGGGTAGGGCCTTTCTGCCAGGCTAAGGATGGCCTCCGCCGTTGTCGGCGCGACTACCAAAATGGCAATGGGTGGATGGTCTGCTGCGTGTTTCTCATGTGCTTCATTATTTGGCGGTCCGGACTGCCAGCCTGTTGGCGGTAGTCACCGCCACTGCCGGCAGTGCGGTGTTTACTGCCATGTTTATAGTGACCACCTAAGTGCCCTGTGCAAGGATAAGACTGCAGTTTCTGAGCCCACAGGTCCTGATTCACAACTGGGATCATGAAGCAACATGCCAGACGGTGAGTGCATAGTTTGAGCACATAGGGGCATATTTATACTTGTTTGCGCCGAATTTGCATCTTTTTTTGCGCAAATTTGGTGCAAAACTAACTCCATATTTATACTTTGGCGCTAGACCCGTCTAGCACCAAAGTTATAGAGTAAAAGTCATTTTTTGAACGTGGAAACCTACAGTGCGTCAATGAGATGCAAGGTAGGCATTCCAGTGCAAAAAATGACTCTATGACCTTAGTGCCATATTTATCCCCCCCGTGCTAAAATCACGCACGGGGGAGGAGCATAGAAGTATATCAATGTAAGGGCCTAAAAGGCTTACACCCGTCAATGCTAATTTTTACATTGTGATCCCTGCGTTAATTATGGGAATGTAAACCTGTGCTATTCTGCTCATGCATTTAATGAGTGGTTTATCATGGGTTCTGCAATAGACAGAAGATGTTCATTGCGACTTCACCTGCAGCACCTTCTTACCTGTTCAAGACTCCCACTGTAAAAGCTAAGGTGTGTGAAACTCACGTTTCTGCTCTTCGTTCTGTCAATTAGAGATACATTGAAATTTGAGCAGCGTGAGAGAATGCATGTATGCAAGGCAATTTGTACACATGCTTTTCATTTAGTGTTGTGGATTTATTCTCCAGTAGGTAATGTTTCCACAGGGCCAGGCCGAAAACAATTTGGGAAAAGCAGTGAAATCGGGTATTTTTTGCCTTCTGATCATAAACCTAAAACGCAAACAACTAAAAAAATCTGTTAAAAGGGTATTTGAGAGCTGTCTAAATCATTTCGGAATGATCATTGTCATGTTGCAAAAGAATCTTGAGAGTTTTCCTCAAATTACAAGTCCATGGCTGTTCCAGCTCTTGCTTGTTTCAGAATATTAAACATTGTTAAGTATTTTTTCTGAGAACGGTGACTTCCCTACCACTAAAAATGGTTTGTGAATTGGGCTAAAAGTTTGCAAATAGCTGTTTTTTTTCCTTAGGCAAAACGTTTCCTGAACTGGGCCTGCGTCGTTGTTCCTTCAAGAGGACTTTTAAAACCTGCCCCAAACCACCCCTTGACTCTCAGCTCGAGTGCACTACATGATATGTCTTCCCTGGTGTTTCAAAGGCTTTTTAATCCTACTTGGGTATTTTCACACGTACCAGAGTTAATAGCCTGAGTGACTCTCTCTGAAGCAGGTCATTTCTATTTTAATTTAATTTGCATAAAGACCATCGTGCACACACACATTAATCTATTAGCGCATAGAGACACTGTCATTACTAATTTTTCTGTTCCTGCTCTTGGTCACTTTTAGAGAAGCATTTAATTTCCTCTCATACCTCATTGCATGAGAATATATTTCCATCTCATTGAAACAGATTTACCGTCCTCTTCTTTATGGAGAGAGCACAGTCAGCACATGCACCCAGAGGAAATAAAAACGATTTTTATAAGGAAGTTTGTATCTTGGCCTTTCTGGTTTGTTGTGATGTATTTGATAGATGTTAACATTATCCAAGTCTGCGACACGTTATCCTTTTAAAAGAATGAAAGACTGAACCCTCCTACAGGTATTACAAACCCGACCTTATTGTGACAAACGTGTCTGCAAGATCAATGAGCCACTGATTAGTTAGTTATCGGCATTTATTCCCCTTACATTTTCACTCATAAATGATGATTACCGAATAACTATTTAATAAGCACACATTTCTATAACGTTTTGTAATGTGCAATATTGTGGATGTTTTTGCATGCAAGGGCTGAAGGCCAGAATATAGATGTGATTGCTGAAGAACTGCTTTGAACCTCCTACATGAGGTGTGTGGAAGAGACTGGTAGAATCTTTTGATGTGAGTGTGCCCATAGGTTGAAGCACGTGGGTATAATGCCAAGAAGTACTACCTATAAGCTATGTGGTGATACGGCAACTGCATACGTGTTAAACAGCCATATTAGTTATTATCACCTGCACACAGGTAATCAACTTTCAATCTTTCCTTTCTACTTTCCCAGATTACAACCTATGTCAATATTAAAACAAAAACCGTGCATTAAAATTAGCCTCATTTCTAGCAAATGTTTATTCTCTTTCCTACCTCTCTATTTGAATGATAGTCTCTTTGCACTTCCTCCTCTGCCTGTCTCATTACATCTGAGCGTATTCTACTGTATCACATGCCTGCTGCCTTACTCTATACTATACTTCAGTAAACTATTAATAACCCTTCTTACTAATAATAAATTCAACTGAGTAACCATTCCTGCTAAACCTAACCTTTTTCTAACCTATTTACTCACCCCACTCACATAAAACACATTTACTCCTTTTGTGTAAACTAGTTACCTGCAATCTCATAATAGCTAACCCCCTGCACCCTGTTTACTCATCCCATTTTGTGCAACCTGCATAACATGTAATCTAATAATTACACGTATCTCCGATTAATTTATTCCACCACTAGAAGAGGTGAAAATATGTGTTTCATCAGAGCGGAAGACTAACACAATAACCAGCAGATTTATAACAATAATTAATACCTACGGGACCAACCAATAATTTTGGGTTACGGAGTACCATGCTACTCACCATAAACTTTGTTAGGCTGTCAAGCGCTATAAAAATGCAATTACAATACAATCATTGGGTCAAGTTCTGAAGTCGTATTGCATTCATGGATAGAGTGGACGCCTAGATCTGATCTTTATGTGGTAAATGAGTAACTGCAACCAAGGCCTTCATTTTTCACTTCTATTTTTCTTTGATGCTCCTGTCTCATATTAAGGACAAAGAGTAACTCATACCCACTTTCTTTTTAGAAAAAAAGGAAAGTAATAAGAATGAGAAAGAGGATTTTTTTATTGTAGTCATGCCGAGTCTTTTTACCCTGGGTGGCTCTGTGGGTTGGGTGAAAGCGGTAAGAAACAGGAAAGCAGGTGAGAGAATGGGAATTAAATGTGGATTTTACCAGTAAGGATGCAAGAGATTTCTAAAATGAGAAAACAAGATGTATTTTGGAAAAGCGATTGAGAGTTGGAGTTCCGTTTTTTCTGCAGGGAGAGAGCATACATTATGCTCCCCATTAGAAAAAAAATGTGAAATGAACAAACACTTCATGTGACTTTTCTGGCTGGAAAGTATTAAAGAGAGGGGGGTGTTCTTGGAGTGACCATTCACAAAAAAAAGTGGAAATCAAATTGCATGCCACCAGGAGCACTCTAGTACAGAGTGTAAATTATGAGTTGTGCACTGAACTGATCAATAATCAATAATATTTTAAAAAACAGCGCCATGCAAGGGAGGCATAGATTTAGTAATCTGTGCTGTTAATTTACAGGGCCAATTTGAAATATATTAAAAGGGATCTATGAGAAAAAGGTGTAATTGAACCTATTGAGTCCTTTAACTGGCTATCTCCAGTCATAATTTCTCTCAAATCCTTTAAATAATGGCAACCATGGTTGGTAAAGAGTGGTAAAAGGAATTATGGCCTGACTTAGAGTTTGGTGCGCAGGTTACTCCATCACAAGCGCGATGGATATCCCATCTGCCGTATTACGATCTCCATGGCTATTATGGGATTGTAATATGGCAGACAGGATATCTTTCACGTTTGTGATGGAATAACCCCCTCTGCTGAACTCTAAACCAGGCCCAAAATCTGTGATTAAAAAAGAGTTACTGGTGTGTTGGGAACAGCCTAACATTTCTGTAGATACTTATGAGGAAAAATGTTTACTATTCGTACCGATCAAGAGCACTTAGTAAATATCCTTTCAGTTGGTAGGAGAATTGTTACTACTAGGTTAGCTAGGCTAGCAGCCAGAATGCAAGCATTATATTTTAATATGGTGTATCTATACAGGAAAAGTAATGCTTTTTGAACAGCATGCTCTGGTTGTCTGTAGAGGCTTAAATTCAGAATAATCATGTAGGAGAGTGGGAATTAAATATGGATTTTACCAGTAAGGATGCAAAAGATTTCTAAGATGAGCAAACAAGATGTATTTTGGAAAAGCGATTGAGAGTTGGAGTTCCGTTACAATCAATTTATGGCCAAGGATGTTATTTTGAAGGCATTGCTTTTTTGAAAGAGTATTGGAGAGAGTATTTAAAAATGTTTCAACTAATAAACGTGATTTAGATTTGGAAAATGATGTGGATGTATATGGGCATAAGTTTCTTCCACCTCTTGGTGCGCAGAAGCAAATCTTTCGATTAGCTCATTTTGAACACATGGGAATGTCCTGGACCAAATGTGAATTTCCCAGTAACCTTTGTGGTGCGTATTGGATGCTGAAGTAGAGCGGTGCAGTTTTATGATGTATGTGCTGTGAGTTATACGTTTACCAAAGCAAGGTTCCTGCCGTAGATGTGGATTTTCCTTGTGCTATGCTGTCAGTTTACATGATCGCCCCTTTTCCTACTTTGAAACATGGAAGTCACATTCTTTGGTCTTCATTGCTTACTTCTCAAAATTGCTTGACTTAAATTGTCAAGTGAGATAGATAGTGATATGGTAATTTAGATGGTCATTATGATCTTGGCGGTGTGGCCCGCCATGCCGTCGGTGGCGGGAAAACCCGCCAGCCGGCATGGCGGGCCACACCGCCACATAATGTACCCATGGAGGGCTGTCATAGGTGGCCCTCACTCACCACCAGGCTGCCTCCGTCTGGCAGCCTGGCGGCTGTCGGTATCATTATCCGACAGGGCAGCCGTGCTGCCCCTCGGATAATGATCCCATAGCCTCCAGCCTTTCCCTGGCGGGGGGGTGCACCGAGGCACCCCTGGGGGACCCTGCACTGTCCATGCACTTGGCATGGGCAGTGCAGGGGCCCCTGTGCAGTCCCCATCACGCAGGTCACTGACCGATTTACGGGCAGTGATCTGCGCGATGGGTGCAGCTGCACCCGGCACAGAGGCATTGGCGGCGGCTCCCTGGAGCCGCCATCAATGCCCCGGCAAGGCATTCCTGTGGGCTGGCAGGCAAAACAATGTTTCTACCCACCGGCCCACAGGAATGTTCTTTATACGGCCGGTGGGGTTCCGGGGGCGCTGGCGGTCAGTAGTGAGACCGCCAGCATGAACACCCCGTTTTCGACCGCAGTGTTCATTATGAAGGCCTTCGTTTTTGGTGGATGTTTTCTGTTGGAAGGGTACTCTTTTGGAGATGGTGTCAGACAGTGAATTCTAATTTGTCTCTGAGAAAATGTAGAACTTTTTAACAGATTTAGGATTGTGAATGTAAGGACAGCCTTTCTTTACTCAGAAGAAAATGGGTAGGAGGGGAACTTAAATCAGGTGGTTATGAGGCTATAGAGTTAGCTGTAGAATATATTCACTACAAGCAGACCACACGTCAAAACACACTTTTGACTTACAGGAGAAGTCTTCTTTATGTAAAAGGAAAGAAGCCATTTAAATTAATGAAGGTGAGGAAAGCTGCTACCGAGTTATGACTTTGTTGGTTTTTGGACAGATTTAGCTTGAATAGCAATAGTAGTAATGGGAAAATATGGAAAGTGTTAAGAAACAAAAGAGAATGACTATATGAACCAGAGGTGTGATGTTGATGAGGAAAATTGTAGGTCAGGTGTGCAAGTTTCTGTTAATTCATGTGAAGAAAAGTTTGTATTGTGGGTAGACTAAACAAGTCTGTGATTGAGGTTTTAAAGAATGTGATGAGGCTAGAGAATGTTAGGTTGTGGGATCTGGAAAGAGTATCAATATGTAGCTGGAAGGTGTGTGAATGTTAGAGGTAGTTAGTGATGTTAGGCTCCATAATCTGAATGTCTACGAAATGCAGGAGGGATGTTTCTGGTGAAGGGAATGCTTGAAGTGCATAAGTGTTGAGTAAATATGTAGCTGGTTATGATTAGGGTTCCTGGTTTTGTAGTATATTTCCACATGTATTTAACTGACAAATGTTTACTCATGTTTGAGTGGCCAGTGGGGTTTACCTATTTACATTACAATGCCATCAATTGAAACAATTTGTATTGTAGAACATCTTAAGTAGCTGTACTACTAGAGTTATTTAGGCTTCATTAGGAAATAGTTTTACATGTTTAACTCCCCTACCTGTCAGCCTGCACAGCTGTTGACCTAGCACTAATGAATGACAGTATTGCAAATCGTCTAAGAGAAAACCTATTTTCCATATTTATCCATATATAAAAATAAATAGAGACACTAATATATGTTTTTATGTCTGTATTTATTTGTAACAATCAATAAGAATAGAAAACAGGGAGCCTCGTGATTCTCAGCAAGCACTGTTTTTTCTAGCTGGATATTTCCAGCGAGTTAGAGTTGGTCCAAGTGGTAGGTGTGAGGGGATTACATGTTGCCAGTTTTGTGATGGGGTAGTGATTTGGATATTTTTTGTTAATTTTATTTTTTCCTTGATTTATTTCGGGTGTGTTTGGAATTACAGGTTTTTTGTTAAAAAAAAGGCGGGTGAGTGGCATGTAGAAGAGAATGGTGAAATCTTTGTATTGTGAGGTTTCCTTAGGTTAGAGTCCTTTGGTAGGATGTTGTGGTGGAATGTAAAATGCATGCTGTAATGCGGAAGAGTTTGATTGAGGAATGTCAAGTCAATGGTTCAGTTCACAGTCACTGGTGCCATATGGTTGCTCTGTAGATGTATTAACATTTTACACAATGCAGCTCAGCAACCAAAGTTGCTGATCCATGTTGAATGAAAGGGATAGAGCATAACAGTGAGATATCAACTAAGATACTGTAGCTTCCATCGGTGGCAGTGTTCTTCGAGCCACACTTACACTAAGCACACACCCTTGCAAAGTTGTGTGCAAGATGTCTACTATAGGTTTTGCACTGAGAGGGTACCCTGGCAGTCCAAAATACTATGTTTAGGCATAGTTTAAAACTCCTTATACATTGAATGTGTGCTGTACAGTACAGCACATAGGCAATGTTGGAAAAGTTAGGGAAATTAAAACATTTCTTCTTTTTAATGCCTGCTTTGAAGAGGCTTTATTTTATGGTACAAAGTCCTGTGTACCATTTTTAATAGCTGAGGCTTTGCGGCAAAGCTCCCAGGTGGTTGCTTGGGAATGCTCATGTACCACCCTTGGTATGCTCCCTTGATGCGAAGTAGCACAAAGTAGCACATAGCATTACTTTGTGTTACTTTAGAGCTACTTTCTGTCATGAAGCAGGTTTTACGCCAAACATTGCACTGGTTGCCAGAGCAAACTGTTAGTAAATCGGCCACTAACTCTGCAGGAGATCTCAACATGACCACCAATCTTTTTGAAAAGGGAGAACAAGCAGCCCCCTTCCTTGGAAGCACACTTTGTGTTCCTCGTTGTATATTTCTATGTATAAGTGGTCAATTTTGAAAGAATTTGAAAATCTGGACTATTGCCTCTGGTCTGGGAAATGTTACAGTGTTTAGAGGAGTGGTCTTGAAAATGAAGAGCGTCCAGCCAGGCACTACTGAGGACTAAACTATGTTAACATTTCATGAAAAAATAAAAAAGAATTCTAAAATTGTATGTAGTATTTTTATTATTCTTTGAGTTTATAATGGTTCCATTAATTAAATTTACAAATCATCCAGTTTTTTTTGCGGTCAAACACATCACTTATCTATACTGTCCTTTCTAAAAGATCTGGTGAAATCATCCCAAGTCTTTTTCACAAATTCTACGCTATACTTAGTTTCTACAGAAGAGGGGTACATCTTTTAACAATATGTTGCCCAAAAGTACAAAGGATTATCCAACATTTTCAGAACATCAGAAGATTAATGGGATTACTGAACCCCTAAAGACATACTGCAAGATAAAGGGTGGTAAATCCATTTCAGTTTCCCCTTGGGACACAGGATTCAGCTTAGTCTTTAGCTTGCAGGCCTGTTGCCCCTGTTACCTAGTGACCTTTTACCTACTTAGCTTGCTCTGTTTTATTTCATTATTTATTTTAGCTTTTGCCATGTGCTTACATTTTATAAGAAATGTTTTGATTTTCATTATCAGCGCAATTCTGAGAAGGCCTCATTGTCGGCATCACTAGCAGTAATACACACAGGCATTGTCATCATGTCCCTTTTCGACTTAAGTGTGATAGGGACATCATGCATACTTGTTAGGGTTTGCTTATGCAGTTTCCGACAACAAGTCTGCCACATTATCAGTTGTTTAGGAACATATCGGCCTCAGGGATCCTACATGAGCGGTACAAATACACCTCCACGAACAACATCATTAGAGAGGTTCCTATCAGATGCCATCTATGCTGCATGTCACCTAGCTGCAGAACTCAGCCTTTGTGTCACCACGGAGTCTGACCTAGAGATCCCATTCCAAGGTTATGAGGGTTGGGGCGCTTCTCATGGACATGGTACTGGCATATTAGGTTTATCATACCTAGCTCTCATTAGGGTAGAGATTAGGTGTTCTTGGTTAGGAATTCTATATTTCATGTTTATTGTAAGATGGTGAGGGTTTCTATATATTCACAACTCTCCTCTTAACAATTCTGCTTCTTTTACTGTTCATTCTCCTTATCATTGCAGCACATGCATTTTATTGTAGATTGCAGTCTTTTCAATAAATATTTTGAAAACTGTCCTGCATCTCCTTCATTGCCTTTGTGTGTATGAGACTTGTTGCTAATGAGAGGAAATGGTAACTTCTGTTCCACCATGACTTCCCTGAGAGCTCTAATCTAGAGTCCATGCATAAGGATGACAGAAATCACCTTTGCTGTCTGAATTTTGGTGAGGTACTGCTTATGATCTGGGAGGGTTGGGCCAACAGTTGCAACTTGTTGTAGGAGTCACTCAGTTGCCTACAAACAAAAGTACTGTCATCCTTAAACCAACAGTCTCGCTTAAGAGCGGGAGTCCAACTAGGACAGTCTCTGATCTGGAAGCCACTTGCTTTTTGGATAATAACTGGCTTTGATGTGACTCTGGATGTGGACCATTGGACAGCTTAAATTTACCGGAAGTCCTGCTCAAGAGACAGGATGCCACAGGTTTAGGTCGGAACATAACTATGTACAGGGCAAAACATCTCTACGACATTAAAGTTCTGACAAACAAGCAATGCAGTACATGGGGAAAATGGAATGTGGTGAGGTAAGCATGAGCATTTAGAAAAAAGAGAGCAAAGAAGGCAGAAGCATTAAAAATGAGCAAACAAAGTTAGTGGCACTGTTCGGAGTCTTCTCCAAGAAACATTCTGTGGCAACCCAAGACTTTGAATTCGGCATTGCTTTAATTGGTTCTCCACAGCAATGAAAATGGGCACATTTCGAAAGACTTCTTTGTGGTGGGCATGTGGTAATAGTACATCTGGGCTTCTCTGGAGAAATGTGTTCATAGATTTACTGGGTTAACCGATTCGTTCAGAGAACACATTGGTGCTCCCAATCATGGTTCCCAGTTGAGTCCACAGCAACCTTATCAGAGTCCATTTTTGTAGTTATTCTGCTGTAGTGGTTGTGTTTCTAAGGAGACCTTCAAACAGAAAGGAAGATCATTTTTTGTCAAATAACAGTATTAGCTCTCAGGTCATCAATCGAAATGTCAGGTACCTACTATTTCCTGTTTAATCTTCTGTGCTTTCTGATCTTAGACTTTCTAAATTTGAAACCTTGCCTTTAATGTATGGCTTGTTCCTGACACTATGAATGGACTGGCAGTAGACTGTCTCATTTGCAGTTCTTAGACTGCTGGGCCACAGGCATTCATAACAGTAAGAAAAATGTCAACACATCTTTGAAGAAGCCATTGAATATAAAGCAAGCAAAAGCGAGTGAAAATAAAGCCAAAACATGATAAGTAATTGGCTAGCTATAAGCCCAATGTAAGTTTTTGATATGTTTTACAACAGACGTCCAACTATAGGCAGCTAAAATCTGTCTGGTAGGTGAGACCTAAAAATGATGTCACACACTTTTATCTATGGCCACATGGGGCCAATAACCTTTTTGGCTTTCCTTCAAGGAAGGGATAGTCTAGAGGAGATAGTGGCTCCCACCTAAGCTCCGCCACATTTAAGTTTCAGTCCAGCAGGAGAAGCTGGCACTGACAGCAGAAGACAGCAATCATAATATTAGAATCCATGTCAATGGATGGAGGATTGACTCAGGGGATTTGTTCCTACAGTGCTGTGTCAGACTTCTTGGAATTGAAAGAGGAGTACGTCAAGGGGTGCAGATGTATGACAATTCATAATGTCTCTATGTTAATGGCCATTTTGGAAGTTGCCATAATCTCTGTGTGTGTTTGTGTGTCTGCTTCAGCAAAAGTGAGTGGTAGAAGGCTGACAAAAATAATTCTAGAAACACTGAACAAGTGGTAAAGTTACTTCTTTTTTTCAATATTAATGACACATGGATTGACTAGGTGAAATATAATATAACTAGACCAGGGTGACTTTTTAACTACTCCTGTGTAGCGGGAGTAATTTTGGTGATTTTGCATTACTCTTTTGATGCACAATTACTGAAAATTACAATATTACACCCTTTTCTGTAATTATGAGTAATTTGACACAAAAATCCTACACTCACAAACACAAAAACAGAAACATCAGACCTAGCATGGGAGAGGCTGCTGGCTGATGCTGTTCATGTTCAGTTGCATTTAAGGCATTTTTTGTTAATGCGAAATGAATTATCCAGTCCTTTTTGGACACAAGGGTGTTTTTGTGGTAATAAAATATAGCTGAATACTGAGTTATGCTTCTTGCATGGCTCTATGTAGTCTAGCATACTTTTGCTGTAATTTCACATTATTACGCTTAAGGAAATTGCAGGAGTTATGCCCACCCCTAATCAAAGCAAGTCCTGGCACTAGGAAGTTAAAATGCACATGCACTACTTTAAGAAAACGGACCACTTTCTTTTCTTTAGTAAATTATTATACATACATTTAGTTAAGTAGGTAACCTTGGTGTACAACGGAGACTACTTCATTTTAGTTTATTATTTTAAAAAAGTGATTTTGCATCAGGTAAATAGTGAAATGATCAGCAAATCTATCAACTATACTTCCTTTTTCTGCTTTCTTGCCTTCAGCTGGTGAACCGCCTAGGAACTGGAACACGTGGTATAAGGTCTTTATAGGCTACGTAGAAGGGGCATGAATATTTGACATAAATTAAGCTATTACTCCTAAAACGTTGATTGGTGGGATAGGGACTGGGGGAATTCATTTTATTATATCCGTTTGAAATTCCAGCTCACTAAATAGTTTTGGAATATGCTAATAAATAGATGCTGTTATGATTTGGCAAGACAATAAATACTATAATTGACTGTTACAAATTTTGTTCTTTGAAAAAGCTATATATCTGTTGAGGACAACAATTATGTTTTAAGGTCAATAGCAGCAACCTGTGACTTCGAACACATCGTTATGACAAGGTTTCAAGAGACAAGATCCTCATGAAACCAGGCATAAAAAAGGCACAGGAAAGACTATGGTCAGCTCGGACTTGACCCTGAACAATACTATAAATATTGAGAAAAGCACTGAACAATCTGAGAAATTTGTTGAAGAATGTCGAGGGCAGCACTTCAGAGGTTTTGTTGTTAATAAAAAACAAGTGTGAATAAATGGAAAACGAATACTGTTTTGAATAAAAGTGAGAAGACAAATGCTATTCAATGTTAAAGTTGTGGTGACACGTACGTTTTGGAGATATCTGCAAAGATGTAATAGAAGAGAGCATTTGAAATAGGTAATGCAAAATTGCTAGTTTAGTAACAAAGGATGAAAAATCGGTAGGTTTACCTTTGAACCTTAAATAGTGAGCAGGGTGGAAGTGGAGAGCAAATGTAAAGGTTTACCAAGGACAGTAACATAGGGCGACAAAAATAGAAACACATGTTATAAAATTATAAACAAATATTAATAAAAATGTGCTTGACCAATATTAGGAAATGTATTGGAGTATGGGAATAATAGATATCCCATTCCCACACCAGGTTGCACTCCAGTTTATGCAACAAAACAGAAAATGTAGGACTGCGGATGGAATAAATATATTATTACCACTCCAAAAGTAAGGAAAGCATTGGACTTTGGAGGGGTTAAATTTATTATTCCCACTCTAGTCTGTGCAACAGTAAGGAAAAATAATTAAATGAATTAAAAATAATGGTCATTTAATGCTTAATCAATTAATTAATCATTTAATTAAATTCCCACCCTATTCCCCTACAAATGTAGCAACAATAAAATATAATGAAAATAAATAAGTATAGCACAATTAACATAATTGCTAATCAATAACATAATTTATTAACAAGTAATAGTTAAGTATTAATTAATTATTACTTAATTAACTTCCCACCCTACAAACCTAGCAGTCCACACCTAAATTATAACTAAAATAAATAATCATTGCACAATTTACATAATTAATAATCAATTAAAAATGTAATTTTTTAATTAGTATTTAATTCACTTCCCACCCTATACTCCTACAGAACTAGCACCCTGCAACTAAGATATATAAAAAAAGTGGTTTTACATTATGTACATAATTAATAATCAATTAAATATTTGATAATAGATCATTAATTAATTGTTAAATAATGATTACCTAAAGAACTCTCCACCCTGTACCTCTACAAACATTGCAACCTGTACCTCAAATATCAATATAATAAATCAATATTACATAATATACATAAAAAATGTCAACCACATACTTACTTATAAATTATTAATTAAATAATAATTCATTATTACTTAATTAACTTCCCATCCCATTCCCCTGCAAACCCCACAGCCTCCTACAACACTATGAATTACTTTTAACAATTAAATTCAAAATGATAAATCACAAAAAATACAAAACTATATTTAAATCCCCTTTCTCAGCCTAAATAACTGGCTACTCCTATACTTGAACTTGACACAAGGACATTTTTGACAGATTTCAGAAGGTGCATTTGCAAAATATTGTTGTCACAATATCATCTAACATAAACATTTGTGCTTTCAGTATACAAAACTATCACCCTATTGGAGTTAATAGAAAATCGGCACCCAATGGGTTGATATTCTTGTAGGGGTATTTAGGACACACCATTTATGTCAAGCGCTAATAAAATATGTGATATTCTGACATAAAACCTTTTAAGGTGGGGAAATCATGAGTTTGTAAGTGCTCACTACCTTTTGGTATTGATTTTGTGCCAAGTAGTGGGACTCGTAATACTTTACCTATCGGTGGCACCTGCAAGAAGGGCCTGAAAGCAAAGTTTATTAGTCTCGAGAAACTCAAGTAGAATTAGTTCTCTAAATGGTGGGATGGGGTCAATTTGAAAAGGTACCTTGAGAATAAAAAAGTCCCATGGGGTTTAAGAATTCTCACATTTCCAAATTTTGATGATTTGGATCTTGATTTATTGCAGGAGTAGGAGAAGAATCTTCAGAATTCCACGTTCAATATGATGAAGATCTTTTTCCTACATGTTGAAAGGAAATCTCTCAAACTTAGAGATGAATTAAAGGTTCTTGAAGAAGAAATTAAAGGCTTGGGTTTAAAAGAGGCCACTGAAACAAATTATGTGATCTTGAAGGATTAGAACCAGGTACATCAGAAAATGGTTAAGGAATGGAAGATGAGCAAGATTGCTAAGGATGACAGAGACTACGACAATGGAAAAATATTTATTTTTGCCCTCAGGTTTGATGGTATAGCTGTTCCTAAACCTGGCACTCAAAATTTGCAGAGTTTGGGTAGTTTGGCTAGTGTGAACAGTAGTTAGGATTAATTCTTTATTGAAGAGGTGGGTTTGAGTGGCAATTTGGATACAGGTGCTCATCCAAGTAGCTCCTTGACTTTTTCGAAGAGGTTTTGAGGTTCCTCATTAGGAGCAAACAGCAGAGATTAAACACAAGACAAGAAGAGGTTGTGGGAAAAAACAGAAAGAAAGGAAGGGGTGCTCACTCAAAATCAGAGGAAAAGGCTGAACAAGTAGTGACGGGAAGCCACGCATCTGATAGTACACCTACTGGGCCCACCATGGTCAATGACATTTTGATTGTGAATTCGTCTTATCATTTTTTAAATAAATATGAAATATTTGTCTTGAAAAAATGATTTGGATTCTGTCCTGTGAATCATGACACTTATTAAGACTTACATATTGATGTTTTTAAGTTTGCACTTAGAGCAAAGTTAACATGCCATTTTTACTTTCTTGAATTTAAAAGAACACAGGCAAGTTCTAAACCTATTCTGTCTGAGTTATCAGTTCCCCAAATTAAGGACATTTCTATATTACTGTAGATGGATGATGAGGATACGTTTACTGAGGGTGACTTAATGGATGACATAGAGATTGAACAAGATTGTACATGTGAGAGTGGGTTACACCAAGGTAGTAAAATTACACTACAGGGTATCCATCCAAATAGCATTGACATATTTTGGAAACAAGTGACTGATGATTTGTTCAGTCTCAAAGATAAGATCTTGAATGGGTCTATTAATTACAATAGAGGCAATTTGGCCAGGAAGAAACGAGCTGCCTTCACCAGTCTGGTGGAGGATGCCTCATTGTTTAAACATGAGGCTGATAAAGGCAGAAATGTAGTTTTGATGAATAGATCAGACTATGAGAAGGAAGTCTACAGACAGTTGGACAATAGTACTTGTTACAAAAGACTACATGAGAATCCGTATGTGGCTGCAAAATGTCTTAACAATGAGAAACTGGCTCAATGGAGGGAAGTGGGCTTGTTGTCTGACTCAGAGTATAATTTATTTGAGGGTAGATTGCCCCAGATTTCCTTGTTTATACCTCTTACCAAAGGTTTACAAGAAGGGTCGGTATCTACCTGTGCGTCCAAACATTTCAGGGTTTTGTTCGTCGTCCAAGCACCTATTCCAATTTCTAGACTCTGTTTTAAAATCATATGTGGTGACTCTCCCATCCTTTGTTCAGGATACCACAGACATCCTCCAAAAGTTTTAGGATCTTGTGTGGGAGGCCTCCATGTGGCTCGTAACCTTGGACGTGGAGTCTTTGTTCACTTGCATTAAAAATGAATATGGACGGATGGCCGTGGAGTTTTTCTTGTCTACTCGAAAAATTGAATTATTTTGAACATAGCACCACGTTCCTTAAGATTGTTGATTTAATTTTGACTTATAACTTTTTTCTGTTTAACAAGGAGTGCTTTCATCAACTCCAGGGCACGGCCATGGGTTCGAAGTTTGCCCCATCTTACGCAAACCTTTTCATAGGCTGGGATGAACAAACGTATAGCTGGGCTCCAGCAGAATAGACACATGAGATTTATTATTGGGGGCGTGTTAGAAATGGGGTCTTTGGTTGGCAGTCAGGTTATCCCCTGTCCAAGCAAGGACCCTCACTCTACTCAGGGTAAAAGAGAATCACCCTCAGCTAACCCCTGCCCTTGGTAGCTTGGCACAAGCAGTAGGCTTAACTTCAGAGTGCTAGGTGTAAAGTATTTGTACCAACACACACAGTAACTGAATGAAAGCACTACAAAATGACACAACACAGGTTTAGAAAAATAGAAAATATTTATCTAACCAAAACAAGACCAACACGACAAAAATCCACAATACACAAGTCAAGTTATCACTAAAAATGCAAAAAGAGTCTTCATGTAATTTTAAACACACACTAACACTGTTAGCTTGAAAATGTCCCTTAGGTGCGTCAAAAATAACCCCGCACAGGCAAGTGTGCATCAAAAAGGGCTTGCGAGGCATCGATATTACTCACGAGCGAGACCTCGCGTCGTATCTCCTTTCGTTGGGTCGGCGTGTGTCGTTTCTTCCCTCTGCAGGAGAGCAATGCATCAATCCGGTCAGCACTCTCGGGCCCGGGCAGGCCATGCGTTGTCTTTACACACCCAGCGGTGTTTGCGTTGGAAATCCAGCCGCACAGTGATCCGAAAACCACGCAGCGCAGGTTGCGATCTCTCCATCCTCCGTCAGCAATGCTGTGCGTCGTTTCTCCAGCCCTGGGCGTCAAATTTCGGTCGCGTTGCAGGTGAGCGTTGATTTTCAGCCACGAAGCCTGTGGTGCATCGATTTTTCAGCCGCAGATTGATCTTGTCGATCTTTTCCCCACACGGCATTCTGTTCGAGGATTTCTTACTCTTGGGCTGCCAGCTTCCCCTTTCAGGGTCCCAGGAACTGGATGGGCACCACTTGGCAGGGTAGGAGTCTCTCCAGAGACTCCAGTTGCTGGCAGAGAGACATCTTTGCTGTCCCTGAGACTTCAAACAACAGAAGGCAAGCTCTAAATCAAGCCCCTGGAGATCTTCACAAGAAGGAAGGCAATACAAAGTCCAGTCTTTGTCATCTAGCACAGGCAGAAGCAGAAACTACAGGATAGCTCGACAAAGCACAGTCACAGGCAGGGCAGCTTTTCTTCCTCAGCTCATCAGCTCTTCTCCAGGCAGAGGTTCCTCTTGGTTTCCAGAAGTGTTCTAAAGTCTGTGGTTTTGGGTGCCCTTCTTATACCCATTTTGTTCTTTGAAGTAGGCCTACTTCAAAGAAAAGTCTCTCTTGATTGTGTAGTCCTGCCTTGCCCAGGCCAGGCCCCAGACACACACCAGAGGGTTGGAGACTTTCAGGTGTGAATGACCACTCCTCCCCTCCCTCCTAGCACAGATGGCTCATCAGGAAATGCAGGCCACACCCCAGCTCCCTTTGTGTCACTGTCTAGTGAGAGGTGCAACCAGCCCAACTGTCAAACTGACCCAGACAGGGAATCCACAAACAGGCAGAGTCACAGAAACGATATAAGCAAGAAAATGCTCACTTTCCAAAAGTGGCATTTTCAAACACACAATCTTAAAATCAACTTTACTAAAAAATGTATTTTTCAATTGTGAGCTCAGAGACCCCAAACTCCATATGTCTATCCGCTCCCAAAGGGAATCTACACTTTAATCAGATTTAAAGGTAGCCCCCATGTTAACCTATGAGAAGGACAGGCCTTGCAACAGTGAAAAACACATTTACCAATATTTCACTGTCAGGACATATAAAACACATTACTATATGTCCTACCTTAACCATACACTGCACCCTTCCCTTGTGGCTACTTAGGGCCTTCCTTAGGGCTGTCAGATATGTAAGAAAAGGGAAGGTTTAGGCCTGGCAAGTGGGTACGCTTGCCAAGTCGAATTTACAGTTAAAATTGCACACACAGACACTGCAGTGTCAGGTCTGAGACATGATTAAAGAGCTACTTATGGGGGTGGCACAACCAGTGCTGCAGGCCCACTAGCAGCAATTGATTTCCTGGCCCTGGGCACCTCTAGTGCACTTTACTAAGGACTTACTAGTAAATTAAATATGCCAATCATGGATAAGCCAATTACATACACATTTTGGCCCTCATTACAACCCTGGCGGTCAGTGTAGAAGTGGCAGTAATACCGCAAACAGGCCAGCGGTAAAAAAAATGAAATTACAAGCATGGCGGTTACCGCCATGCCAAACAGTCACTTCTACACTTTGACCGCCAGGGTGGTAACGACCGCTGGGTTGGAGACTTCGGTCTCCAGCCCGGCGGCCGTCACTAGACTGCCCACGGTATCACGACCCCGCAAACGGCCATGGATTTCGTGGGATTCTGTACCGCCATGAGATCCATGGCGGTAGGCACTATCAGTGCCAGGGAATTTGTTCCCTGGCACTGATGGGGGTCTCAAACAACCCCGTCCCTCTCCCCAGAGTCCTCCCCCCAAACCCACAACCCCCTACCAACCCCCAAAGATGGCAGTACCCCCTTCCCCAACCCCCAAAACATTGATACACACCCCCCACCCCTCTACATGCACATTCACACAACTACTACACATACAAGCACACATGCACACAGACATAAATGCAAACATTTCGCATACAAACAACACCCCCTGCATGCATACACGCACTCACACACCCCCTCTACACACTCGCACGCACACCCCCATGCACACACAACACACAACAACCCCCTCCTCTAACGGACGATAACCTTACCTGGTCCGGTGATCCTCTGGGAGGGAACGGGATCCATGGGGGCTGCTCCGCCGCCAGCTCCCTTTCACCAGAGCACCGCCACACCGAATCCTGGGTTGTGATTCGGTGGGCGGTGTTCTGATGACGTGGCGGTGGAGGTGGAGCAGCCTCCACTTCACCGCTGGCCTCCAGTATGGCTGCTGGTGGCTCTCTGTCTGGAAAAGGGCGGAGGGCTGCCAGCAGCCATGATACGCTGTGCGGAAAACCACCTGCACTGGCGGTCTTCAGCAAGGCAGTACCTCTGTCGTCTTTGAAAAAGACCATCAAGGTCCAAATGAGGGCCTTTGGTGGAAGCACTCGCACTTTAGCACTGTTTAGCATTGGTAAAATGCCCAGAGTATCAAAAACAGCAAAAACAGAGTCCAGCACATATCAACAACCTGGGAAACAGAGGCAAACAGTTAAGGGAGACCACACCAGGGATAAAAAGTCTAACAGGGCGTTACATAGATAATGTAATTATTTTATGGATGGGCACTGAGAATCAGATGAGGACCTATTTTGATTTTCTCAATACCAAGCCATTCCATGTAACATTCAACCTTAATATGTCACGGACACAGATACAATTCTTAGATGTTGATTTCTATGCAGTAGGAAGGAGGTTACAGAGTACACTCTACAGGAAGGATACAGCTTTTAAGTGTGTTTTACATTTTGAAACTGCATATTCCTCATGCATGCAACAGGCTCCCTCTTTGGGAAAATGATTAAAATGTGGAGGAATTAAGGTGAGGACTGTCATCTTGAATGTCAGATTGATCAGACTAGGGTCAGGCTGAAAGCAAGGGGATACAAAGATACAGATTTGGAAAGGGCAGCCAATAAGACAGGTGAGCCAGACTGACACTTTGAAGATCAAATAGAGAACGGAATCAGGGAACCGGCTGACCTTCGTTACCATGCATTCTAAAATAAACCATAAGGTATTTAAGATTCTCAAAAAGCATTGGTCTCTGTTAAAATTGGTACAATGCTTCCGGAAGTAGGACTATTAGGGAGTTTCTATGTCTAAGCTACACCTTATTCAAGGGTAAACAGCCTAGTTTTTGGCAAAAAATGCCTTTCGGCTTTTATATTTGTGGTGAACATCTGCCATTTAGGCATAAATAGAACGCAAAATTTATTGTACAATAGTGAGAAACGGTATGACATTCGTCATTTCATCAATTGTCATTCCACTTTTGTTGTAGACATTATTATCTGTGTCTGTAACAAAATATACATAGGCAGCACAACACATCAAATTAGATCCCGCATTCCAGAGCACTGAAGAGCATGTAGAACTCTAGATGCCTCTTACTCTCTGGTCTCACATAATTGTATTAGTGGGGCTGTTAGAGCGAATTTCAGATTTTATTGAATTGATTTAGTGTTGCCAGATCGGAGGGGTGCAGATAGGGAGCTGAGTCTTAGTCGCTTGGAAGCCGAATGGATATGCAGGCCCAGATCTGTACAGGAGGGACTTAATTCTAATAATGAGTTGTATAATTTCTTGTAAAACTTAGGAATTTGCCTTAGAACTGTATCTTGTTTAAATATTCTTTTACTTTTTTACAAATTCATTATGTCCTGTTTGGTCTTTTATATTCTAATATGGTATATTAGACTTTTCACTCTGTTTTCCTCCTTGGTCACTAGTTTCGGATGACGACAATGAGCCGTATTATATTTTTTTGTACTTTTGGTAACCTGATTTTAATTCTAATATGGTATATTAGACTTGTGTCTCTTTCTTTTTCCCTGTTTCCTAGTCTCAGTGAATGATAATGAGTTGTATTATTTTTTATACTTTTCTGTAACTTGATTTGAATTGTCTGTATTTTGTTCCTTATTGTTTGTTCATTGTCTAGTCTCCTATATTTTAGCATGCCATACTAGCTTTTGATTTATTTCTTATTAATATTATAGTTTTTGTATTGTATTCTTCACTTTTTACTTGTAATATTATAAATATATATATATATATATATGTGTTTATTTATATGTTTTGCTTAATGGTTAGGGGGTGTTACCACTTTGTTTTACGTTATTGCAGGAACCGCTAATAAATGATTGCGGGCCATTGTGTTCACTCTCGAGATTCGTCGATTGCTCTCTTACTTTTTATGGTGATGCTTTTTACTGTGCTGTTTTGAAAAGGCGTGATCCATAAGAGTTGTATGTGGGTCACGAAGAAGATATCATCGACACTATGACCTCAGCTGTTCACGCATTCTTACTGATTGACGGTCTAGTGGTCATGAGGAAGGCGTGGTGTGTCTGGGATTTAAGATACCAAGATAATGCCTGTCTTTTGAGATGGAATTGGTGCGAGAGAGAATTTTTATTCTTTCCTTAGACCGAACACAGGTGAGTAATATTGGGCTTCTATGTTTGTGGACAGGTGTGGTCGGACTTATTATAGAATAAAGTCCAGTTTATAAGAACTAGGCTCATGATATCAGTGTGCTGAAGAAGGTTTTTATTTACTGTATTGTGGAGGGATGAGGCATGACTCATTACGGCAAGATGGTGAGCCGTATAGGAGTCGGGTCTATAGCATTGGCAGCTTTGAGAGGGGTTTACAGTAGAGATTACTGCGGTTAACACTGGGAATGTAGTTTCTGGGAGGTTTTGCTAGCATTGGTCTATAGGGCCAGGAAGTGTGACTGGTCTGCTTGTAGGATAGGTATTCGTTGGGTATTTATGGCTGTTAAATGAAACTTGAGGACATTTTGGATATTGGTATCTGGATAAGGGAGTTTGGATATGTTGTGCATGGCCTTTTAGTTTCTGCATTTGTGTTACATTCCAGATTGAATACATTATTTTGAAGCTGGAACTTTCAATTTCAAAACATTCACGACTTGTGGCTGGATGTACTTACTGTTTGAATGTATAAAGCTGATGTTACAAGGTACCACTTTCATATATTGGTAAGTGGGGGTTAAAGGTCAGCTGTGTGGGGGCCTGGTCCTTTTTGGGGAGCATGTTGACACGTGTAAGGGTGGTTTGACCGTCACGTGCACCACTGTCACTGGGGCTGTCCTCTTACTAAAAGTCTGAGGCCTAGTATTTTAGGACTTTTCTCAGCTTGGCCTTGATGCATGAATATATCGATCTTTGCATGTTTGGAGGTTGCATGGTTACTGTCACATTACCCATTTGTAGGGGTACATCAGCAAGAGTCTTTGTTACTATGTGGACTGCTTTGCTTAACTGTAATGTGTTTTGATGTAGTGATGTCTGTTTTTTCATTCTTATCTTTCAGTATACCTGGGACATTTGAGCATACTTAATGATGCTGGTTGCCAGGTTTGACAAATACTAGTTGGGTACTTAAACTGTTAAGGACCTACATACATCCGTTACCCTGGAGCATTCTTGACCTTGTGATCACAAAATGGTTTGGGGGACTTAAGGCATGCTGTCATATTTTCTATTGTTTCTTATTAGATTTGTATATTGTGTTTGTTTAAAAAATGGTGGCTGGTGCTGGCCATTTTCTGCTTTTTTCTGCTTTTACTGTTTCTTTTTTCCCTCTTTTAATTTTTTTGATGTTTATTTCTTTGAACTGTTAATGTCTCCTGTAGCTTGAGTATGTGGAATGACAAATGGTTTTTGGGTTGAATTTATTGATTGCATATGGTGTATTGTTTTTTATATTATATAACTGTGTGTGCATGTGTCCCTACACCAACAATGATATGTCTTTGCAATTAGGGTCTGAATTGTTTACATTTTATGGGGCAGTTTATGTGTTTGGTTGTAATGTGTGTGACACACAATGTTTAATGTTGTTTTTATCATATGTAGATTGGTGTTTTTAATGTGGAAGCAATGGAACCCTATTAATAGCTTTATTGCACCTCTCTGTTTTTAAACTAATATGTATTGACTTTGGCATATGTTTTTTGTTCTGTGCATTTGTTTTGTATGTTTGCAGCCCGAGGAAGCTTTTGTTAGGGCAAAATGTGTTGGCTTTTGGATTAAGAATTTGAATATAAAATATAAACACACTAAAAGGATCTACTAGTCCTATTTTGGATGAAGTTTTGACATCTATACAATTATCTGTTGCCTCCCTGTTCTGTTTTTAAATGGTATTGAAATAGCCCTGTAAAAGTCAAAAACCCTCTCCAGTGAGTAGATTTGCTCCTGCTGTTACTGTGTTAAACTGGGAGAAATGTCTAAATGAGAAGCTCAGTGTACAGATTTAAAATCTATTCTTTGAATCTAGAATGTGCAAATGTCATTGTGAATAAGGCCCTCTACCCATAATTAGGCTTTTACAGTTAGGAAGATACATGTCAAAATCTTGACACTAGCTGTCTCCTTACTTCTTTTCATTTTGAAATTCAAACTGTGCTCTTAATAAGATTTGTTTTGGGGTCTAGACTTAATATTTTCTTTTAAAACAGGTTTCTTTATTTTTTGAGGAAATTAATATCCTTTTTTAACTGTTCTTGTGGTTTTGTCTAGTATTGTTGAGTCACAACGCTTTCTCTTTATTATGCATAACTGCTCAGGATTTCCCCAAGTAAAAAAAAGTTCTCTGCACATTAAGGTAGTCGTAGCTCAAGGGAACTGCAATATGTTTTCAACATTCCCAGGGCTTAATTTGTCAAATAAATTGTGGCTCCTTGCCGAAATCTCCACTTAGAAGCTGGGGCCAGTGCAATAAAATGTATGGGCACTGAATATCTGAGCTGTGTTGTCTTGAATCCACCGTAAGCCTCTTTACTCCACTAGCAGACACTCCCTGCCCCTTTATTTCACTCCCACAGTTTCCTGCTTTCTCACCTTGTGACGTTTTTTCCGTCTTTCTTTCCCTCTGTCTTTTAACTTTGTGTGCTTTTGCCTCTCTTGCTCTCAATTAATGTCAGATACATGAAAATAAGTGCTGGTCCCCAAAAATGAGTGTCGATGGGCACCATCAGCAACAAATGTCTCAAACTGAGCACTGAACATCTCTAAAAGTATTAAGTGTCTGATTACGAGTTCTGCTTATGGGAAGACCTATCTGCCGAACTCCAGACGGGGAGGTTGCCGCCTTACTAGTGACCTCCCTGCTGGACCTATTATGAATTTCTCACTGGACTAATGGGTGGAAACTAAGGTTTCCACCCGTCAGCCCAGCGGAAAAATGGCAGCAGCATTGTCACTGGCTCATAATGGAGCCAGAAGCAATGGTGTCCACCACAGGGTGCACTAGCACCCTCGCAATACTCATTGTCTGTATAGCAGACAGTGGGCATTGCAAGAGTGCTGGACAGAGGGACCCCTGCTCTGCCCATGCCAAGTGCATGGGTGGTGCAGGGGCCCTTCTGTCACCCCCTGCACCTGTCCTCTACCAGCCTTTTCATGGTGGTGAAACCGCCATGAAAAGGATGGTGGAGAACTAGGTCATAATCAGCAGGGCTGATTCCAAACTCCGCCACTGTCAGCCCGTCAGGATCATAGATCAAGGCATAGACATTGGTAACCTGGTGGTCAGACTGTCAGGGTTGTAATGTGGCAGTCAGACTGCCACAGCAGCAGCGGTCCTGACCGCCACCGTGAGATTGGCGATCTAGTGACCGCCAGCCTTATAATGAGGCCCTAAGTGTCAGATTGGTCTTCTATTCAAAGCAGAGGAGGTAATGGACTCCACTGGGCAAATGGGGTTCTATCACAAGAAACTCATGCCTCTGTAGGTCCCAGTTCTTGCTCCAGAAAGACATACAAGCTGCCAAGCTCACAAGGAAGTCAATGCATCAGCTACTTATTCACACTGAAAAGAACTACTGGCACAAATACACCAACACCACTAGCATGTCTCTACCAGAACTGTTCTTCAGGAGGAAAATTAGAGCTCAGGTTAAACCCATGTCATCCCTGTAGGATGAAGTGCAGTAACTGGTCCACCAACATAAAGGAAAGGTGAAATCATGTAAAGGCAGAGGAGGGAAAGTCAGGTCTTTGCTTCTCTCTCAGGGTAACAAAGCCGAGCGATAGCACAAAGAAGAGGCTCAAACAAAGATAATTCCTCGTTCGGTCCTGACCTGAAAATCGTGACCAACAATCTTGTGGCCATGTTCAAAGCATGGAGGCAAAGACACTCTGACTAGAACCTCATCTTTCTTGAGAATGTTGACAGGAACTCTGTTACCTTGGATAGCAAAGACGTGGGTATGGAATAGTCTCCAAGAACTGATATACTTGAAAATAAGGACAACAAAAAGGTGATAGACAAATGTTTGTTTTAATCTCATTTGCATTTACTCTGGACAATATTTCACCCTTTTGCCTACCATGTCAGTCCAGATAAGGGCTGACCTCAAGCAAATGAGAAGGACTGCCCTCAAGCAAATGAGACTTGGCACTCTTCCATTAGGAAAACGCAGCCCAAATGGCCAGGACAGTTCCCCCCTGACTGGAAAACAAGTAACCGCCAGGCTTGTGTCTGAGTGGCAGTGACTGCTGGGGAGCCTGTACTGGTGTCCCAGTGAATGCTGGGACACCACATGGAAGGAAGAGGAGCGAGAGGCGGCAGGAGGCAGAGACGGCGCTAAGGTAAGTTTTTAAATAAAATGTATTTTACCCCCTCCGTCTCTGTCCCCTTACCCCCTCTGTACCCCCCTCTGCCCTTTGAGATTTGCAGCGGCCACCGGTGGGGGAAAGTGACAGAGGCACCAGGAAGTGCTCTACACTTTCAAAACCGGCCTCCAAGGCCTCCAACCCATGGAGAAACAGCCTGTGCAATAACAGGCCTTTCTGGTCCTAGTTGACACTAAGGCCCATATTTATACTTTTTTAGCACTGTATTTGTGTGATTTTTTGTATGCAAAAGCAGCACAAACTTGCAAAATACAATTGTATTTTATAAGTTTGCGCCGTTTTTGTGTCAAAAAGCGGCGCTAATGAGGCGCTAAAAAAGTATAAATATGGGCCTAAGTGCAGTGTAATCCGTACATGGAGAGTTGTGCAGAAGCCATCGTTTATTTGAGGGCAGCGCCTGCCATGCCAACAACCAGAACTCTCTATCCAGAGCCCCAATCCAGATCCTGCCTTGCACATACCTTCAGCCAAACGCAGTAAACTACTCCCAGGCCTGTGATAACGCGTCCAGCCCTTATAAATTACCTGTACCTGGACACGTTGGAGGTCGGTGAATCTTTTAACCGAGTCGGGCTCTCCTCATCCTCAATAGTCGAGTCACTCAGATCAATAATCAATAACTGTTGTAATCGGTAATCAGTACTCAATTAATAGATCAATATAACACATCAGAAATCAATAACAGTTGGTATTTCGGCGCACCATGACCTTTCAGTCATGAATAACCACACCAGTTTATTAAAAGTTAGTGAATTTATTTCCCTATATTAACAAAGCTAGCACGATATATATATGTCTCAAAACCAATTGATATATGTATATGAACATTACTAGCTGTCCATAACGGCGGAAGAAACGCAATCTACGCAAAATCTGAATGATGATACACTCTGTTATAGCAATGCAAATCACCAATGTGACTAACTGTATTTGACTAATTGCATACATTCGGTCAGCATAACAAGATTTCAATTCTTCATGATACATTGAATGAATACCTCAACTAACCTCTAATTAGCATTGGCAAGTGGGACTTCATGCAAAACGAATTTAGTTAACACAAATTTGGAAAACTTCTAGCTAGGACTCTATCAAAATTAGCGGTTGGTACCTAAAAGGAAAAACACAATGCATAATACATTTATCCTTTCATATTTACCAAATACAATCAGCATTCAAGAAAAGTCTTCGTCCTTCAGGTACCGGTTGATCAGCATGGGGCAAGTTTCAAAGGGGCAAAGTTAAGGGCAAGTTTCCTTGCAGCGGCAAGGAGAATGGGGCAAAGTTACTGCATGGGCAAGACAGGGGCAAATCAAAGTTAAAGTCTCTAGGGTGAGAATTCTTAAAGTCTCTTTCTCTCAGATAGAGAAAAGGGCATCAGGGTGTCGTCCAAAATGGAGTCTGGCATCAGGCTTCAAACTGGCATCGAGGAAAATGGCTGACTTCTCTTTGTCCGGTGGGTTTAAGTAAGAAACATTTCAAATTCTGCAGGGTCTTCAATTGGAGGGTTCATAGGTTGGCTTCAAATTGTCCAATCAAAAATTGTCTTTTACTAGCGCTCATTTATGCATACACTGTCCTTGGAGCCTTGGAACACAAATTGTATCATGGTTTGCCAATTATTTTACTATCTGTACCTTCATTGTCCGCACCTGCAGAGACTGACCTTGTATCAAAGGGGATGTAACCGGCCTAGCACGAAACCTTGGAGATAAGTATACCAGCCAGTTTCTACTGGAAAAATACAACTTCAAGCAAGAATATATGTTTCATTAGTTCAAGGAAAAAAATCACGCAGTTAGAATTTGAAACCAAGTAACTAGGCCAAAGCCTGTACTAAATTTAAGCTAAGCAAAACAGTTTTCAAACAAGAAATCATGGCATACATTTGCGATTATGACGGATTACTACATTTTTAATACTTCGTGATTAATAAAGCTCGTTTATAATGATGGCGAACTACCCCGAGGGCACAATTTCCCTCGTCCATTATTTCTTTATTAAAATCACACTTCATTATATGTATTGATTACACGGTATACATGAATATATGTCGGACCTTCTTTTTCTGCGTCATCAATCCCTCCTCTGATGACTAATTATGTCATCACATCAAATCTACCCACAAATTTTATTCCATTAAAATTCTGTATAGTAATTTGGCACTTCAGTCAATTCCCTTTTTCTTTTAGTCCCTTTTGACTTCTCCCTAAATATTTCCACCATTTTGTTCTCTATTTTCTCTTCTCTTTTTCTTTTGTTCCTTGCTTTTAACATTTTAAAAGCTTTCCATATTCCCCAAGAGCCTAATAAACAAATTAATATTATCAATATTCCCTTTACTATTTTTAGTAACAATCCGTTCCAAACGTTGCTGAGCCAATTTCCCACAGAAGCAAATCCTTTTCCAACTTTCTCCCAAACTCCGGGTTCTTTCAATTCCTTTAAATCTACACTTTCTTTAGTTAAGTTTGTAAGCATCGTTCTAATTTTTCCACTGTTGTCTGGTATATATGTACAACAGTGACGCGTGCCAAGCATTTTGGAAACGCCGCCATCCTTTGCTAAAAGAATGTCTAAGGCAAGCCGATTTTGAAGAGTCATAGCTCTTTCTGCAGCGAGTTCAGCATCCATCAGGATTATAGCTCCTGAAAACTTTGTCAGCATGTTATCCACAATAGTAGACAACTTTCATATTTTGATTGAATTCAATATGACTCCTACTGAAGGAATCAATCCTCCAAATATATCTCCTACCACACCAGAAGCTGTCTCCCTTTTCTGAACACGATGTGATTCAGACAGCCTTGGAAATTTCTTTAAGTCGTCTAGTTGGTAAACCTTTGGGAACACTATTCCCAAATAACACCTCCCATACCATCCTTTAGGAAGACGATAATAGGCGTTGAGTCCACAAATATAGTATACTCCAGGAATAACTGGGTCTTGTCCATTCAACATGAACGTCCACTTAGATTGAAATGCATACGTATGTTTACATTCACTCGTTCCCACAAAAACTGTGTCATAATATGATGGAAATCTATGTATACAAAATCTTCCTACATGCAATGTATCTAAAGCTATTTTCCCTTGTGTCTTTATTGCAGCAAAAGCATAATTATCTACAGACGTCCTTTCGTGTAATTCCCTCTCTAATTTCTCCTTCATTTCATTCTTCCTATCATCAGTGCGGTCTAAAAATTCTATTTCTACTGGTGAAAGCAAGCATGTAAGGTTCTCCCTATGTGCGTGAGCTGTGTGAAAAGGTGACATCGGTTCGAAGAATTCCCTCATTAATTTGGCATAATAATCTCAAGCTATCTTACTTAGGTGCCCTATTATGGGGACATATGCAAAAGTAACATCGTAATTAGTATAGAAATAATGAATGTCCTTTTGAGCATAAAATCTGGAAGCTACTATACTACATGTAATTCCATACGTAAGAGGCATGCTGTGATACGTTACCCCTTCCACTACTGAGGTAGGTATTTGTGTACACACATAACAATCTTTCGCATCCATGGTCTCAACATACTCACTCAGTAAGCGATAGAAAACGTTAGATGAAAGTTCCTTCTTATCATGCAAGTGTCTCTCGTCTTGCTCGAGTCTCTTCAGAGCTGTTAGTTCAGTAACGATAATAGGTTTAGAAGTAGAAGCATCATTCGTCTCACTCTCACTTTTACCATGCATTCCAAGAACTATTGCCACAATTATTAGTACGCATGCGGTTATTAAGCCTATACACATGTATTTACAATACTTCATTTTACGCCCCTGTGTAGTGAAGCTAGTCATGATCTGTATAGAATCAGAAAGTTGAAGACACTTTATCAAAGCGTATTTGCAGGTATTTACAAAGCTGAACGAGTTCAATGTTCACACCGTTTTCTTTAGCAGCTTAGTCTCTTATCGGTTAGCAGCGTTGTCTCAAAATCGTTTTCAAAGTCAATCAAGTTAGCAATGTCTTAGCCGGTTGAAAAGTCAATCAAGTGATCAATGGTTTCAGTCGACAGAGTCCATAAAGTTTTTATTTCCAAAATGAAGTTCTGCCTCTTCGTTCTCAAGACTGAGGGATACGAATTCGTCTGACCAATCGTTATTGGCTACGTACGCCCACTCCGGACCGGAATACCTCCTGCTCGGTATCCTTTTTCTTTTCAATTTTGCATCTCTCTTTGATTCTTTCTCACTGGTACTTTCCTCTTTGGCCAAGTCCTTTTCTTCACTTGGTGTTGGTACTACAACAGACACTTCCTTTCTTTTCTCTTTCACTCTTGGCCCTTCACTGTCGTTCAACGTTTCTCTAGTTCTTAATTTTACTTGCGATATGCTTGGTCTTCTTTTTGCACTATGTCCACTTGATGGACCTGCAATCTCTTCTGAAGGAGTTTGAGCAGTTTCGTTCTGTTCTGCCTTGTCCCCTCCTTTTGGGGAGTCAATCAGGTTTTCCTTTTCTTTTTCTGTATCGTCTGCTTCTGGGAAAGCCCTCCTCTGATCAGGCTCTCCTGCTTCTTCACCTCTTTCGAGCCCTTTGTCACTGTTACTTTCTTCAGGCTCTTTGTCACTTTCAGCTGCTTCAGGCTCTTTGTTACCTTCAGCTGCTTCAGGCTCTTTGTTACCTTCAGCTGCTTCGTCGCTGTCTGAGGCTCCTCCTTGGCCTTCCCCAAGTGAATCGGTTGCTTCGTCCTCAGAGAATATTTCTCCCTCCTCTATTTCTGCCTGTTCGCTTCTAGTTCTGTTTTGCTCTGCCTCAGCGCTTGGTACTTTGTTATCAGGTACCGGTAACTTCAGCGCTTCGACTTCCTCATCTGTGGGACACAACACCCTCTTTGTGTGACTGGCGTGAATCCAGTTGGGAAATCCCGCACACTTCACAGCGGTGGTAGTCGTCAAAATCACTTGAAAAGGTCCTTTCCAACGGGGTTTCAAACATGACTTCCTCACGTGCTTCTTTATCACGACCCAGTCACCTGCTTTCAGGGCGTGTCCTGGACCTTGGATCGGTGGCAAGGTGGTTGCCTCCACCTGGTGAGAGAAAGATCGAAACCACATCAGCTAGACCTTTGCAGTAGTCTAACACCATATCATCTGTAATATTCAAAAGCGCATTTGCAGGAACTGCTGGAAGTCTCATAGCTCTGCCCATGAGAATCTCGTGTGGGGACAGTCCAGTCTTTCTGTCAGGGGTGTTTCTCATTGACATTAGTACCAAAGGCAATGCGTCAGGCCATTTCAAGTTTGTCGATGCACATATTTTCGCCATTCTCGATTTCAATGTGCCATTCATTTGCTCCACTAGACCTGATGCTTCAGGGCGGTAGCTACAATGCAGCTTTTGCTCAATGTTCAGTGCTGCACAAAGCAATTTTATTACTTCATTATTGAAGTGACTTCCCCTATCTGATTCTAAAGAGATCGGGAATCCGAAACGTGGTATTAACTCTCTCAAAAGTAGTTTTGCAACTGTGAGACTGTCATTTCTGCGTGTAGGGTATGCTTCAATCCAGTGACTAAAAATGCACACAACCACCAACACATACTTCAAGCCCCCATGCACAGGCATCTCAATGAAGTCCATTTGCATCCTGCTGAATGGACCCCCTGCTCTTCCAATGTGGCTCAAATTTACTACGGTTCCCTTCCCTGCGTTCATCTGTTGGCAAATGACTAAACGGTGGCAAACTGCTTCAGCAACTTGACGGAATTTGGGGTTAAACCAATCAGTTTTAAACAACCTAATCATGGCATCCCTCCCAAGATGAGCTTGTCCATGGTAAAATCTGGCTATCTGTGTCAAAAGGCTATTTGGAAGAACGAATTTCCCTTCAGTTGAAACCCATAATTCATCTAGTCTCTTTACACATTGTGATTTGGTCCACGAGAGTTTCTCATCCTTACTGACATCATTCTGTAGGGATTTCAATTTGTCCATTGTATCTATCACCTTTAGAGCAAATATTTCGCTTGGTTCGAGTTCTGGTTCACTTATCAAATTCCATTCATCCCTAAGCAATATACAGTTCAATGCGCAAAACCTTGCGACTTGATCCGCATATCCATTTCCCAGAGAAACATAGTCTTGTCCCTTTGAGTGTGCACTGCATTTTACCACTGCTACTTCTCCTGGTAGTTGGATGGCATGTAACAATTCTTTTATTCTTTCGCCATTTTTCACTGGCGATCCTGAAGAGGTCATGAAGCCTCTCTGTGACCACAATTGCCCGAAGTCATGCACTATTCCAAACCCGTACTGGCTGTGAGTGTAAATGATAACTTTCATTAATGCAGAGAGTTGGCAAGCTCTAGTAAGGGCTACCAATTCTGCTACCTGTGCAGAGTAAACTCCTTGAAGCCAAGATGCTTACAAAACACCTGTTACCATGCATACAGCGTACCCTGCTTTCAATACACCCAGTGCATCTCTGAAACATGAACCATCGACAAAAATAATTTGATCATTTTCTTCCAATCGGGTATCCTTGATATCAGGTCTTGGTTTGGTGCAAAATTCAGTCACCTGAAGACAGTCGTGCTCGATGTCTTCAGCGTTCTCAATTTCGGCATTTTCACTGGGAAACAAGGTTGCTGGATTCAACGTAGTGCACCTTTTCAGCTGCACATTAGGTGATCCCAAAATTATTGTTTCGTACCTTGTGAGTCTAGCACCAGTCATGTGCTGTGTTCGAGAACGTGTCAAAAGTATCTCAACTGAGTGAGGGACCATGACTGTTAAAGGGTGTCCCATCACTATTCCTTCACTCTGAGTGAGGCTGATACCAACTGCGGCTACGGCACGCAAGCACCCTGGCAGTGCTGCTGCGACCGGATCCAAAGTAGCTGAAAAATATGCTACTGGTCTGTTTACGCCACCATGGGCTTGGGTCAAGACAGACAAGGAACATGCATCACGTTCATGACAAAACAATGTGAAAGGCTTTGTGTAATCAGGCATACCTAAAGCTGGAGCCCTGCACATGCATTCTTTCAATTCAATAAAAGCATCCATCTCTTCTCCTTTCAGTTCAATTTCATCCAATGCATCCTTCTGGGTCAGTTTCAGTAAAGGTTTTGCTAGGGTTGAGAAGTTGGGAATCCATTGGCGACAGTAGCTTACCATTCCCAAAAACTTCCTCACCTCCCTCCTCGTCTTTGGGGGACTCATTTGAAGTACACTTGTTATTCTTTCCTTCATAATTTTTTGTGACCCTTTCTCTATTTGGTGACCCAAATATTTCACTTTCTTCTGGCAGAATTGTAATTTTGAAGGAGACACCTTGTGTCCATTCCTTCCCAAATGGTTCAATAGGGCAATGGTGTCGGCTGTGCAGTCACTTTCTGTCTTGGATGCAATCAGTAAGTCGTCAATGTACTGTACTAGGGTTGACCCAAATGGCAATTCCAACGCTTCCAAATCTTTCTTTAAAATCTGATTGAAAATTGACGGTGACTCCGAAAACCCTTGGGGAATTCGACACCAACCGTAAACTCTGTCTAAGAATTTGAAACAAAAGAGAAATTGGCTGTCCTCATGAAGAGGCACCGAAAAGAATGCTTGTGACAGGTCGATGACTGAGAACCACTCGGCATCGCAAGGGACTTGAAACATTATCACAGCTGGATTTGGTACTACAGGGCAGCATTTAATTATTATGTCGTTTATTTTCCTCAAGTCCTGCACAATTCGTACCTTTCCACTTGGCTTTATTAGTCCCATGATTGGTGAATTACATGGACTGCTTAACACTTCTTTCAGTACTCCCTGCTTTACAAACTCATCAATGAGTTGGGCGACTTTCATGAGGGTGTCTTGTGCCATATGGTACTGTGGGGTCTGGGGAAAGGTTACATTGGGTTTTACGGTCACTTTCACTGGTTCCACTCCTTTCACCAATCCCACCTCTTTTCCTGTCATATCCCACACTTCTTTTCTGACTGTTTCTTGTAACTCAGCAGGAATATCTGCTTCAGTGATCATTGGGTAAAGGGTAATCAGGGGATATTCTTCATCGACAGTTTCTACTTCGTCCCCTTCTACACTGTCCTCTTCTTCCCCATCACTGCTCGTCTGAATTTTAATTCCATCGTTTGAACACATAATCAAACATCCCAATTTGCACAATAGGTCTCTCCCTAACAGTGATATCGGGCTTGAGTCACATACCACAAAATTATGTGTCCCTTGATAGTTACCAATTTTGACTTGTACTGGATCTGTGATTGGGTTCGTCAGGTACCTATTTGCTACTCCCACTACTTGGACTGTTCTCCCTGAAAGTGGCAAATTTGGTACTTCAATGCTCCTAACAGTGGAACGTGTAGCTCCTGTGTCAACCAAGAATGAAACGCGATGACCCATAACTCTTCCCTCCACATACGGACCCTTTTGATCAACTTCCAAAGATGCTGCAAGCACACAATTTCCCTCCTCATCTGAACTTTCACTCTCCCATGCATCGTTTATTCCACTCTCGCTGTGTAGTGGGAATTGGTGTACTGTGTCATTTTGACTCATTCCCTGACCCGTGACCTGTTGAGGAAGCATTGCTTGCTGCTGATTCATTGGTGCTAAGGGTATTTGCATTTGCTGATTAGGTACCATAGGAAACTGCTGTTGCATTGGCTGCAATTGTGTCATTTGCACACAAGGCATTTTCACCTGTTGCGGTTGCATGGGTTGTAAACCCTGCATCTGGTTTATATTGTTTTGAAAATTTGGGTTCGGACCTCTCAATTTTTGTCCTCTCATAGTCTGGAATGCATTGACATCATTTTTTTGCTGACCTACACCTTCCTGCACCATCATTGGGCACTCCCGTTTCCAATGCCCGACGATTCCGCACGTGTGACAAGGCATCACCTTCTTCATTGCCTGTATAACATTTGGAATCATAACGGTATTCAAATCAGGACCATTATTCACAAAACCTCCTCGGCCTCTGCCTCTCATCTGCGGCTGAAACATAGCATTTCCTTGTTGCTGCTGCTGCGGCATCTGTTGTTGAAACCCTTGCAAACCTTGTAAACCTGTCTGAGCTGCTCTGAGCTGCATCACCATCACATTTTCTTTCAATCTTTTCTGCTTTGTCTCAATCTCATCACTGCAGTATTTTGCATAATTCAACACTTCATCGATCTACTTTGACTGCCAACAAATCAAATGCGATTTAATCATCTGGCTAATTTCGGGTCTCAGCCCTTCCACAAACCTGAACACAAAATGGAGCATGTCTTTTGGCTCAATCGTTTCCGTGCCACTGTAATTTTTAAACGCTTTCAGCAACCTCTCATAATACGCGTGTATAGATTCTTTAACCTCTTGAGCGGTCCTGTCAATCCTTTGCCAATCCACATTTTTCGACGCAACCTTGGTTTTCAAGTGCTCGATCACCTTATGGTATAAACTCATTACCATAGGTGATGGCGCACCTGTGTCCCTATCTCTCTCTGGTTCACTCGTCGGCCAACCTACAGCCCTTTTGCAATCTTCCCACAAATCAGCCGGAACCACAATTTCAAATAAGGTATTCAAGTCTTCCCAGAGACACTTCGCGAGTTTCACAAATCTATCCGTTTGTTGATACCACTCAATCGGCTTCTCTCTTAATTTGGGAAAGTCGTCCGTAAAGGATTGAATATCGCACCTGTGCCATGGTACATGCACAAGTTTTCCCCCTGCTGTCTCTCTCATTGGTAACATGGTTATCAGATCGTCATTCTGTTGTTTTTTCTCACTTCATTCTGAAGTATTTTCCTTCTTTTTATCCTTTTTCTTAACCCACCTGCTTTCCCACTTGTCTAAACATCTCCAAACCTGTGCACTCTGCAGTATCTCTTTAAGGTGTGTCTTCATCCCTGCGGATCTCATGTGTTCAAAATCTTTTGTCTCAAAGTCTAACCTGTAACTTCTACTCAGGTGTTTGGTCTTACCTATATCGATCTCGTTTCTGTCTGCAATTTCTTGTAACTTCTTATGTATGTTGCTCACTTCTCTTGTAATCCTAGGGCACATGTATCTTAGTTCTTCCTCTGTGTATGATTCGAATCTGTTCAAGCCCATTGTTCCCTCTACCAGTTCATCTGCCTCCATGCCCAACCTTATTTTATTCAGGTATTCTTCTCCCTTCCCGCTTGATGTACTCTGTGGGGAGTTCAGGCTGTTGAACCATTGTGTTAACTGTTGTGCGTTCAGTCCCATCAATGTAGCAGTTACATCAACTGCCATTGACGGTTTCTGTAATGTTTCAGTCTGTGATGTTAACGGTACTAATAGTGGTGGATGTGACCTTACCACGGTTGACGGAGCACAAATTGGAATTGGACTAAATTCCGACAAGGACCCAGATCCATTTGGCAGTGCCACTATCGGAGTTGCCTCTGGAGTGGTTTCTATGCATCTTCTCCCTGTCCCATTCTGTATCATTAACCCTTGGTCGCTGGTGCTTGAATTTGCCTGTATGTACAGTGGTACTGGTGGACCTACAGTGATAGGTAGAGCTATCGCGTCTGGATTCTGTCTGTTCCCCGAATTCTGTGGCATGTTAATCCCCACATTGTGGTTCATCATTGCTGGCATACCTAACTGGCTTTCTACTACTCGCACTTCTTGTGTCTGCTTTTGGGGCATCGAGAACTGTGTTGATTCAGCTTGAATCAATGTCGGTCTCTGATAGTTTTGTCCTCCCTGCGCCATTGAATCGGAAGTCATTCCCACATTATGCTCATCGCAACAGTGCCTTTGAACCTGTGGCTGATAGTTATCAGCAGGTTTCAATGTTGGCACGTCTGGGTACATTCTCTGAATCCGTGGTATTCGTGGTGAGAAAGGCATGTCAGAGCTGCTCGGCCTCTGAGATATTCTCAAATTTGGTGTTACATTACCCTGTATTGGTTCTGGAGGGGCAGTACTAATGCTTGAGCCTTTTTCGCTTTCCACGTATGGTGGTGGGCGATCATTCAGCAATTGTATAATGAACTCCTCATCATCTGACTCGTCTCCCCTTTTCGAGTTCCTATTGCTCTCTCCCTCTCTGGACTGACTCCTGTTTGTCTTACAGGTGGCTTTCCTTCCTTCCGTCTCCGCTTCCTCGGTAATCGCTGGAAACAATTTAATCCCCTGCAATACGTCTGATCTCCAAACCTTTTGTGTGCTGTCCCATCTAGCATCCGCTAGTGTCTTTTCTACTTTTCTTATTCTTGTCTCGAATTTCTTTTGTTGTTGGTTTCTAGCTATTAGCTCCCAAATTGCTAATGCCTCAAACTGTGCTGGCCTTGGAGGTACTTTCATGTCGTATAGCGCAAATCTCAGGTTTTCTAAAACCCTTAGGTTAAACGACCCATGGATAGGGAACGCTACACTTCCATGTTTCTCTGTTAATTTGCACCATTGTTTTAGCCATAGACATGGCGCTACACCCTTTTCTTCAATGACGATGTAGGCTGGTGTACCCTCAGGCGGTGTTTCTTCTCCTACATTTGCTTTAATATAAACATCTCCCCTCATGGCACTCTTAAATGCTTTGAAAAATTTCATCTTTCCGTCTTTTGTTTTTCTAAAATATGTAATCAATAAGTGACTTTAATTCCCGGAATACTCTTCGCTTGCCTTTCCCCTTCCAATTGCGCTTCACGGACTGCGTCCAATCCGTGCGCGACCCTTCTCACCAACCGACCTATCCCAGCGCGGCTCCTAGTGACGTCACACTCACACACTGCGGCTGACAAAGTCCCGCGGCTTGTCCTCTTTTCATTCGGTTTCACTCATAAACTAATTTCTGCACTATAACGCGAGCACTTAACCAAAAGAATAAAACAGATCTGTCGGTTTACTACAGGAAAGGTAATACAATCGCTTCAGAAACCTTAGGGATTTTTCACTAGCCTCAGCAGTTATTCCATCTTTCTCGGTTTCCCACTTTCGCAAGCAAAATTTGACCCGCAAACTTTACTCTCAACTGATCAATGAACTATTCTAGTGCACTTTAGAATTCGTCAAATCTCAAAGTCGAAATTTTCTTTCACTCTGCAACATTCATACCGACTTGTTGACCACGCCCGATCAACCTATTAAACCTACCAGATCACAACATCAAACAAGTGTCACATACACTTTTCAACATACTCCGGAGTCTCTTGACCTCGCAGGGCCCGTCTCAACATCAACAACCACGTGGACAATTTTTCTGCTCAAAGCGCTACACACACGTGAAGTTCGACGACTTCCCTACTCTCACACCTTTGGAGGAACAGTCCTCTAATATCTTTTAACCCCTTAAATCCTCACAAACTTCTCAATTAATCTGCAGCGATGAGCTGTGCAAGCACGAAACCCTAACTTCACTCATACCGTCACTAGAAATGCTGAGACCATTCTCATACCTCCATGTTCCTCATTCGCAAGCTCCGAGAACCCGGGAAAGTCATTGGGGACTTAGGACATCATCATCTCTCCAACTTGTTTCATCAAAGAAAATTCTAACCTGACTCTGTCTATTTTTCGGATGGGGTCCCAAAGGGCTAAACCATCAATCTCTGCTACCATCTACTGATAACGCGTCCAGCCCTTATAAATTACCTGTACCTGGACACGTTGGAGGTCGGTGAATCTTTTAACCGAGTCGGGCTCTCCTCATCCTCAATAGTCGAGTCACTCAGATCAATAATCAATAACTGTTGTAATCGGTAATCAGTACTCAATTAATAGATCAATATAACACATCAGAAATCAATAACAGTTGGTATTTCGGTGCACCATGACCTTTCAGTCATGAATAACCACACCAGTTTATTAAAAGTTTGTGAATTTATTTCCCTATATTAACAAAGCTAGCACGATATATATATGTCTCAAAACCAATTGATATATTTATATGAACATTACTAGCTGTCCATAACGGCGGAAGAAACGCAATCTACGCAAAATCTGAATGATGATACACTCTGTTATAGCAATGCAAATCACCAATGTGACTAACTGTATTTGACTAATTGCATACATTCGGTCAGCATAACAAGATTTCAATTCTTCATGATACATTGAATGAATACCTCAACTAACCTCTAATTAGCATTGGCATGTGGGACTTCATGCAAAACGAATTTAGTCAACACAAATTTGGAAAACTTCTAGCTAGGACTCTATCAAAATTAGCAGTTGGTACCTAAAAGGAAAAACACAATGCATAATACATTTATCCTTTCATATTTACCAAATACAATCAGCATTCAAGAAAAGTCTTCGTCCTTCAGGTACCGGTTGATCAGCATGGGGCAAGTTTCAAAGGGGCAAAGTTAAGGGCAAGTTTCCTTGCAGCGGCAAGGAGAATGGGGCAAAGTTACTGCATGGGCAAGACGGGGGCAAATCAAAGTTAAAGTCTCTAGGGTGAGAATTCTTAAAGTCTCTTTCTCTCAGATAGAGAAAAGGGCATCAGGGTGTCGTCCAAAATGGAGTCTGGCATCAGGCTTCAAACTGGCATCGAGGAAAATGGCTGACTTCTCTTTGTCCGGTGGGTTTAAGTAAGAAACATTCCAAATTCTGCAGGGTTTTCCATTGGAGGGTTCATAGGTTGGCTTCAAATTGTCCAATCAAAAATTGTCTTTTACTAGCGCTCATTTATGCATACACTGTCCTTGGAGCCTTGGAACACAAATTGTATCATGGTTTGCCAATTATTTTACTATCTGTACCTTCATTGTCCGCACCTGCAGAGACTGACCTTGTATCAAAGGGGATGTAACCGGCCTAGCACGAAACCTTGGAGATAAGTGTACCAGCCAGTTTCTACTGGAAAAATACAACTTCAAGCAAGAATATATGTTTCATTAGTTCAAGGAAAAAAATCACACAGTTAGAATTTGAAACCAAGCAACTAGGCCAAAGCCTGTACTAAATTTAAGCTAAGCAAAACAGTTTTCAAACAAGAAATCATGGCATACATTTGCGATTATGACGGATTACTACATTTTTAATACTTCGTGATTAATAAAGCTCGTTTATAATGATGGCGAACTACCCCGAGGGCACAATTTCCCTCGTACATTATTTCTTTATTAAAATCACACTTCATTATATGTATTGATTACACGGTATACATGAATATATGTCGGACCTTCTTTTTCTGCGTCATCACCTGCTCCCAAGAAATTGGCAAGAAACTGAATAAATAAGCTAAGGATGATCACAAAACATTGAGACGGGGGTTAGTTTAAAGAGAATCAGTTTGTTAGCTCCAACAACCAATATAGTGGCAATATTGCTAGGGGCCCTCGTGGAAGCAAGGGAAGTGACCTGTTTCACTGTTGTTAGGGTAGTGAAATAAAGCGATTATCACGGTTCAATGGGCCCCTCAGAGTTCGGTGCTCCAATGCACTGCACCTGCTACAGCAATGGCGGCTACGCCGCTGCCAATAATTATAAGTAATGAAAAAAATTATTCCAGTGTAATTATTTTAAAAGCCAAAACGTTACCTATTAGTGACCGGCTGACAGAATAAACATAAATGTTGGTCCACAGAGGTAATTTTAAATTGACTTTGATGAAGGGCACTGCTTATCCTGTGCATTCAGTAAATCTGTGACAATGGCTTGAATATTGCAATATGCTGAAAGTACAATAACTCTACCTTTAAATGGAAACAATGGAAGTAAGGATACCTCCGGTTTTTAGCATATACTGACACAGAGTAAACACTAGCTAAAAAGCACAGTTTTCACATGCTGGAGTGTGGTATCGCTTGCATTTATAATACCACATTATTTGTAATCTGGAAGGTGTGTTAAACGTGCCGAAGCCTGCCTCTTATTAAAATGAGTGCACCACTGCTGGGAAGTGTAGCGCTCTTTTATTAAAAGCAGTGCATCCCTGCCAAGAAAAGTAGGCACTCTCTTATAAGTAGCAGTACATTATTGCAAAAAAATGCAGACGCTCTCTCATTAAAAGCAGTGTATTTCGGCTGACAAGTGCAGGTGCTCTCTTACAAAAAGCAGTGCATCCCTGCCAGGAAATGTAGGCGCTCTCTCATAAAAAGTACTGCATGCATGCCTGGAACTGCAGGCGCTGTCCTGTAAAAAGCAGTGCATCCCTGCTGAGAAGAGCAGGCGCTCTCATATTTAAATAATTGCACCACTGCTGGGAAGTGTAGGTGCTCTCTTATAAAAAGCAGTGCATCTCTGCCAGGAAATACAGGTGCTCTCTCATAAAAAGCAGTGAATCCCTGCCGGTAAATTCAGGCATTGTTTCATACGAAGCAGTGCATCCTTGATGACAAGTGCAGGCGCGCTCTCATTAAAAGAAGTGCATCCTTGCTAAGAAGTGCAGGTGTGCTCTTATTATAGTGAGTGCACCACTGCTGGGAAGTGTAGGCGCTCTATCATTAAAAGCAGGGCATCCCTGCCAAGAAATGTAGGAACACTCTTATAAGTAGCAGTGCTTCCCTGACAGGAAATGCAGGCGCTCTCTCAATAAAAGCAGTGCATCCCTGCCAGGAAATGTAGACGCTCTCTCATAAAAAGTACTGCATGCATGCCCGGAAAAGCTGGTGCTGTCTCATAAAAAAGCAGTGTATCCCTGCTGAGAAGAGCAGGTGCTCTATTATTCAAATAAGAGCACCACTGCTGGGAAGTGTAGGTGCTCTCTCATAAAAAGCAGTGCATCTTTGATGAGAAGTGCAGGTACGCTCTCATTAAAAAAAGTGCATCCTTGTTAAGAACTGCAGAGGCTGTCTCATTAAAATGAGTGCACCACTGCTGGGAAGTGTAGGTGCTCTATCATTAAAAGCAGTGCATCCCTGCCAAGAAATGTAGGTGCTCTCTTATTAAAATCAGTACATCCCTGCCAAGAAATGCAGTAGCTTTTTCATAAAAAGCAGAACCTCCCTGCCAAGAAATGCAGGTGCTATCAAATAAAAAGCAGTGCATCCCTGCTGAGCAGTGCAGGTGCGCACTCATTAAAAGTAGGGCATCCTTGCTAAGAAGTGCAGGCGCTCTCTTATTAAAATGAGTTCACCACTGCTGGGACGTGTAGGGCTATATCATGAAAAGCAGGGCATCCCTGCCAAGAAATGTAGGCACAATCTTATGAGTAGCAGTGCATCCCTGACAGGAAATGCAGGCACTCTCTCAATAAAAGTAGTGCATCCCTGACAGGAAATGCATGAGCTCTCTCAATAGAATCAGTGCATCCCTGCCAGGAAATGTAGACGCTCTCTCAATGAAAGCAGCGCATCCCTGCCAGGAAATGTAGATGCTGTCTCATAAAAAGTACTGCATGCATGCCCGGAACTGCAGGTGCTGTCTCATAAAAAAGCAGTGTATCCCTGCTGAGAAGAGCAGGTGCTGTCTGATTCAAATAAGTGCACCACTGCTGGGGAGTGTAGGTGCTCTCTCATAAAAAGCATTGTATCCCTGCCAGGAAATGCAGGTGCTCTCTCATAAAAAGTAGTGCATCCCTGCTAGTAAATTCAGGCATTGTTTCATAAAAAGCAGTACATCCTTGATGAGAAGTGCAGGTACGTTCTCATTAAAAGAAGTGCATCCTTGTTAAGAACTGCAGAGGCTGTCTTATTAAAATGAGTGCACCACTGCTGGGAAGTGTAGGCGCTCTACCATTAAAAGCAGTGCATCCCTGCCAAGAAATGTAGGTGCCCTCTTATTAAAATCAGTACATCCCTGACAGGAAATGTAGGCACTCTATCATTAAAAGCAGTGTATCAATGCCAACAAATGCAGATGGTCTCTTATAAAAAGCAGTGCATCCCTGCCAAGAAAGGTAGGTGCTCTCTCATTAAAAGCAGTGTATCCCTGCCATTAAATGAAGGTGCTTTCTCAATAAAAGCAGTGCATTCCTGTAGGAAATGTAGACGCTCACACATTAAAAGCAGTGAATCCATGCCTGGAACTGCAGGCACTGTCTCATAAAAAGAAGTGCATCCCTGCTGAGAAGAGCAGGAGCTCTCTTATTAAAATGAGGGCACCACTGATGGGAATTGTAGATGATCGCTCATAAAAAGCAGTGCATCCCTGCCAAGAAATTCAGGTGCTCTCTCATAAAAAGCAGTGCATCCCTGCCAGGAAATGCAGGTGCTCTCTCATAAAAGTAGTGCTACCCTGTCGGTAAATTCAGAAACTGTTTAAAAAAAAGCAGTGCATCCTTGCTGAAAAGTGCAGGTGAGCTCTCACTAAAAGTAGCGCATCCTTGCTAAGAAGTGCTGAGACTGTACTATTAAAATGAGTGCAACTCTGCTGGTAAGTGTAGGAGCTCTATCATTAAAAGTAGTGCATCCCTTCCAAGAAATGTAGGTGCTCCCCATATAAAAATCAGTGCATCCCTGCCAGGAAATATAGGTGCTCTCTCATTAAAATAATGTATCCCTGCCATGAAATGTAGGTGGTTTCTCACTAAAAGCAGTGTATTCCTGTAGGAAATGTACACGGTCACTCATTAGAAGCAATGAATCCCTGCCAGGAAATGCAGGGGCTGTCTCATAATTAGCAGTGCATCCCTGCTCAGAAGAGCAGGCGCTCTCCTATTTAAATGAATGCACCACTGGTGGGAAATGTAGGTGCTCTCGCATAAAAAGCAGTGCATTCCTGTCCGGAAATGCAGGTGCTCTCTCATAAAAAGCAGTGCTTCCCTGCCAGGCAATGAAGGTGCTCTCTCATAAAAACAGTGAATACCTGCCAGGAAAGTCAGGCTCTGTCTCATAAAAAGCAGTGCATCCTTGCTGAGAAGTGCAGGTGCACTCACTAAAAGTAGTGTGTCCTTTCTAAGAAGTGCAGGCGGTCTCTTATTAAAATGAGTGCATCACTGCTAGGATGGGTAGGCACTCTGTGAATAAAAGCAGTGCATCCCTACCAAGAAATGAAGGAGGTCTCTTATAAGAAGCAGTACATCCCTGACTGGATATGCAGGCGTTCTCTCGATAAAAGCAGTGCATCCCTGGCAGGAAATGTAGGCGCTCTCTCATTTAAAGCAGTGAATCCATGCCTGGAACTGCAATCACTGTCTCATAAAAAGCAGTGTGTCCTTTCTAAGAAGTGCAGGCGGTCTCTTATTAAAATGAGTGCATCACTGCTAGGATGGGTAGGCACTCTGTGAATAAAAGCAGTGCATCCCTACCAAGAAATGAAGGAGGTCTCTTATAAGAAGCAGTACATCCCTGACTGGATATGCAGGCGCTCTCTCGATAAAAGCAGTGCATCCCTGGCAGGAAATGTAGGCGCTCTCTCAATTAAAGCAGTGAATCCATGCCTGGAACTGCAGGCAGTGTCTCATAAAAAGAAGTGCATCCCTGCTGAGAAGAGCAGGAGCTCTCTTATTAAAATGAGGGCACCACTGATGGGAATTGTAGATGATCGCGCATAAAAAGCAGTGCATCCCTGCCAAGAAATTCAGGTGCTCTCTCATAAAAAGCAGTGCATCCCTGCCAGGAAATGCAGGTGCTCTCTCATAAAAGTAGTGCTACCCTGTCGGTAAATTCAGAAACTGTTTAAAAAAAAGCAGTGCATCCTTGCTGAGAAGTGCAGGTGCGCTCTCACTAAAAGTAGCGCATCCTTGCTAAGAAGTGCTGAGACTGTCTTATTAAAATGAGTGCACCTCTGCTGGTAAGTGTAGGAGCTCTATCATTAAAAGTAGTGCATCCCTGCCAAGAAATGTAGGTGCTCCCCATATAAAAATCAGTGCATCTCTGCCAGGAAATATAGGTGCTCTCTCATTAAAATAATGTATCCCTGCCATGAAATGTAGGTGGTTTCTCACTAAAAGCAGTGTATTCCTGTAGGAAATGTACACGCTCACTCATTAGAAGCAGTGAATCCCTGCCAGGAAATGCAGGGGCTGTCTCATATTAAGCAGTGCATCCCTGCTCAGAAGAGCAGGCGCTCTCTTATTTAAATGAATGCACCACTGCTGGGAAATGTAGGTGCTCTCTCATAAAAAGCAGTGCATTCCTGCCCGGAAATGCAGGTGCTCTCATAAAAAGCAGTGCTTCCCTGCCAGGCAATGAAGGTGCTCTCTCATAAAAACAGTGAATCCCTGCCAGGAAAGTCAGGCTCTGTCTCATAAAAATCAGTGCATCCTTGCTGAGAAGTGCAGGTGCACTCACTAAAAGTAGTGTGTCCTTTCTAAGAAGTGCAGGCGGTCTCTTATTAAAATGAGTGCATCACTGCTAGGATGTGTAGGCACTCTGTGAATAAAAGCAGTGCATCCCTACCAAGAAATGCAGGAGGTCTCTTATAAGTAGCAGTTCATCCCTGCCAAGAAATGTAGGCACTCTTTCATTAAAATCAGTGCATCCCTGCCAGGAAATGTAGGCACTCTCTCATTAAAAGCAGTGAATCCATGCCAGGAACTGCAATCACTGTCTCATAAAAAGCAGTGTGTCCTTTCTAAGAAGTGCAGGCGGTCTCTTATTAAAATGAGTGCATCACTGCTAGGATGGGTAGGCACTCTGTGAATAAAAGCAGTGCATCCCTACCAAGAAATGCAAGAGGTCTCTTATAAGAAGCAGTACATCCCTGCCAAGAAATGCAGGTGCTCTCTCACAAAAAGTTGTGCCTCCCTTCCAGGAAATGCGGGGGCTGTCTTATAAAAAGCAGTGCATCCCTGCCAGGAAATTCAGGTGCTATCAAATAAAAAGCATTGCATCCCTACTGAAAAGTGCAGGTGTGCGCTCATTAAAAGTAGTGCATCCTTGCTAAGAAGTGCAGGGGCTCTCTTAATAAAATGAGTGTGCCACGGCTGTGAAGTGTAACGCTCTATCATTAAAAGCTGGGCATCCCTGCCAAGAAATGTAGGCACACTCTTATAAGTAGCAGTGCATCCCTGACTGGATATGCAGGCGCTCTCTCAATAAAAGCAGTGCATCCCCGACAGGAAATGCAGGAGCTCTCTCAATAGAATCAGTGCATCCCTGCCAGGAAACGTAGACGCTCTCTCATAAAAAGTACTGCATGCATGCCCGGAACTGCAGGTGCAGTCTCGTAAAAAAGCAGTGCATCCCTGCTGAGAAGAGCAGGTGCTCTCTGATTCAAATAAGTGCACCACTGCTGGGAAATGTAGATGTTCTCTCATAAAAAGCAGTGCTTCCCTGCCAGGCAATGCAGGTGCTCTCTCATAAAAACAGTGAATCCCTGCCAAGAAAGTCAGGCGCTGTCTCATAAAATGCAGTGCATCCTTGCTGAGAAGTGCAGGTGCACTCATTAAAAGTAGTGCGTCCTTTCTAAGAAGTGCAGGCGCTCTCTTATTAAAATGAGTGCATCACGGCTATGAGGTGTAGGCACTCTATGAATAAAAGCAGTGCATCCCTACGAAGAAATGCAGGAGTCTCTTGTAAGTAGCAGTTCATCCCTGCCAAGAAATGTAGGCACTCTCTCATTAAAATCAGTGCATCCCTGCCAGGAAATGCAGGTGCTGTCTCATAAAGAGCAGTACATTTCTGCCAGGAAATGTAGGCACTCTCTCATTAAAAGTAGTGAATCCATGCCTGGAACTGCAGGCACAGTCTCACAAAAAGCAGTGCATCCCTGCTGAGAAGAACAGGGACTCTCCTATTAAAATGAGTGCACCACTGATGGGAAGTGCAAGTGCTCGCTCATAAAAAGCAGTACATCCCTGCCAAGAAATGCAGGTGCTCTCTCATAAAAAGTTGTTCCTCCCTTACAGGAAATGCAGGGGCTGTATAAAAAGCGGTGCATCCCTGCCAGGAAATGCAGGTGCTATCAAATAAAAAGCATTGCATCCCTGCTGAAAAGTGCAGGTGTGCGCTCATTAAAAGTAGTGCATCCTTGCTAAGAAGTGCAGGGGCTCTCTTATTAAAATGAGTGTACCAATGCTGGGAAGTGTAGCGCTCTATCATTAAAAGCAGGGCATCCCTGCCAAGAAATGTAGGCACACTCTTATAAGTAGCAGTGCATCCCTGACAGGAAATGCAGGCGCTCTCTCAATGAAAGCAGCGTATCCCTGCCAGGAAATGTAGACTTTCTCTCATAAAAAGTACTGCATGCATGCCTGGAACTGCTGGCGCTGTCTCGGAAAAAGCAGTGCATCCCTGCTAAGAAGAGCAGGCGCTCTCTTATTTAAATGAATGCACCACTGCTGGGAAGTGTAGGTGCTCTCTCATAAAAAGCAGTGCATTCCTGCCCGGAAATGCAGGCGCTCTCTCATAAAAAGCAGTGCTTCCCGGCCAGGCAATGCAGGTGCTCTCTCCTAAAAACAGAGTATCCCTGCCAGGAAAGTCAGGCGCTGTCTCATAAAAAGCAGTGCATCCTTGCTGAGAAATGCAGGTGCACTCATTAAAAGTAGTGCATCCTTTCTAAGAAGTGCAGGCGCTCTCTTATTAAAATGAGTGCATCACTGCTAGGAGGAGTAGGCACTCTATGAATAAAAGCAGTGCATCCCTACCAAGAAATGCAGGAGGTCTCTTATTTGTAGCAGTTCATCCCTGCCAAGAAACGTAGGCACTCGCTCATTAAAATCAGTGCATCCCTGTCAGGAAATCCAGGCGCGGTCTCATAAAAAGCAGTACATCCCTGCCAGAAAATGTAGGCACTCTCTCATTAAAAGCAGTGAATCAATGCCTGGAACTGAAGGCACTGTCTCATAAAAAGCAGTGCATCCCTGCTGAGAAGAGCAGGCGCTCTCTTATTAAAATGAGTGCAAGACTGATGGAAAGTGCAGGTGCTTGCTCATTAAAAGCAGTACAACCCTGCCAAGAAATGCAGGTGCTCTCTCATAAAAAGTTGTGCCTCCCTTCCAGGAAATGCAGGGTATGTCTTACAAAAAACAGTGCATCCCTGCCAGGAAATGCAGGTGCTATCAAATAAAAATCATTGCATCCCTACTGAAAAGTGCAGGTGTGCGCTCATTAAAAGTAGTGCATCCTTGCTAAGAAGTGCAGGGGCTCTCTTAATAAAATGAGTGTGCCACGGCTGTGAAGTGTAACGCTCTATCATTAAAAGCTGGGCATCCCTGCCAAGAAATGTAGGCACACTCTTATAAGTAGCAGTGCATCCCTGACTGGATATGCAGGCGCTCTCTCAATAAAAGCAGTGCATCCCCGACAGGAAATGCAGGAGCTCTCTCAATAGAATCAGTGCATCCCTGCCAGGAAATGTAGACGCTCTCTCATAAAAAGTACTGCATGCATGCCCGGAACTGCAGGTGCAGTCTCGTAAAAAAGCAGTGCATCCCTGCTGAGAAGAGCAGGTGCTCTCTTATTCAAATAAGTGCACCACTGCTGGGAAATGTAGATGCTCTCTCATAAAAAGCAGTGCTTCCCTGCCAGGCAATGCAGGTGCTCTCTCATAAAAACAGTGAATCCCTGCCAAGAAAGTCAGGCGCTGTCTCATAAAATGCAGTGCATTCTTGCTGAGAAGTGCAGGTGCACTCATTAAAAGTAGTGCGTCCTTTCTAAGAAGTGCAGGCGCTCTCTTATTAAAATGAGTGCATCACGGCTATGAGGTGTAGGCACTCTATGAATACAAGCAGTGCATCCCTACGAAGAAATGCAGGAGTCTCTTGTAAGTAGCAGTTCATCCCTGCCAAGAAATGTAGGCACTCTCTCATTAAAATCAGTGCAACCCTGCCAGGAAATGCAGGTGCTGTCTCATAAAGAGCAGTACATTCCTGCCAGGAAATGTATGCACTCTCTCATTAAAAGTAGTGAATCCATCCCTGGAAGTGCAGGCACAGTCTCACAAAAAGCAGTGCATCCCTGCTGAGAAGAGCAGGGACTCTCCTATTAAAATGAGTGCACCACTGATGGGAAGTGCAAGTGCTCGCTCATAAAAAGCAGTACATCCCTGCCAAGAAATGCAGGTGCTCTCTCATAAAAAGTTGTTCCTCCCTTCCAGGAAATGCAGGGGCTGTCATAAAAAGCGGTGCATCCCTGCCAGGAAATGCAGGTGCTATCAAATAAAAAGCATTGCATCCCTGCTGAAAAGTGCAGGTGTGCGCTCATTAAAAGTAGTGCATCCTTGCTAAGAAGTGCAGGGGCTCTCTTATTAAAATGAGTGCACCACTGCTGGGAAGTGTAGCGCTCTATCATTAAAAGCAGGGCATCCCTGCCAAGAAATGTAGGCACACTCTTATAAGTAGCAGTGCATCCCTGACAGGAAATGCAGGTGCTCTCTCAATGAAAGCAGCGTATCCCTGCCAGGAAATGTAGACTTTCTCTCATAAAAAGTACTGCATGCATGCCTGGAACTGCTGGCGCTGTCTCGTAAGAAGCAGTGCATCCCTGCTAAGAAGAGCAGGCGCTCTCTTATTTAAATGAATGCACCACTGCTGGGAAGTGTAGGTGCTCTCTCATAAAAAGCAGTGCATTCCTGCCCGGAAATGCAGGCGCTCTCTCATAAAAAGCAGTGCTTCCCGGCCAGGCAATGCAGGTGCTCTCTCATAAAAAGCAGTGCATTCCTGCCCGGAAATGCAGGCGCTCTCTCATAAAAAGCAGTGCTTCCCGGCCAGGCAATGCAGGTGCTCTCTCCTAAAAACAGAGAATCCCTGCCAGGAAAGTCAGGCGCTGTCTCATAAAAAGCAGTGCATCCTTGCTGAGAAGTGCAGGTGCACTCATCAAAAGTAGTGCATCCTTTCTAAGAAGTGCAGGCGCTCTCTTATTAAAATGAGTGCATCACTGCTAGGAGGAGTAGGCACTCTATGAATAAAAGCAGTGCATCCCTACCAAGAAATGCAGGAGGTCTCTTATATGTAGCAGTTCATCCCTGCCAAGAAACATAGGCACTCGCTCATTAAAATCAGTGCATCCCTGTCAGGAAATCCAGGCGCTGTCTCATAAAAAGCAGTACATCCCTGCCAGAAAATGTAGGCACTCTCTCATTAAAAGCAGTGAATCAATGCCTGGAACTGAAGGCACTGTCTCATAAAAAGCAGTGCATCCCTGCTGAGAAGAGCAGGCGCTCTCTTATTAAAATGAGTGCAAGACTGATGGAAAGTGCAGGTGCTTGCTCATAAAAAGCAGTACAACCCTGCCAAGAAATGCAGGTGCTCTCTCATAAAAAGTTGTGCCTCCCTTCCAGGAAATGCAGGGTATGTCTTACAAAAAACAGTGCATCCCTGCCTGGAAATGCAGGTGCTATCAAATAAAAAGCATTGCATCCCTGCTGAAAAGTGCAGGTGTGCTCTCATGAAAAGTAGTGCATCCTTGCTAAGAAGTGCAGGTGCGCTCTCAGGAAAAGTAGGGCATCATTGCTAAGAAGTGCAGGCGCTCTCTTATTAAAATGAGTGCACCACTGCTGGGAAGTGTAGGGCTATATCATGAAAAGCAGTGCATCCCTGGCAAGAAACGTAGCCGGTCTCTTATAAGTAGCAGTGCATCCGTGACAGGAAATGCAGGTGCTCTCTCAATAAAAGCAGTGCATCCCTGACAGGAAATGCAGGAGCTCTTTCAATAAAAGTAGTGCATCCCTGACAGGAAATGTAGACGCTCTCTCATAAAAAGTACAGCATGCATGCCAGGAACTGCTGGTGCTGTCTCTTAAAAAAGCAGTGTATCCCTGCTGGGAAGAGCAGGTGCTCACTTATTCAAATAAGTGCAGCACTGCTGGGGAGTGTAGGTGCTCTCTCATAAAAAGCAGTGTATCCCTGCCAGGAAATGCAGGTGCTCTCTCATAAAAAGCAGAGGATCCCTGCCAGGAAATGCAGGCAATGTTTCATAAATAGCAGTGCATCCTTGATGAGAAGTGCAGGTGTGCTCTCATTAAAAGAAGTGCATCCTTGTTAAGAACTGCAGAGGCTGTCTCATTAAAATGAGTGCACCACTGCTGGGAAGTGTAGGTGCTTTATCATTAAAAGCTGTGCATCCCTGCCAAGAAATGTAGGTGCTGTCTTATTAAAATCAGTACATCCCTGCCAAGAAATGCAGTAGCTGTCTCATAAAAAGCAGTACATCCCTGCCAAGAAATGCAGGTGCTATTAAATAAAAAGCAGTGCATCGCCGCTGAGCAGTGCAGGTGCGCTCTCATTAAAAGTAGGGCATCCTTGCTAAGAAGTGCAGGCGCTCTCTTACTAAAATTAGTTTACCACTGCTGGGAAGTGTAGGGCTATAATATGAAAAGCAGTTCATCCCTGGCAAGAAATGTAGGTGCTCTCTTATAAGTAGCAGTGCATCCCTGCCAGGAAATGCAGGCGCTCTCTCATTGAAAGCAGTGCATTCCTGCTGGGAAGTGCAGGTGCTCTCTCATAAAAAGCAGCATATCCCTGCCAGGAAATGTAGACCCTCTCTCATAAAAAGTACTGCATGCATGCCTGGAACTGCTGGTGCTGTCTCGTAAAAAGCAGTGCATCCCTGCTGAGAAGAGCAGGCGCTCTCTTATTTAAATGAATGCACCACTGCTGGGAAGTGTACGTGCTCTCTCATAAAAAGCAGTGCATTCCTGCCCAGAAATGCAGGTGCTCTCTCATAAAAAGCAGTGCTTCCCTGCCAGGCAATGCAGGTGCTCTCTCATAAAAACAGTGAACCCCTGCCAGGAAAGTTAGGCGCTGTCTCATAACAGCAGTGCATCCTTGCTGAGAAGTGCAGGTGCACTCATTAAAAGTAGTGCGTCCTTTCTAAGAAGTGCAGGCGCTCTCTTATTAAAATGAGTGCATCACTGCTAGGAGGAATAGGCACTCTATGAATAAAAGCAGTGCATTCCTACCAAGAAATGCAGGCGGTCTCTCATAACTAGCAGTTCATCCCTGCCAAGAAATGTAGGCACTCTCATTAAAATCAGTGCATCCCTGCCAGAAAATGTAGGCACTCTCTCATTAAAAGCATTGAATTAATGCCTGGAACTGCAGGCACTGTCTTATAAAAAGCAGTGCATCCCTGCTGAGAAGAGCAGGCGCTCTCCTATTAAAATGAGTGCACCACTGATGGGAAGTGCAGGTGCTCGCTCATAAAAAGCAATACATCCCTGCCAAGAAATGCAGGTGCTCTCTCATAAAATGTTGTGTCTCCCTTCCAGGAAATGCAGGGGATGTCTTACAAAAAGCAGTGCATCCCTGCCAGGAAATGCAGGTGCTATCAAATAAAAAGCATTGCATCCCTGCTGAAAAGTGCAGGTGTGCGCTCATTAAAAGGTAGTGCATCCTTGCTAAGAAGTGCAGGTGCGCTCTCAGTAAAAGTAGCGCATCCTTGCTAAGAAGTGCAGGCGCTCTCTTATTATTAAAATGAGTGCACCACTGCTGGGAAGTATAGGACTATATCATGAAAAGCAGTGCATCCCTGGCAAAAAATGTAGCCGCTCTCTTATAAGTAGCAGTGCATCTCTGCCAGGAAATGCAGGTACACTCTCATTAAAAGCAGTGCATTCCTGCCGGGAAGTGCAGGCGCTCTCTTATAAAAAAGCAGCGCATCCCTGCCAGGAAATGTAGACCCTCTCTCATAAAAAGTACTGCATGCATGCCTGAAACTGCAGGCGCTGTCTCATAAAAAGCAGTGCATCCCTGCTGAGAAGAGCAGGGTCTTTCTTATTTAAATGAATGCACCACTGCTGGGAAGTGTAGGTGCTCTCTCATAAAAAGAAGTGCTTGCCTGCCAGGCAATGCAGGTGCTCTCTCATAAAAACAGTGAATCCCTGCCAGGAAAGTCAGGCTCTGTCTCATACAAAAGCAGTGCATCCTTGCTGAGAAGTGCAGGTGCACTCATTAGAAGTAGTACATCCTTTCTAAGAAGTGCAGGCGCTCTCTTATTAAAATGAGTGCATCACTGCTAGGAGGTGTAGGCACTCTATGAATAAAAGCAGTGCATCCCTACCAAGAAATGCAGGAGGTCTCTTATCAGTAGCAGTTCATCCGTGCCAAGAAATGTAGGCACTCTCTCATTAAAATCAGTGCATCCCTGCCAGGAAATGCAGGCACTGTCTCATAAAAAGCAGTGCATCCCTGCTGAGAAGAGCAGGAGCTCTCTTATTAAAATGAGTGCACCACTGATGGGAAATGCAGGTGCTCGCTCATAAAAAGCAGTACAACCCTGCCAAGAAATGCAGGTGCTCTCTCATAAAAAGTTGTGCCTCCCTTCCAGGAAATGCTGGGGCTGTCTTATAAAAAGCAGTGCATCCCTGAGAGGAAATGCAGGTGCTATCAAATATAAAGCATTGCATCCCTGCTGAAAAGTGCAGGTGTGCTCTCATTGAAAGTAGTGCATCCTTGCCAAGAAGTGCAGGGGCTCTCTTATTAACATGAGTGCACCACTGCTGGGAAGTGTAGCGCTCTATCATTAAAAGCAGGGCATCCCTGCCAAGAAATGTAGGCACACTCTTATGAGTAGCAGTGCAGCCCTGACAGGAAATGCAGGCACTTTCTCAATAAAAGTAGTGCATCCCTGCCAGGAAATGGAGACGCTCTCTCAATAGAATCAGTGCATCCCTGCCAGGAAATGTAGACGCTCTCTCATAAAAAGTACTGCATGCATGCCCGGAACTGCAGGTGCTGTCTCATAAAAAAGCAGTGTATCCCTGCTGAGAAGAGCAGGTGCTCTCTTATTCAAATAAGTGCAACACTGCTGGGAAGTGTAGGTGCTCTCTCATAAAAAGCAGTGTATCCCTGCCAGGAAATGCAGGTGCTCTCTCATAAAAAGTAGTGCATCCCTGCCGGTAAATTCAGGCATTGTTTCATAAAAAGCAGTGCATCCTTGATGAGAAGTGCAGGTACGCTCTCATTAAAAGAAGTACATCCTTGTTAAGAACTGCAGAGGCTGTCTTATTAAAATGAGTGCACCACTGCTGGGAAGTGTAGGCGCTCTATCATTAAAAGCAGTGCATCCCTCCCAAGAAATGTAGGTGCTCTCTTATTAAAATCAGTACATCCCTGCCAGGAAATTTAGGCACTCTCTCATTAAAAGCAGTGCATCAATGCCAACAAATGCAGATGGTCTCTTATAAAACGCAGTGCATCCCTGCCAAGAAATGCATGTGCTCTCTTATTAAAATCAGTGCATCCCTGCAAGGAAATGTAGGTGCTCTCTCATTAAAAGCAGTAAATCCATGCCTGGAACTGCAGGCACTGTCTCATAAAAAGAAGTGCATCCCTGCTGAGAAGAGCAGGAGCTCTCTTATTAAAATGAGGGCACTACTGTTGGGAATTGTAGTTGATCGCTCATAAAAAGCAAAGCATCCCTGCCAAAAAATTCAGGTGCTCTCTCGTAAAAAGCAGTGCATCCCTGCCAGGAAATGCAGGTGCTCTCTCATAAAAGTAGTGCTACCCTGTCGGTAAATCCAGAAACTGTTTCATAAAAAGTAGCGCATCCTTGCTAAGAAGTGCTAAGACTGTCATATTAAAATGAGTGCACCTCTGCTGCTAAGTGTAGGAGCTCTATCAGTAAAAGTAGTGCATCCCTGCCAAGAAATGTAGGTGCCCCCCATATAAAAATCAGTGCATCTCTGCCAGGAAATATAGGTGCTCACTCATTAAAAGCAGTGCATTTCTGCCAAGAATTGCAGGCACACTCTTATAAAAAGCAGTGCATCCCTACCAAGAAAGGTAGGTGCTCTCTCATTAAAAGCAGTGTATCCCTGCCATGAAATGTAGGTGCTTTCTCACTAAAAGCAGTGTATTCCTGTAGGAAATGTAGATGCTCACTCATTAAAAGCAGTGAATCCCTGCGAGGAAATGCAGGGGCTGTCTCATAATAAGCAGTGCATCCCTGCTGAGAAGAGCAGGCGCTCTCTTATTAAAATTAGGGCACCACTGTTGGGAATTGTAGGTGATCGCTCATAAACAGCAATGCATCCCTGCCAAGACATTCAGGTGCTCTCTCATAAAAAGCAGTGCATCCCTGCCAGGAAATGCAGGTGCTCTCTCATAAAAGTAGTGCTACCCTGTCGGTAAATCCAGAAACTGTTTCATAAAAAGCAGTGCATCCTTGCTGAGAAGTGCAGGTGCGCTCTCCCTAAATGTAGCGCATCCTTGCTAAGAAGTGCTAAGACTGTCTTATTAAAATGAGTGCACCTCTGCTGGTAAGTGTAGGAGCTCTATCCTTAAAAGTAGTGCATCCCTGCCAAGAAATGTAGGTGCCCCCCCATATAAAAATCAGTGCATCTCTACCAGGAAATATAGGTGCTCTTTCATTAAAAGCAGTGCATTTCTGCCAAGAATTGCAGGCACACTCTTATAAGTAGCAGTGCATCCCTGACTGGATATGCAGGCGCTCTCTCAATAAAAGCAGTGCATCCCTGACAGGAAATGCAGGAGCTCTCTCAATAGAATCAGTGCATCCCTGCCAGGAAATGTAGAAGCTCTCTCATAAAAAGTACTGCATGCATGCCCGGAACTGCAGGTGCTGTCTCGTAAAAAAGCAGTGTATCCCTGCTGAAAAGAGCAGGTGCTCTCTTATTCAAATAAGTGCACCACTGCTGGGAAATGTAGATGCTCTCTCATAAAAAGCAGTGCTTCCCTGCCAGGAAAGTGAGGCGCTGTCTCATAAAATGCAGTGCATTCTTGCTGAGAAGTGCAGGTGCACTCATTAAAAGTAGTGCGTCCTTTCTAAGAAGTGCAGGCGCTCTCTTATTAAAATGAGTGCATTACTGCTATGAGGTGGAGGCACTCTATGAATAATAGCAGTTCATCCCTGCCAAGAAATATAGGCACTCTCTCATTAAAATCAGTGCATCCCTGCCAGGAAATGCAGGTGCTGTCTCATAAAAAGCAGTACATCCCTGCCAGGAAATGTAGGCACTCTCTCGTTAAAAGTAGTGAATCCATGCCTGGAACTGCAGGCACAATCTTATAAAAAGCAGTGCATCCCTGCTGAGAAGAGCAGGCGCTCTCTTATTAAAATGAGTGCAACACTGATCGGAAGTGCAGGTGCTCGCTCATAAAAAGCAGTACATCCCTGCCAAGAAATGCAGGTGCTTTCTCATAAAAAGTTGTGCCTCCCTTCCAGGAAATGCAGGGGCTGTCATAAAAAGCTGTGCATCCCTGCCAGGAAATGCAGGTGCTATCAAATAAAAAGCATTGCATCCCTGCTGAAAAGTGCAGGTGTGCGCTCATTGAAAGTAGAGCATCCTTGCTAAGAAGTGCCTGGGCTCTCTTATTAAAATGAGTGCACCACTGCTGGGAAGTGTAGCGCTCTATCATTAAAAGCAGTGCATCCCTGCCAAGAAATGTAGGAACGCTCTTATAAGTAGCAGTGCATCCCTGACAGGAAATGCAGGCGCTCTCTCAATAAAAGCAGAGCATCCCTGCCAGGAAATGTAGATGCTGTCTCATAAAAAGTACTGCATGCATGCCCGGAACTGCTGGTGCTGTCTCGTAAAAAAGCAGTGTATCCCTGCTGAGAAGAGCAGGTGCTCTCTGATTCAAATAAGTGCACCACTGCTGGGGAGTGTAGGTGCTCTCTCATAAAAAGCAGTGCATCCCTGACAGGAAATGCAGGTGCTCTCTCATAAAAAGTAGTGCATCCCTGCTTGTAAATTCAGGCACTGTTTCATAAAAAGCAGTGCATCCTTGAGGAGAAGTGCAGGTGCACTCTCATTAAATCAAGTGCGTCCTTGTTAAGAACTGCAGAGGCTGTCTTATTAAAACGAGTGCACCACTGCTGGCAAATGTAGGCGCTCTATCATTAAAATCAGGACATCCATGCCAGGAAATGTAGGCACTCTATCTTTAAAAGCAGTGCATCAATGCTAACAAATGCAGATGGTCTCTTATAAAAAGCAGTGCATCCCTGCCAAGATATTTATGTGCTCTCTTATTAAAATCAGTGCATCCCTGGCAGGAAATGTAGGCGCTCTCTCATTAAAAGCAGTGAATCCATGCCTGGAACTGCAGGCAGTGTCTCATAAAAAGAAGTGCATCCCTGCTGAGAAGAGCAGGAGTTCTCTTATTAAAATGAGGGCACCACTGTTGGGAATTTTAGGTGATCGCTCATAAAAAGCAGTGCATCCCTGCCAAGAAATTCAGGTACTCTCTCATAAAAAGCAGTGCATCCCTGCCAGGAAATGCAGGTGCTCTCTCATAAAAGTAGTGCTACCCTGTCGGTAAATTCAGAAACTGTTTCACAAAAAGCAGTGCATCCTTGCTGAGAAGTTCAGGTGCGCTCTCACTAAAAGTAGCGCATCCTTGCTAAGAAGTGCTGAGACTGTCCTATTAAAATGAGTGCACCTCTGCTGGTAAGTGTAGGAGCTCTATCATTAAAAGTAGTGCATCCCTGCCAAGAAATGTAGGTGCCCCCCATATAAAAAATCAGTGCATCTCTGCCAGGAAATATAGGTGCTCACTCATTAAAAGCAGTGCATTTCTGCCAAGAATTGCAGGCACACTCTTATAAAAAGCAGTGCATCCCTACCAAGAAAGGTAGGTGCTCTCTCATTAAAAGCAGTGTATCCCTGCCATGAAATGTAGGTGCTTTCTCACTAAAAGCAGTGTATTCCTGTAGGAAATGTAGATGCTCACTCATTAAAAGCAGTGAATCCCTGCGAGGAAATGCAGGGGCTGTCTCATAATAAGCAGTGCATCCCTGCTGAGAAGAGCAGGCGCTCTCTTATTAAAATTAGGGCACCACTGTTGGGAATTGTAGGTGATCGCTCATAAACAGCAATGCATCCCTGCCAAGAAATTCAGGTGCTCTCTCATAAAAAGCAGTGCATCCCTGCCAGGAAATGCAGGTGCTCTCTCATAAAAGTAGTGCTACCCTGTCGGTAAATCCAGAAACTGTTTCATAAAAAGCAGTGCATCCTTGCTGAGAAGTGCAGGTGCGCTCTCCCTAAATGTAGCGCATCCTTGCTAAGAAGTGCTAAGACTGTCTTATTAAAATGAGTGCACCTCTGCTGGTAAGTGTAGGAGCTCTATCCTTAAAAGTAGTGCATCACTGCCAAGAAATGTAGGTGCCCCCCCCATATAAAAATCAGTGCATCTCTACCAGGAAATATAGGTGCTCTTTCATTAAAAGCAGTGCATTTCTGCCAAGAATTGCAGGCACACTCTTATAAGTAGCAGTGCATCCCTGACTGGATATGCAGGCGCTCTCTCAATAAAAGCAGTGCATCCCTGACAGGAAATGCAGGAGCTCTCTCAATAGAATCAGTGCATCCCTGCCAGGAAATGTAGAAGCTCTCTCATAAAAAGTACTGCATGCATGCCCGGAACTGCAGGTGCTGTCTCGTAAAAAAGCAGTGTATCCCTGCTGAAAAGAGCAGGTGCTCTCTTATTCAAATAAGTGCACCACTGCTGGGAAATGTAGATGCTCTCTCATAAAAAGCAGTGCTTCCCTGCCAGGAAAGTGAGGCGCTGTCTCATAAAATGCAGTGCATTCTTGCTGAGAAGTGCAGGTGCACTCATTAAAAGTAGTGCGTCCTTTCTAAGAAGTGCAGGCGCTCTCTTATTAAAATGAGTGCATCACTGCTATGAGGTGGAGGCACTCTATGAATAATAGCAGTTCATCCCTGCCAAGAAATATAGGCACTCTCTCATTAAAATCAGTGCATCCCTGCCAGGAAATGCAGGTGCTGTCTCATAAAAAGCAGTACATCCCTGCCAGGAAATGTAGGCACTCTCTCGTTAAAAGTAGTGAATCCATGCCTGGAACTGCAGGCACAATCTTATAAAAAGCAGTGCATCCCTGCTGAGAAGAGCAGGCGCTCTCTTATTAAAATGAGTGCAACACTGATCGGAAGTGCAGGTGCTCGCTCATAAAAAGCAGTACATCCCTGCCAAGAAATGCAGGTGCTTTCTCAAAAAAAGTTGTGCCTCCCTTCCAGGAAATGCAGGGGCTGTCATAAAAAGCTGTGCATCCCTGCCAGGAAATGCAGGTGCTATCAAATAAAAAGCATTGCATCCCTGCTGAAAAGTGCAGGTGTGCGCTCATTGAAAGTAGAGCATCCTTGCTAAGAAGTGCAGGGGCTCTCTTATTAAAATGAGTGCACCACTGCTGGGAAGTGTAGCGCTCTATCATTAAAAGCAGTGCATCCCTGCCAAGAAATGTAGGAACGCTCTTAAAAGTAGCAGTGCATCCCTGACAGGAAATGCAGGCGCTCTCTCAATAAAAGCAGAGCATCCCTGCCAGGAAATGTAGATGCTGTCTCATAAAAAGTACTGCATGCATGCCCGGAACTGCTGGTGCTGTCTCGTAAAAAAGCAGTGTATCCCTGCTGAGAAGAGCAGGTGCTCTCTGATTCAAATAAGTGCACCACTGCTGGGGAGTGTAGGTGCTCTCTCATAAAAAGCAGTGCATCCCTGCCAGGAAATGCAGGTGCTCTCTCATAAAAAGTAGTGCATCCCTGCTTGTAAATTCAGGCACTGTTTCATAAAAAGCAGTGCATCCTTGAGGAGAAGTGCAGGTGCACTCTCATTAAATCAAGTGCGTCCTTGTTAAGAACTGCAGAGGCTGTCTTATTAAAATGAGTGCACCACTGCTGGCAAATGTAGGCGCTCTATCATTAAAATCAGGACATCCATGCCAGGAAATGTAGGCACTCTATCTTTAAAAGCAGTGCATCAATGCTAACAAATGCAGATGGTCTCTTATAAAAAGCAGTGCATCCCTGCCAATATATTTATGTGCTCTCTTATTAAAATCAGTGCATCCCTGGCAGGAAATGTAGGCGCTCTCTCATTAAAAGCAGTGAATCCATGCCTGGAACTGCAGGCAGTGTCTCATAAAAAGAAGTGCATCCCTGCTGAGAAGAGCAGGAGTTCTCTTATTAAAATGAGGGCACCACTGTTGGGAATTTTAGGTGATCGCTCATAAAAAGCAGTGCATCCCTGCCAAGAAATTCAGGTACTCTCTCATAAAAAGCAGTGCATCCCTGCCAGGAAATGCAGGTGCTCTCTCATAAAAGTAGTGCTACCCTGTTTGTAAATTCAGAAACTGTTTCACAAAAAGCAGTGCATCCTTGCTGAGAAGTTCAGGTGCGCTCTCACTAAAAGTAGCGCATCCTTGCTAAGAAGTGCTGAGACTGTCCTATTAAAATGAGTGCACCTCTGCTGGTAAGTGTAGGAGCTCTATCATTAAAAGTAGTGCATCCCTGCCAAGAAATGTAGGTGCTCCCTTATAAAAATCAGTGCATCTCTGCCAGGAAATATAGGCACTCTATCATAAAAGTAGTGCATTTCTGACAAGAATTGCAGGCGCACTCTTATAAAAAGCAGTGCATCCCTGCCAAGAAAGGTAGGTGCTCTCTCATTAAAAGCACTGTATCCCTCCCATGAAATGTAGGTGCTTTCTCACTAAAAGCAGTGTATTCCTGCAGGAAATGTGGGCACTCTCTCATTAAAAGCAGTGAATCCATGCCAGGAAATGCAGGGGCTGTCTCATAAAAAGCAGTGCATCCCTGCCAGGAAATGCAGGTGCTATCGAATAAAAAGCTGTGCATCCCTGCTGAGAAGTGCAGATGCACTTCTCATTAAAAGTAGTGCATCCTTGCTAATAAGTGCAGGCGCTCTCTTATTAAAATGTGTGCACCACTGCTGGGAAGTGTAGGGCTATATCATGAAAAGCAGTGCATCCCTAGCAAGAAATGTAGGCGCTCTCTTATAAGAAGCAGTGCATCCCTGCCAGGAAATGCAGGCGCACTCTCATTAAAAGCAGTGCCTTCCTGCTGGGAAGTGCAGGTGCTCTCTTATAAAAAGCAGTGCAAACTTGCCAGGAAAAGTAGATGCTCTCTAATAAAAAGTACTGCATGCATGCCTGGAACTGCAGGTGCTGTCTTGTAAAAAACAGTACATCCCTGCTGAGAAGAGCAGGTGCTCTCTTATTTAAATAAGTGCTAGGAAGTGTAGGTGCTCTCTCATAAAAAGCAGTACATCCCTGCCAGGAAATGCAGGTGCTCTCTCATAAAAAGCAGTGCATCTCTGCCAGAAAATGCAGGTTCTCTCTCATTAAAAGCAGTGAATCCCTGTCAGTACATTCACGCACTGTTTCATAAAAAGCAGTGCATCCTTGCTGAGAAGTGCAGGTGCATTCATTAAAAGTAGTGCATCCTTGCTAAGAACAGCAGAGGCTGTCTTATTAAAATGAGTGAACCACTGCTGGGAAGTTTAGGCGCTCTATCATTAAAAGCAGCACATCCCTGCCAACAAAATGCAGGTGCTCTCTTATTAAAATCAGTGCATCCCTGCCAGGAAATGTAGGCGCTCTCTCATTAAAAGTAGTGAATGCATTCCAGGAACTGCAGACACTGTCCCATAAAAAGCAGTGCATCTCTGCTGAGAAGAGCAGATGCTCTCTTATTAAAATGAGTGCACCACTGTTGGAAAGTGTAGGTGCTCGCTCACACAAAGCAGTACATGCCTGCCAAGAAATGCAGGTGCTATCAAATAAAAAGCAGTGCATCCCTTCTGAGCAGTGCAGGTGCGCTCTCATTAAAAGTAGTGCATCCTTGCTAGGAAGTGCAGGGGCTCTCTTATTAAAATGAGTGCACCACTACTGAGAAGTGTGGGGCTATATCATTAAAAGCAGTTCATCCCTGCGAAGAAATGTAAGCGCTCTCTTATAAGTAGCAGTGCATCCTTGCCAGGAAATGCAGGCGCTCTCTCATTAAAAGCAGTGCATTCCTGCTGGGAAGTGCAGGCGCTCTCTTGAAAAAAGCAGTGCATCCCTGCCAGGAAATGTAGATGCTCCCTCATAAAAAGTACTGCATGCATGCCTGGAACTGCAGGCGATATCTCGTAAAAAGCAGTGAATCCCTGCTGAGAAGAGCAGGCGCTCTCCTATTTAAATAAGTGCAGCACTGCTGGGAAGTGTAGGCGCTCTCTCATAAAAAGCAGTGCATCCCTGCCAAGAAATGCAGGTGCTTTCCCATCAAAAGTAGGGAAACCCTGCCGGTAAATTCAGAAACTGTTTCATAAAAAGCAGTGCACCCTTGCTGAGAAGTGCAGGTGCGCTCTCACTAAAAGTAGCGCATCCTTGCTAAGAAGTGCAGAGACTTTCTTATTAAAATGAGTGCACCTCTGCTGGGAAGTGTAGCCGCTCTATCATTAAAAGCAGTGCATCCCTGCCAAGAAATGTAGGTGATCTCTTATCAAATCAGTGCATCTCTGCCAGGAAATATAGGTGCTCTCTCATTAAAAGCAGTGAATCTCTGCCAAGAATTGGAGGCTCACTCTTAAAAAAACAGCAGTGCACCCCTGCCAAGAAATGTAGGTGCTCTCTCATTAAAAGCAGTGCATCCTTGCCATGAAATGTAGGTGCTTTCTCGTTAAAAGCAGTGTATTCCTGCAGGAAATGTAGAGGCTCTCTCATTAAAAGCAGTGAATCCTTGCCAGGAAATGCAGGGGCTGTCTCATAAAAAACATTGCATCCCTGCTAGGAAATGCAGGTGCTATCAAATAAAAAGCATTGCATCACTGCCAAGAAATGCAGGTTCTCTCTCATAAAAAGCAGTGAATCCCTGCCAGTAAAGTCAAGCACTGTTTCATAAAAAGCAGAGCATCCTTGCTAAGAAGTGCAGGTGTGCTCTTATTAAAATGAGTGCACCACTGCTGGGAAGTATAGGCGCTCTATCATTAAAAGCAGTGCATCCCTGCCAAGAAATATAGGTGCTCTCTTAATAAAAACAGTACATCCCTGCCCGGAAATGTAGGCACTCTATCATTAAAAGCAGTGCATCAATGCCAAGAAATTCAGGTGCTCTCTCATAAAAAGCAGTTCGTCCCTGCCAGGAAATGCAGGTGTTCTGTCATAAAAAGTAGTGCATCCCTGCGGGTAAATTCAGAAACGGTTTCATAAAAAGCAGTGCATCCTTGCTGAGAAGTGCAGAGGCTGTCTTATTAAAATGAGTGTGCCACTCCTGGGAAGTGCAGGTGCTCTATCATAAAAAGCAGTGCATCCCTGCCAAGAAATGTAGGTGCTCTCTTATAACAATCAGTGCATCTCTACCAGGAAATATATGTGCTTTCTCATTAAAAGCAGTGCATCAATGCCAAGAATTGCAGGTGCACTCTTATAAAAAGCAGTGCACCCCTGCCAAGAAATGTGGGTGCCTTCTTATTAAAAGCAGTGTATTCCTGCAGGAAATGTAGGTGTTCTCTCATTAAAAGCAGTGCATCTTTGACAGGAAATGCAGGCGCTCTGTCATAAAAAGCAGTGAATCTCTGCAAGTGTAGGCACTCTATCATTAAAAACAGTGCATCACGGTCAGGAAATGCAGGCGCTCTCTCAGAAAAAGCAGTGCATCCCTGCTGGGAAGTGTAGGCGGCCTCTCATTAAAATTAGTGCATTCTTGTTGAGAAGTAAAGGTGCCCTGGCATTAAACGGAGGTAGGATCCCTGCTGCGAGTGCAGGTACCTTCTCATTAAAAGTAGTGCTTCGTGGCTGACAAGTTCAGGTGCTCTCCCCTTCAGAGTAAAGTGAAGGTACTCAGTATCTGGCAGTACCTACCCATTTAAAGCACTGCCCTTTCTGCCAACATCACATGTCTATTAGGCTACCAGAGACTGTATATATCGAAAACGTCTCCTGGAACGATGTCTCAGTGAGTTAATAGTTAATCCTGTTACCTGTTGCGGTTCAAAGGTCCAGAATTCACTTCCGGTGAAATAGCTTATACTTCCATCCTTTTGAGATCGGTAAATTAAGCACCATTATTAAATTGAGTTGAACAACGTGGTGTTAACTAGAGTATATAAGCTAATATTATGCGTGCTTTAGGGATATTAAAACAATTCTCCATTCCTATACCCAAGCAATTCATTAAAGGAGAAAAACATTTTAGGCCCCCTTTTTTCGTGTAATTTAATAGCGCAGAGCATCTTCAAAAGTAAAAATATATTTTTTACTCATTGTGGGCACACATCCGTCAGTATTTGTACGGTTTGCTGCAGTTTACGAATTAATAACAGAACGACCCCAATTTAAATATTGTGAGATGCTAAACGAATTCTTCTCCAACCTGCACTGTATCAAAACAGGCATTTTACGCCCGGACACTGCACTCTGGAACCAGCCGCTGGATCTGGTTAATGGGGATTTTCATATTGCATATGAAAAATATGTAAATGTGGCAAATCATCTTTGACATGAAAAGTAAAAGAACTCCTAATTTCTTTCCCTTCAGTTTGATTTTCCGCCTGGCTGGCTCTTTACGGCCACTGAAAGGGTGCCAGCTCATCAGCTTTTGTTGTTAATCAAAACATAATTTCATAAGTTAGAAACATACAGTATAGTGCTTTGCCGACTAGGATAACACATTGGAAAAAATACATAATTTCTTTAAGTATAATTTGTGAGATTGTCGTTAATAAACGGCGGGGTAAAAGTTAGATCAACATATTATTTCGGCCCATGCATTCCTTGAAAATTGCTTTTTCATCCTTTTACTGGCGTAGCCCCACAATTAATACGGTGGATATTTCCAACATTTCCCTCTCTACACGTATATCTCCCCTTACCTGTATCAAAAACTTACATCAAGCCATCAACGCCTATTTGCAGGCCTCCAACTGCCAAAGACCACTTTGCATTAAACGTGAGAATGCTATCACTGAGAAGGCTGGATTAACCTTTAAACACAATTAGCAGGTGCTTAGGGCATCAATAGCTACTTATTGTCATTGTCAAATTGATTGTTCAGTTAATAAAAACTATAACAGAGGATGTATGCAAGTTTTTATAAACAGTACGCTTAAAAGAAAAGAATAACCTAAAATTATTACCAGAGCTACAGGGAGGGCGCCGGCGCCAGGGAATTGTATTACATAAAAACGCGTGTTAAAAATGCTAAAAGGCTGAAGCATCTAATTAAGTTCAAAACTGGTTGGTTTAAAGTGCAAATATACAGCAACTGCTTTAGGCTTGACCAGTCTCTTAAGTACTGTGGGGCAGATTTAAGAGAAAATGATGGAGCGTGACGCTGCGCCAAATTTGGCAGCGGCGTTGTACGTCATTTTAAAAACAAAGGGTTGCGCCATATTTACTAGAATACGGTGCACCCCTGTGTTTCCCCCTGCACCGGGGCTTAATTTGCTGCCGTGGGCCAACAAAGCAACCCTTGCACCACAGTGCAAGGATGGCTGCGTTGGGGGGAGATTGTTTTTGTGCAGGAAGGTATTCCTTCCAAATGGTGATTTGGCTTTTGATGTGTGCTGCAGAATGCATTACGCAGAGAAAGAGCAAAAAATTAGGACAAATGAAAGCATTTCTCCTCCTTGCGTCATGCTAATACCACCCCTGGTGTGGCGTTAGATTTTAGTGCTGCCTCAGGTTTACAAAAACTCGTAAATCTGAGGCAACATCAAAATGCAATGGGTGCTGCTGTGGCACGCCTGGAGCAACACCAATTTTACGCCCCTTTCACACAAAGTGCTGCATGTGAACAGGCCGTATTTACAAGGTGGCATTAAGCCACAAAAAGTGGCTCAACGCCATCTTGTAAATACGGACTAGTGCATAGTGCTACTGGAGCATCACAAAAAGTGACGCTCATGTGGCACTAGGGTGTCTTAAATATGCCCCTGTGTGCAGAAGAACGCCCTAGTGCTGTATATGTTAGAGTGGTTGGGTGGATTAAGGTGCAAATATACAACCACCAATTTAGTTCTAGCCAGTATACAAAGTGCTGCGTGCGGTAGGTCGTGCCTATCTCATACCAGTTTGATGTTTTCATGTTTCTGGGAGCCATAGTTTGTTATGGGTTTTTGGATGTAATTGGTGGAATTTAGGTTCTTGATGCAAGGTCGAAGGAGGGCTCTGAGTTCTTTACCATATTTGGTGCACCTTGATAATGAGTTTGAGTCAGTTTGGAAAAAACAAAACACAGAGGCCTCCTGGCAAGTGCGAGCCCCTTTGTCAGGAAGATTGGTTTCAATAAAGTCCCTCTGGCGGCGTCGAGGGAGGTGCAACAGCACAACAGGTGTAGCCATGATTCTCATTTAAAATTGCATAGTCTGCATGCCCCCTCTTTGGCAGAGATGACCCGAGCTGGGTTGAAATCTGTCATTGGTAGGCCAAACAATCTCATGAACAGGATGTCTCTGTACACCCAGCTTTTGATAGGATCAGTGAGATAGGGTTGAAATTTCCCCACCGGGTAGGAAGAGTTCAGGGGGAGAAGGATGTCTAAGGTGTTTAGGGAAGCAGTGTCTTGCTGGTTCGAGATTAGACTCAGCTGCCTATTAATTAACTTTTTCAACATTGAGAAAGGGATCGAGTTCGAGGTGAGTGCTGAGACTTCTATTTTAAACGTTGCCAATGTCCTCTGTAGTGACCCGGACCATGAGTTCTCAGGGCTTTCGAAGGTTCCCTTCAAACAGGCCTTGAGTAAGTTCCCAGGTTCCTTCAATACCCACAAATAATATTTCAGGATGTCAGATTTGTAGGTTAGCTCTTGATGTGCCAGGCTGAATTCTAGGCAGATTCGGAATTTGCACAGATACCTGGGTAGCTGAAATATTCTCTTGTAACCTAAGGTCTGAGCAAGCTCCAGGCTGGGCTTTCAGGCAGCAGGAAATGCCAAGTGCCCATAGTGTAAAGCAGGAAGAAGGGTGACCTTTATGATTTTAATTATTGAGGCAGCGGATGGTCGTTTTAGTTTCATGTTAAGGGAGGTAGGGCCGTATGTGATTGGTACAGCTTTCTTTTATGGGGAGTCTACATGGACTAGGGCTTTGACGGTGTCTGTAAACCAAACCCCCAGGTAATTATATTTCAATGCCGTTTTGATATTCATTGGCCCCATGCACCAAGAGAGAGATTTCTAGTTCTTTTGCCACCCGAAGATTACTACTTTGGTCTTGTTCTGATTTACAGTTAGATGGTTCTTTACCTTGTATGCATGAAGGCTACTCAGAGCTCATTGCATGCCAATTTGGTGTGGTTCATTATGACAATATCATCTGCATATTGAAGGATATGCCCAGTCGAGTCGCCTAATCGAGGGGTGGCCAGTCAGCTCTTCACCAAGGCATTGCAGAAATATGCTGTATACAAGCTGAAGAGCAGTGGTGCAAGAACGCAGCCTTGATCCAGGCCACCTTTGGTGATAAATTTTGAGGTGACAGTGTGTGGCCCAGTTTTTATGTGTACATATGTATTTAAGTAAATAGAAATTATAGCCCCCAGGAGGTTTGAGGAAATCCCCCACATTGTTAGCTTTCTCCATAACATGGGGCAAACTACTTTGTCAAAGGCTGAACTATAATCAATGAAGCAGTAAAAGAGTGGTAGCTGCATGCTTGAGGCTGCTCAGTAGCTAAGAACAGCAAGTGAAACGATGTTATCCATGCTTGATGATGCAGCACGGAATCCTGTCTGAAAGAATGGGAAGATATTGTTGTCCTGAGCCCAGGCCTCTAGCTGCTTCAGTACTATCAAGCATACTCTTTTGTCTCCAGATCCAATCGTGCAATCAAGCAATAATTAGGTGGCTTTTTTGGGTCCCCTTCTTTGAATATGGGACACAGAATTGAGCCCCGCCATGTATCTGGAATTTGGGCAGATAGGAAACCTTGGTTAAAAAGGGGGGTTAGTATATCTACAGAAACAAAAACTTCCACCACCTACATAGATCGGAATAGGAAACTTTCAAGTACCTACAGAACAACAGACATCATAAAACCAGCAGTTAAAGGGACAGCATTGTTATTCTCGGTAAAAGATTTAAACAATGAGTGATTGAAATACTCGCAGACAAAGCCAACTATAAGGTTCTACATGTTGTTCCCACTAAGAGACTCTAGAAAACGATCGCTGACATTGTGGAAGAGCAATGACTTAATGCCGGGATTACAGAACAAGAGGCAGACTTTATAGTGGCCACAAATCCACGCACCACTTACTTTTACTCCGTATTCTGATCCATAAACTGCAAAGACCACCCCAGGCAAACCAATAGTCTGAGGGATAAATTCCATTCTTTAGCCCCCATCCTGATTCTGTGATTGGCTCCCTACACCACTCACGAGCAAAATAAACACTCATATTTCAAGGAGCCCAAAGATGCGCTTTTGATGTTACAAGATTTATTCTTTGATTCTTTGAATCTAAGACAGACATGTTAATGAGCCTTGATATTGAGGCCCTTTTGACCAGCATCCCTCAAGAACGTTGAATCTATCTTATCACAGACAGAATCTGACTCCTGAACCCCGCCAACAATTCCGTATGCCATGCGCTAGATCACTACTGACTTAAAATGTCTTTGAATGTGAAGGCACTCTGTAAATTCAAATTCAGGGCACTTTGAGAGAGAGCAGCTTTGCCCTACCGTAGCCTGCCTCCATGCCAATCAGTTTGAGGAGGATCAGATTTACAACAAGAATCCTCATCTATCACAGGTCAAACTGTAATATTATTATATTGGCAACATTTAATCATGTGGACAGGTTGTAACCAACTAGCTAATGCTTTTACAGTATGGTCTATTGAATAGGACTCATTTCTTACTTTAATGCACACAATCAGTGAGATCTCCTTGGTCTTCTTTCACCTCCTAATTACAGTTATCTACAAGGGGCTGCACAATGATGTGTACCACAAACCAACCAACAGAAATGGACTGCTGACAGTTGCCACCCAAAGGTCATTAGAGAGAACCTCCCTTATGACCAGTTTCATCCCATGAATGAGAACTGCTGCATTAGCCATACTTACGATGAGCAACCTATTAAATTGAACATAAAATTTAGAGTTAGGAAATACCCAGACAAAATCATTAAGAGAGCTGAAACTAAAGTATACAATAACTGCAGAGAAGCTGTGCTAGAGACCTATCCAATATCAGATAAATTGCTTAGGTCATGTAATCTCTGGGAAGGTATCAGATTTAGAATGGAACTGTATCAAACTATTCAGAACCTACCAAGCCCAAAAAACAGAGATGAAGACTTTTCTGAGAGTGGCAGAATTCTATTTGCGTCTATTCCACATTGTGCAAGTAAAATGGTTTCTATTTGCCAGTTATTAAGAAATGCAGTGCACTTCCAGTGGACTGGGGATTGTGAGACAGAACATGTTTCTGTGAAGGACTGTTTATAAAAACTTTAAAATCAAGCAGTTTTTAACCAGGGCATCCTTATATGTTTATAACAGATGCTAGTGACAGGGGCTGTTAAAAAAGGGGCAGAGTGGAGCTAAATATACCATTGCATTTACTTCTAGGCGTCTACGTGTAGCAGAATGCAAGTATTCTACAATTAAAAAATAATTTCTAGTAGTATTTTGGCCATTAGGAAGATTAGGATTTTTTGTGGGGTATTAAGTGTCAGAAACTATATATATATATACACATATATATATAAAACTCGGTAGTTATAGGTAGGATCACGCTTCTATACACAAAAGTTTTTTTTACTTGCCTATCTATATCTTTGGCACCGCTTGCCAAATCTTCACAAAACTTGCTCCAAACATTTGCCAGGGCTGTCAGCTGCTGCCTGGAAAGTTTCAGGGTGATCCATCCAGGGGGGCCGAGAAAAAAGGGGAGTCCCAAAACCCATTTTCTCCATTCATTTTTCCCTAGGGATTTTGAGCAGCGATAGCGCAAAAACTAATGAACGGAATTACACCAAATTTGGCAGGAAGGTTGGTCCTGGACCACAAAGAGTGCTTTTTTTGTTTCAGTGTAATTCCGTTCAATAGTTTTTGAGAAATTAAAGAAAATCCAAATTTGCATATCTAGGGACACAAAGGATTTGCGACCCCTAACGATTTCATGCTGAGATCTGATTGGCTGATAACACTTCAACAACAGAAGCTGTTGAATTGTTGTCAGCCAAATTGGGACTCGGCTGAAGCCGAGTCCCCCCAATAAAAGTAAAAAAAAAAAAAAAGGGGGGCAAGGGTACGGACACCCTGGCCTCTTAGCTCTGGTTCTGGGGTCCAAAGAGACCCCTCTACTCCAGGCTAAAAAACTTTTTTTTTGTTGATTTTATGAGCGGAGACGCAGTGGATCTGTAAATCCCTCGCAAAATCACAACAAAGTGAAGCGTGGGTACCTGCTGTTCGTTAGTCTAATGTCCCCAGGTGAGACAAGTCCTGGGGGCTTTTTTTTTTAAAAAAGTGGGGGCCTCCTGGCCCCCTCCCGCTGCCCCAGGGACCACCATCTCCCCGGGGTCATTTTTTTTTTTTTGCGAGAAGGCCTGTGGCCCTACCACTGCCCTGGAGACCACCGCTTCCCTAGGGCATTATTGTAATATGGGGAGGGGGCCTCCTGGCCCCCTCCTACTGCCCTGATGACCACTACCTCCCTGGGGCGATCTTCTAATAAATGCGGGGGCCCTGTGGCCCCCTGTTGCTCCAGGGACCACAGGTCAAAGCAGCTCCGTGCTTGCTGAAGCATTGGCACTGCAGGGGAAGCCTTAAGGGCTTCCCTCAAAGTGCCAGGTAGCCCTAAGGGCATTGTTAAAAAATAAAAATAAAAAAAATTTAGGAACTGCGGGGGAGCGCTTGATGGCTCCCTTGCGGTTCCACATAGCCTGTAAAAAGCTTCATAATAAAAATTATTAAATACATTTTTTAAAACTTTTTTTAAAAGTAGGGGCTGCAGGAGAGCCCTTAAGGGCTCCCCCCATGGTCCTTCCTTTTTTATTTTTTTTTCACTGCAAAGCCCACAAGGGGCTAAATAAATATATAGAAAACCCCCATAGCTTGGTTTGAAGGTCGCAGAGCTAGACTCATTTTCCCTTTTTTTTAATTGTACTTTTTAAAATATATTAAATACTTTTTTTGTTAAATCTAACAAAAATATCTCATTCTAAGTATATGAGATATTAAAGCCTAAAAAATGTATGTATCGCTCTCACTTTCTTTCTCTCCGTCTGTCTCTCTTTCAATCAATGTCTCACACACCCTCTTAGACACTCACAGACCCACTCAGACACTCACGCACCAACTCAGAGACCAACTGACACCCTCATGCAGCCACTCAGAGACCCGCGCACAGACTGACGCACCCAAATAAAACACTGATGTACGCACTCTCACACCCAGACAGACAATCTGACAGCCACTCTCACCCCCAGATACACCCTCTCACATCTATTCTCACACCCAGAGAAGCTGCGGCTAACTCCTGCCACCCATGGAGAAAGGGCTGTGTACAGCGTGGGTTTGGGTGGTTGGGGAGTGTTGGCCGCAGGGTCTGGCTGCAGGCCAAGTCATGTGGGCAACCTCCTCTGCGCATGGGTGAAGGACCTCATGGGTGCTTATAGGGAGTTGGCATGTGCAGTGGTGGTTGGATTACCATATCATAATTGAAATTACTACACATTAAAAAAAAACCATAGAAATTCACTGAAAAAAAACAAAGGTTACAGGGACGTTATAGTTAGAAAATAGAATAAAAAAACCTTGAAATTCATTGAAAAAAACCCCAAAGATTGCAGGAGGTTATAGTTAGGAAATAGAATTTAAAAAAAAACCTTAGGAATTAACTGAAAAAAACAAAGGTTACATGGACGTTATAGTTAGGTTCTGAATTTACTCGTACAAAACCGTAGAAATTCAGCAATTATGGGTACCTCAGCTAACTATAACTGGCGCTCCTGTGATGCACTGCTTATGACCTCACATATTACATCACTCATGACATGGTCAGTGACATTTTTTTTTTCAATATTTTTGTTTTTGAAACAAGAACAAACACAAACAACATTTTGTTAGGTCTATCCTCCACTGTTCCCCCCGTATCTGCTCCCCGTCCTGTATCTCCCAGGGTAGTCCTTCAGGATCTCCTGTATGGACTGTGCAAGTTCAGAGGCAAGGTTCCTCATTTCTATTCTGTTCGTGCTCTTCTTCATTGTCGGGCTCACTGGGAGGCGAGGACAGGTCCCCCATTCTGGTGCTTGGCTCTTTCAAACAGTCCCATTTTCTTGCCTTCTCTATTGGGCTACAGCTCCTTGCTGCCTCTTGGTGTAGGACCCGTCCCTCTGCTTCAGCCCATCGTATTAATGTATTTCTCCATCTATTTAAGTGTGGTTCCCCTGGGTCTTTCCAGTGTAGTGTAATTTCTCTTTCAGCCAATATCAGTGCCGCGTCAATATATATATTCATGATTTTATTTGGCGCTAGAGCAGGGGAACCCTCCTAGTAGGGCCGTCAACGGGGAGACAGGCAGCCTCCGTTCTGTTACCTCAACAATGCTCTGGAACACTCCCTCCCAATAATGCCTAATCTTGGAGCACTCCCCAACAAATGTGTGAGGCCTGCTTCCTATTCGGTGCAGCGGGGACATCCACTATCCGTATTTTCAAACATCTTGGCAAGCATTTGGGGCGTGAGGTATGCTCTATGGAATATGTAGAAATTAATCATCTTGAAGTGGGTATTTCTACATACCGTATATATATGTGCTGTGATTCAGGCCCACTGTTGTTCACCTATGGGTGCCTCTATGTCCCCATTCCATGCCAATCATAGACTATCCAACGGGAGTAGCATGTCCTTCCTTAACGCTTTATATAAAATAGATACAGCTTTCCCCTCCCTGCCGACCGTGCAGAGAGGCTGACATCCTGTGTGTGTGGGAGGTCCTATTTCCAATGACGTTGTATGAGGGCTACCAGTGATCTGTGCATAAGAAACAACCCTGAGGGAACCTTGAATTGTTCTAATAGAGTTTCAAAGGTCAGTAGTTCCTCATTGCTAAATAGATTCCCCATTTTGGAGATGTTGTGCTCCACCAGTCTCAATATTCCTGTTAGGGCCTGGCCTCCCGGGAGCTCGGTGAGCCCACTTAGTGGTATTTCCCCTGCATATTGCGAGGCGGCTCTTGTTTGTTGTAAACTGCGTAGCCAGCAGTTGCGCAGTGTGAGTAAACTTGGCTGGTTCAATGGGTGTTGTCCTCTAGGGTTCAACAGGACCCCAAAGAGGTCTTTCACCGAGTACTCTGTCTGATGTCCCATGTTCAGTCCTAGCGTCTCTGTGTGTATTTCCCTTGCAAGCCATTGTAACTGGCATGCCAGATAATAGAGTTCCACATCAGGTGCTGCCACACACCCCTTGTCCCTGGGCCGCTGGTGCTTATTCAGTGCTATTCTGCGTCTATCCGCCCCCCAGATGAAACTAATCATTGTGGAGTTGATTTCCCAGAATAGGGAGCGAGGAATAATTAATGGTAGGGTTGTAAACTAGTACATTAATGTAGGTAGGGCCACCATTTTCATTAGCGCGATTCACCCTGCCACCGATAATGGACATCCGCTTTTAACCTCTGGATCGCCTGGCCCACGTTATCCTCCATTAGGTCCTCAGGTACGTGGTATGTATGGACTACCAGGTATCGAAAGGTGGAGGCTATCCACTCAAGACCCTGTGTATTCCCCACCAGTGGAGCACCTTTTCACAGAGGGAAAATGTGAGATGTCTGACAGTTAATCTGTAGCTGTGACGGGTCCCCACATTTCTCCAGGAGAGCCTTAGTTCTTTCTCTGCATTGTGTAAAAAGAGTACCATGGCATCCGCATACAGCACAATTCTGAGTTTGACCCTTGATGCGTAACCCCTGGTAGTAGGTGCCTGTTCTTGCCGCTTGCGCCAATGGCTCCATTGCTGTGGCAAACAATAGGGGTGAGAGAGGACAACCTCACATATGGCTCCGAAATTGTACAGCCTGTGCGGAAACAAGCTGTTGGTGTTGTGTCTAACTATTTTGTCCACCTAATAAAGCCCTGGCCTAAGCCCATCCGCCCCAAAACATGGCCCAGAAAATCCCAACGAAGACTATCAAAGGCCTTCTCTATATCTACCGCTGTGATTGCAGCGTTCTGTAAATCCGGGGACCTAAGTTGTAAGATCGAGACCAGGCGTCTGATGTTAATAGCCGTGTTACGGTGAGGAATGAATCCCGTTGGTGCGGATGGATCAGCGTGGGCATATGAGTCAGAAGGCGTGTGGCCAGGGTCCTACTCAGTATTTTATAGTCCATGTTTAACATGGACAAGGGGCGGTACTAGCTCACTTCTTTTGCGGGTGTCCTTGTTTTAGGAGTGGTATGATTAGAGCTTTGTTTGTGGACGGGGGCAGCGTTCCGGTCTTCAGTACCTCGTAAGTCAATATATGCACTATAAAATTCCAGGGGGAGTCCGTCTGTCTGTGACACGTTACCCATAGCCATTGCCTTCACAGCCTTCACAGCTGGGGTAAGTTTGATGGGGGACATTGCTTCTTCAAGTTCCTGCCGAACTACATCCCCCAGTCGAGGGAGCTAAAGTTCTTCCAAGCTCCGCAACTGGGTGTGGGGTATGGCCTCCCCCTGGGAAGCATACAGTGAGGTATAATAGTTAGTAAATCTTTCATTGATTTCCCCCTGCCGGACTCCTCTGTCATCCTCAATTTCCATCACTAGAGAATGCTGTTGGTGCGGGGCCGAGAGCTAAACTAGCAAATCCCCTGATTTCTCCCCCTCCGTGTGTTGTCAGGTCATATAGCTTTTATAATCGAAGCACTGTAATCTTCCTATCACTACCGCAACCTTTTCCTTAGCCTCTGTAATCAGCGGGGACAGTTCCAGAGCACCAGGTCTCCTCTGTTCCAGCTCTCTGAGTTTTACCTCATTTTCTCCAATTTCGTTCTCCAGTGTCTTTTTGACCCCCACCACCCCTACCATGCACTGGCCTCTGATGACCATCTTAAAGGCCTCCCACTCTGTCGCACGGGATGACGCAGTTCCCCGATTGTGTTCAAAGTAAGTTCGAATTGTGTTGCCAATCGACTGCCGGAAGGCGTCATCCTCAAGCGTTTCCACTCTGAGTTGCCAGGCCAATATTTGGGAGCGCTCCCTATGCCAAGCTAGCATAAGAATAATAAAGGGTTATGGTCTGAGACCGTGCTGCAAAGGTACTCCACTGCCAGGGCCGTACTAGTGACTTCAGGTGATGAAAAGAAGATGTCAAGTCGGACATGCAGTTTGTGCAAGTTCAAAGAAAAGGAGTAGCCCCTCTCTTCGGGGTGGAGGTGTCTTCAGCAATCTGTGAAACCCCAATGCTGTCGCCAGTCTGTGAATGCCTTGGCCGAACTCTGTGTGGAAAACGCTGTAGCGGGGATGTGATCTATCAAGCTCTGTATCGGCGACACAATTAAAATCGCCACAGATGATAGTTGCCTGTGTGAGATGTGGCCCAAGTGTATGCGATAGCAATGTCAAGAAGGCGTCCTGCTCCTGATTGGATGCCTAGATCCCCCCTATCGTAATATCTCTTCCATCTAATCTCCCAGATACCAGAAGATAGCCACCCTCTTTGGCTATTATTTCATTTGTTTATTGGGAAGGAACCCCAAGCAGAATCCACATGAGGACCTCTCTGGCATATGCCGAGTAGGCTGTGGTGTATACCTGTCCACGTCATCTTTTGGTTATAGCTTTAACCTCCCAGCCTGTAAGATATGTTTCCTGGATTACTGCTATATGTACCCCCCACCTTTTGAGTTGAGAGTGGACTTTATACCTCTTATTTTTGCTATTCACTACCCTTACATTCCAAGTCAGGAACTTGTAGGTTAGGGGGCGTTCCATATGTTGCTCTTAAGTGAAGAAAGTTTGTCCTCCCTCCCCTGTGCCCTATGTTGAACAAAACAAGTACACAGCAACCCAACTTCCTCTCCCCAGGACCGGCAACACAACTATCCCCGTTCAAACTTTCAGTAACTTTGTCAACATTACAAGTGGGGGTGCAGTGCAAGAAACCAAGAGCAGGCTCTGCCTAGCGTGCTCTCCGCCATCTATTGGTCCAGGATAGGTCTCTGTCTCCCAGCCGTAGTGCAGGACGTTCCTGCTCAGATCCTGCACAGGACATGATGTAATGCAGTGCTGGCAATTTGGCCGCCCTTTCCGATCGCTGCAAAAGCCTGCATGCTTTCTGTCGTTCCAGGAGTGTTAGGTCAAGTTTCCTTCAGTCCAATGTGCCATCCTTAGCGGTCGGTTATGATTTCCTACTCTCCTGGTGTGGGAAGACTTATCCGGATGGTAGGAGTCAGGCCCCTATTGTATTATTTCATCATAAGTCCTCTGAGTAATTTTTGGTAAAGTGTCTGAGGTGTCCTAGGATGAAAAAGATGCACTACCACAGATTCATGGCCGGAGAGGACTTCTGAGGGGTGTGATGATCCTGGGCCCTCTCCATGAAAGGATGCTGTGATGTCCACTGCTTCCTGCATTTCCTGCAGTGCTTGTGTATGCAGCAGTGCCGTGTTTGTCGTCAGCCTTCTGGCTCTCCATTGCGTTCTGATGCGTGGGCGATGTGGATTTCTTGTTGTCTTTGCTGTGGCTGGGTCCATTGAATCTAACCATTCCTACACCTGCTGCGGTGAAGTGAAAAAAAGCACTTCATTGTTCATGGCAACCCTTAACCTTGACTGGAAATAGCATAGCATACAGGATTCCTCGCTCTCGGAGATGTTTCTTGGTGTCAGCAAAGGAAGCCCTTTGTCTCTGAGTGTCTCTGGTGAAGTCCGGGAAGATCATTATGTGGTGGTCCCCTACCTTTATCTCTCCCTTCAGTCTTGCCTGGGTGAGGATGTGATCCCTGTCTTTGAAGTGGAGCAGCTTGGCGACCCCCGGTCGTGGTTTGCCCCCAGTGGCGGGGGCCGAGCCGGTACCCTGTGGGCATGCTCAATCGCAAAGTATGGAGACAATTCTTCAGGAGCCACTTCTTTACACATCCATTGTTCTAAAAATGTCGTCACATTTGTCGCACCCTGTTCCACTTTTTCTGGAAAACCCTCTAGTCTCAGATTAATTCTTCATGCCCTGTTCTCTGCGTCTTCCACTCATGCCTCCAGGGTTTTAATAGGAGACATTATTTCAGACATATTCTTTTTGAGCTGTTGACAATCCGGAGTGAGCTGTTCCAGAGACCTTTCATTTGTGGCGACTCTGTCCATTAAACGGCGATGGTCATCTCTGAGAAGGGTCAGGTCCACGGTCAACATTATCTTCTAGCTAACTCCAGGGCCTCTTGGAATGCCGTTATAGCCTGAAGTATTGTGTTGAGGGTGGTCTCTTGGGGCAGCTCTTGATTCAAAGCCACTTGGAGGGCACTTCCAGATGTAACAAGGCGCCTTTTTAGTTAGTTTTTTGCTCTGGAGTGCCACAGCACTGGGCCACAGCGTTCAAGCCCACTGTTCACCTCCTCAACTCTCTTGCTGTCCTCGTGTTCCATGTGGATTCTGGGGGGACTGGGGCCCGCAATGCTCGCGTCTTGCGGCAGACAGTGTGGGTCTCTCAGCCCTATCCGCATACATTGCCCAGATTCCTCCTTTGCTTAGTGTGGGCACCCTTACCTCTCTCCAACTTCACTTGTTTCGAGGGGTGAGGCCCAGCCTCTGTGCTCTCCTCTAGATTGTAGCCCCCTCTGTGTCAGCGTCGATTGCAGGCCACCCCCGCAGGAGCTACCGAGTCGTCTTGCTCCGCCTCAGGATTTCAGCTTTTCCCCCGTCTTGGCCGCCATTTTGTGCTGTGGATATCCACTCCGTGCTGCCCGTTCAGGTCCGCCAGGGCCCCACCAGCCCCTGCACTATTGCTTCATGGTACACACTGGACCCGCCGCACGATCCGGGGCCCCGGTCTGGGTTTCAGTCGACCAGGGGAACAGGATAATTGTAGATGTCCGGAGGCCGCCAGTAGCTCCACTCTGAGGGCTATATTCCATCAGCCTCAAGCCATGACATCTCATATGACATCACTGATTACATCACTGATGACATAATCCACACAAACAGTCATACACCCACTCATTTGCTTATACAAACTGTTGCATATCCAGAAACACACATCTACTCACATACTTAGAGATGCATGAGTGGCGATATACAGACATTCATTCAATCAAACAGCCACTGACACAACCACTCACTCACCCATACACTGCTAACTGAGATATTCAAAGACACAAACAGTTACTTACAGATCCACTCATACACCCACTGACACACCCACTCCTACTCACGCACTCCATTAATAGATCACTATTCTAGTGAAACATCCAGTTAGCTAGCTGTAAGAACACTGACACACCCACACACTCACCCATACAGTCACTGACACAGTCACTGACTCATTAGTAGGTCACTTACACACTCAATCACTCAACTGTACAATTATTCACACACCAACTCACTCACATGAACAGGCACTTACATACCCACTCATCACGCATACAGCTGTTCACACAGCCACTCACTGACTAACACAGGTTTTCACACATCTGCTCACTATCCTATATAAAAACGGACTCATCCATTGAGTTTACAATACAGCTACTCATACATCCACTGACTCTTGCATACAGTTACTGACACAGCCACTCAGTTATACTTACAGCCATTCAGTAAGTGACTCACCAAGTCACTCACCAATACAGTGACACCCATTCACTTACCCAGACAACCACTCTGACACCCATTCACTCACATATGCAGCCACCCATAGACCCACTCACTAAATGTAATGCAGCTGCTCACATAGTCACTTGCTCACCTATACAGCAACTTACAAATCCATTTAGTCTCTCATACAGCAAATTATTCAACCACTCATTCACCCATAGTCACACTCACACACCCACTCACATATCGATACAACACTTACACTGACTGGATGATGTCATCAGTGATGTCATGTGAGATGTCGTCAGTGATGTCATTAGTGATGTCCCTGACCATGTAATGAGTGATGTAATATGTGAGGTCATAAGCAGTGCATTACATTGGCGCCAGTAATAGTTAGCTGAGGTACCTATAACTGCTGAATTTCTACAGTTGTGTACGAGTAAATTCAGAACCTAACTATAACGTCCATGTAACCTTTGTTTTTTTCAGTGAACATATATATATATATATATATATATATATATATATACACATATATATATATATATATATATATATATATATGTGTGTGTCGAACAAGGACAACCTTATATGCCTACAGTCTAATTTCAAGGTATTCAGTTGAATTGTACAATGATTAGTGTTATGTTGGTACATAATCATACAAACATTAGTCAAGGCTCAACACCTCTCTCCTTGACAGAAATTAAATTTCTCTTTATATAAGATATATACACAGAAGATTCAAAGTGTACAATGAAAAAGTGTGGACAACCCGGTACGAGTGTAGGTGCATGTATACAAGAGTGATTTATCAACAGTTTGGAAAACAGTTCATGTTGGAGGATTTTATTAATTAATATATTCCCTCCAGGTGATTCTGTAACCAGGAAAGAGGGTATTGATGTTTAAAGCCAACAGTCAATGGCAGGGCTTCCTCAGTACCAACGTCATCTGTCTAAACTGTGTAAAGTATCAATAAATCCAGGTTTGCTGAATGTGCCACAGATGCATTTGTGTAGAGCAGGGGTCTTCAAACTGGGGGGTGGGCCTCCCTAGGGAGGCTTCAAGTGATCCTAGGAGGGCCTCCAGAATCCGGCCAAAAGAAGGATTATGCAGATATTAGTGCTTTGTTTTAAGCAGAAAAATGTTTATTGCATTTTTAAAAACGTAACAGAACTTAACAGTAATGTTTAAATAAGTCTAGACATTTTTAAACATTGCCAACATATTAGAAGAGTTATGAAAAATTCTGAGGGGGGCCCGATTTATTTTTTGCCACTGGCCGGGCACATAATTAGCAAGTTCGAAAACCACTGGTGTAGAGCATCATGCATCCTGGATTAACTGGTGGCATCCACTTGAAGGCAATTTGGAAGAATTTTGTACTTACATGAATTTCTGGAGAGATGTGTTCCTCTATAGGTTCTTTGCGGCTGTTTGAATGGATGCTTAATGATCCACTAGGTGCTTTAGACAGATGACTGCACAGCTGCTGTACAGCATGGCTAAAAATAACTTTACAAATCACTATACTGCAGCCAACAGTAATGCATTTTCTTATGAAAAAAATAGTAGAGTGAGTTGGGGAACAAAGCAACACAGAGGGATGGGGAGTGGGCGAGAAGGACACCATGAGGGAAGAGTACATGTGAGAGACAATGGGAAGCACAGGCAATGGAGGGTGGGTTCTTAGGGACTGGGGATTCACATGGAAAAGAATGGTGGGTGGGACTGGCTGGGGAAGCTCACAGACATAGGGTATGGAGATCTAAGATGACAATGGAGGGTGGGTGGAAGGGGATGGGGCAGCAAGCTTACAACAGGGGGTGGAGAAGAGGGGCTGAGGAAACAAGCTGACAACAGAGGGGGAGGGCCTAAGGGATCAAGCAGATAACAGAGAGTGGTTAGGAGGGGCTGAGAGAGCAAGCAAACGGATTGTGGGTTGGGGAGATGGGGCAGCAAGATGGGTGGGTGGGAGTGGCTGGGAAGCACAAAAACACTGGAGGTGGACAGGAGCAGCTGAATAATCAAGCTGACAATGAAAGGTGGATGGCAGGGGCTGGAACAGCAAGCTGACAACAGTAACAGAGGGTTTTGGGCATTCTAAGGAAGCAAAGTGACAATGGAGGGTGGACGGGTGGGGTTAGGTGAGCAAGCTGGCAAAGAACAACAATGTAGGGGCAGGAGAGGATGTAGAAGCACACATATAACAGCGGAAGGGCAGGTGGGGAATGGGGAATACACTGATAAAGGTAGTGGTCTTGAGGTGCTAGGGAAGCAAGCTGACAATGGAGACCAAGAAGGTATGGGGCTATAAGCTGACAACAGAGTGTTGGCTGGAGGGTCTGTAGGGGAGTTGGAGCTTAAACTGACAATGGAGGGTGGGCAGAAGGGTCTGGGGAAGAAAGGACAATGGTCTGAGGAGCAGGTTGACAACAGACAACGGAGGATGGGTGGGAGGATAGCAAGCTGACAACGTGTAATGGAGGGTGGGTAGCAGAGACTAGAGAGCTCATGGACATCAGAGGGTGGGAGGATAGTAAACCGGGTAGAAAACTGACAATAAAGGGTGGGTGAGAAGGTATGGAGTATCAAGGTGACAATAGTAGGTGAGAGGGAGGGGATGAGCAGAAAGCTGACAATGGAGGTTGGACAGGAGAGCCTAAGGCAGCAAACTGACAATTGAGTGTGAGTGGGAGCTGATGAGGAAGCAAGCTACAATGAAAGGTGGGTGGGACGGCATGGGGATGAAAGCTGACAATGGAAGGTGGGAGGGACGGCATGGGGAAGCAAGACAACTGAGGGTGGGTGGGAAGGGATGGTACAGCACATTTACAACAGAGGTTGAAGGGACAAGCTGAGTAAGCAAACATCACAATGAAGGAAGGGTGGGCAAAAGGGAATGGGTAGTAACTGGCAGTGGAGGGTGTGTGGGAGGGGTTGGGGAAGCAAGCTCACAATAGAGGGTGGGCATGAGGGGCTGGGACAGCAAATGGACCACACCGCATGGGCAGCAGAGGATGGGGAGAAAGCTGACAATGGAGGGTGGACGAGAGGCGTGGCAGCAAGCTGACAACAGTGGGAAGATGAGAGGGGCTGAGACAGCAAACTAACAATCGTTGGTGAACAGGAGGGTCTGGGGTAGCAAACAGACAATCGAATGTTGGGAGCCAGTGTTTGCGGGAGAAAGCTAACAAAAGAGGGCAGACAACTAGGGCAGGAGGAGACAGAAAAAAAAGAGTGGGCAGGTGTGGAGTGGGATGGGGGAACATAGATAAATAATTGTGTGCAGGAGGGGCTTGGGAAACAAGCAGACAACAGAGGTCCTGCAAAGGGGATGGGACAGCAAGCTGACAACAGAGGGTGGCTTGGAAGGGCTGTGGCAGCAAGCTGACCCTAAAAAGTGGGCAGGAGGGTCTGGGGCACACATCTGACAACAAGGAGTGGGCAGGTGGGTCTGCTGAAGCAAACTGACATTCAAGGGTGGGAGTGAGAGACTGTAGAGCAAACTGACAATGGAGGGTGGGTAGGAAGGGCTGGGTATCAAGCTAACACTAGATAACAGAGTGGCAAGGGGGGGCTAGGGAGCCCCCACACAACACATGGTGGGTTGGGAATAGAGGTGCAAACAGACAACAGAGGGTAGCATGCGGGGAACGATGTTGCAAGCTGACAATGGGGGTGGGCATATGGAGATAGGGAAGGAAGCTGAGATTGGAGAGTGGGTGGGAGGAGATGGGAAAGCAAGTGATGGGAAAGCAAGTTCACAACATAGTTTGGGTGGGACGGGATGGATCAGCACACAGGCAACAGACAGTGGGCAGGAGGGCTGGGGCACCTAATGTCCAATGGAGCAAGCTGACAATGAAGGGTGGGTTAGAGGGACTTGGGAACAAGTTGACAATGGACAGCAGACACTGGAAGGTGGGTGGAAGAGGAATGAGAAAGCACATGGACTATGGAAGGTGGGCAGGAGGGGCTGGGGCAGCAAGCTGACAACAGAGGGGGCAAAAGGAGCTAGGCCAGCAAGGCGTGTGGATTGGAGTAGTAGGTGCGGCACACAGACAATAGAGGGGGGACAGATGAGTTAATGGGTGAGCACTTGGAAAAAAATTGACAACAGAGGATGGGAATGAGGGGATGGGAAAACAAGCTGAAATTGGAGGTGGGTGAGAGGGGATCAGGCAGCACACAGACAAAGTAGGGTGGGCAGGCAGAGAATGGGGTGCGCACAGGCAATGGAGGGAAGGTGGCAGGGCAGCAAGCCATCAACAGAGGGTCGCAAGGAGATGCTGGGTGGTAAGCTGGGAATGGAGGGTGAAAATGGAGAAGGACAAAGAGTTGAGGTTGGGTAGGCAGAGCTGGAGAAGCACAAAAATAACAGAGGTAACTGTGGGTGTGGCTGAAGAAGCACACAAACAAGGGACGGCATGCAGGGATGGGGAAACACCATGACAATGGACAGCAGGCAGCTGGAATTTGGAAGCAAATGGACAACGGGGGTTGGCAGATGGGGTTGGGAGATCAAACAGACAAGGAGATGGTGGGAGAGCAAGAACAGTAAGAAAAGGTGGGCAGAAAGGAAGACAAGCCCTGTGTCAACCATCCTTAAAGTGGTCAACCCCTGCTGTACAGGGCCTCCAGATGTGGGCTGAAGGGCATGGACTCTGCCAAACCCTGACCCACCTCTCTGTGAGTGACCAGCCCAAGCAGCAAGGGTTGCCACAGTGCATGCCCTGTGTCAAACTCTCCACAGGTGGCCAACCTGTGCTGCACATAGTCTTCATTCATGCACATCAGTGTGGGTCACAAGCCCTGTACTTACAGTGCATGTCTGTAGACTGAATGCAGCTGGAGTTGGCCACAGGACCTGGCCTCTGGCCAACACCTCTGCCCAGCACACCAGGGTTGTTCACTGCTCTCTGAGTGGCTGCCACTACCCTTTGCCTTCAAGATCTGTGCCCAAACCTCCAGAGGTGACCAACCACTGCTGCACATGTCCTTAGGCTATGTGCAGCATAGTTGGCCGGAGTACCTGCCCACTGGCCAGACTCTGCACCCATCTCTCTTTGGGTGAGCAAAACCTCCAGTGCAGTTTTGGCCACAGAGCCTAGCCTCCAGCCAGGCACTGCGCCAAACCATCTGTGTGTAACCAACCTCAGCTTTGCATGTGGATGGCTTGGAATGCTACCTGGAGTGATAGCCAGTGGTTAGACTCATTGTAAGCATTCCTCTCATCACCTTTTATGTGTTTGATGTAACACATTGAGTGGCCAAGAATATACCCATTCATGGGTTCCGTGCTCACTGTGCTACTAGAACCAAGCTACAGAAGTGCCAAAATACGGCAAAATCAGTCTTGGGTTGCTTGTATTATGGTGAAGGGAGAACCTGGCTTGGCACTTCAGCCTGGACTGGTCCTACTGGAGCAGGGTCAGGACTTATTCCCATGTGACAGGATCTAAACTGAGGTGGCATGATGGGCAAATGATGATAGGTTGGAATACTACCTAGATTGATTGCCAGTGGTTAGCTTCATTGCAAGCATTCCTCCCATCACCTTTGTGTGTTTGACATTTAGTTTGAATATAGAACAAAAGAAAAACTTATACAGCACTGTTACTTTTCATTAGATGTTTAATTCATGTAAATTATTAAAAATTATTCTACTGAAGTTTAAATTAAAAACAATACCACCTAAAGTAAAAAGAGATAACTGAAATATTCTAATATGAGATAGTTGCCCAATCGAATACATTTTAGAACCCTTCCATACCCATACCACAACTAGAATCTTGTAAATGGTTTGGCTGGAAGGAATTGCTCCTGAAAGGTCTATATAATGTTTAAGAATAAACATCTTAAATTATTATTGCCACATCTGCCACTACAGAATTCTGAGACATTTTTATCGAAGGGATGAGTGGAGTTTTGCAAGATATCCTTGGTGGGAGTGACAGATATCAATCAATCCTTACATTGGTATATGAACAGTTAAAACTATAACTAATAATGGACCTCTCAGTTACAAAGCCTCTTGGACAGTCACTGCTCTATAAAATCGCCATTGATCTGAACTCAACATCAGAGCGAAATCTAGACATGTATTAATCACAGACATTTCTGCTTTTTTTCCTCATAACATTTGGAAATATTTTATCTGCATTCTGTATTTGTCCGGAATCCCCAAGGTGCTTCCTGCATTATCTGTCAGTATCCCCAGGGATTAGGGTTAAATCATATCTCTGTTCTTGGTTAAACCTTCATGTTTCTAAGTAAACATAATGTGCTGTGTTACACAGTTGGTTTTATCAATACTTGTTTTACCAATGCTTATTTGCTATCGTGAGCAGGTGTAGACATGTGCTTTTAATTGGGTGTGGTGTAGACATGTGCTTCTAATTCGGTGTGGTGACTCATCCACATGTGGAAACTCAACGGCTTTCCTGATTGGCTATAAAAAGCTGAGTGAAGCATGCCTCCCTGCTTGGCTTTGTTTTGCTTCCTGATCTCAGCATCTGATTTGGCAGTCCAGCCCCTGTTGTCATCCTCGTAATTCAGGACTTTTGAGGCAACACCAGGCATTCCTCCAGCACTCCGGAAAAGACTGCAGCTAAGTGACTAGTATTCTCCAGGGAGCTTGTTCTTTGAGCGCAATGCTTTCCTAGAACAGCTTGTGTATTTCAGACCTCATATTTTGGCAGAGTGCTTATCTTGAAGAGACAAATGCATTTCTGAACATTCTACATTATTATTGTAGTTACTTGCCTAAATGTACTTCAGGAAATCTGCTTGAGCTCAAGTACTACAAAAAGTGACAGTGCAATTTTAAAAGAGCATTTACGTGACTTTTCTTTCTCTAATAGCATAACTCTTGGATTTAAATTGTGTCATTTATGCCTGTGTTTCAGGTTTGAGGAATTTGCTTTTGAAGGGTTTTTCACACACACAGCGAAACCAAACCAAACTGTGCCACCCTAACTGTTTAAACCCAGAGTGGACATTTGTATTTCTTGGATTGTTTTTGTTCCTTTTATTTTAACCCTATGCATGCAGGAAAGTTATTCGTGATATAATTAATGCCCTTGTTTGTCTTTCTTGTGCATGATAAGTGCAACCACAATTCTAATTGTAGTGTGCAACAGTGAATCTCTGTGAAGCCAGCCCTAGTGTCGCAGTACTTATTGTTATGGTACTCAGGTTGGGTTTTTGCTAATGCAGTGTTAGTAATTGTGCCAACAGTTATTATTATCCAAGAAAAGTGCTGGAGCATCCCGGTGTTCTTCTACCACTCCCTTGCCCATATCAGAAAGAGACATTCAGTTTCAAGGAAGTTGACTGCACTAACTCTACTTCCACTCTGTCAACAACGACCTGCCCCCCAAAGATACAGGGTGCCTGGCTGGACTGGGAAGACGTTGGCAATGTTTTGGCTCTTTCTCTTCCACTCCCCCTTTCTTTTTGGGACACCTGCTGGGGTTTCTGTGTCCACCAGTAAGTGCTGAGAGGTGTTCCAGGAGGTCGGGGCATACCATCGCCCCTGCAGACATTCTGCTTTTCAGGTGAGTGGCCCGTCTCAGCAGTGTTCTGGTATGTGTTTACTTGCATTTTTTCAACTGTTCCACCTAGCAGTCATTCTGACCCTGGCATTGACAAGGAGCTGACAGCAAATAAACATTTATTCTTATGTTAAGCTGTGCTCTCTCTTCATTAAAAAGGACTAAACTGGACATATGAGTGAAGTGACAGTTTCAGAAGAAATGTTCTTTAGATTTGAGCCCTCTCTGGCTACAGGGAGCATACAGGAAATTCCCAAACTATTCTGAAGCTGCATCCTTCATGCTCCTCTCTTCTCACAGATGGTAACCCAACTGATTTATTACTTTTTCAATAAAAAACACACTTAAACGGAAAAAAGACGGCAGCAGGCTGAGGATGCCATAGGAGTGTTCCGGCTCCTGCTCCTCCTCAGCTCTTTCACTCCCTCTGCAGCTCCGCTGGCTATGGCCTCAGAGACTAGACAAGTTACAGATATCCCGTCTGCCAAAATATCAATCTCATAGGATATAATGAGATTAATGTTTCAGCAGACGGGGTATCCTTCACCCTTATGACAGAGTAACCCCTCTGCCAAACTCTAAATGTGTACCTAAGTGTGTGACAAAGCTGTTGTACTGCCGTGCCCTGTGGCAGAGTTGGTGCTTGTTAAGGTATATGCGGTCCGTATGGCTTGCCTTGTCGGAATGGCACAGACCAAGACTGCTGTACCTTGAGTTGGTTGCGGTGGACAGCAAACATCATCTTTGGCCTGCAGTAAACTGACCACCATAAGACCGACTGAGGAGATAAGGACATCTTCATCCCAGATTGTCCACTCAGTCCTGAAACTTTTGGTTGCACAATCGAAAGCCCGAGCCAGGTCAGGCACCATCACGGATCTCCTTTCATCTCCACATTCAACATTCTCAGTGGCTGAGACTGTTTTGCAAGCAGTAAAAGCAGTGAGAGTGGCTTGATCAGCTCCCGACCCTCATCTTCCATTACAGGATACATTGTATCACTTCCCGGCTAGCACCGTAATTGTTAGGGCAACAATGTAACGGAGCCCCGAGATGGTAGCAGTGCAGCCCAAGGTACATCTACAAAATATAATCTCAAGCCTGCAAGTCACTATCCTGTGCCTTTATTCGCAGAAATATGACTGATTCTTCTAAAAAGGCAGCACAGACGGCACAGGAGATTTCAATGACTGACATGGAATCACAGGCCTTAGATAAAAAGGTTCACATGGAGAGTGACATTATGCCTCTCAGTGTAATAATAATTTAACGTTGACTGTAAATACCACAATGCTATAAATGCTACAAAGGCAAACGTAGTGGCTATTAATGAGCAAGCAACCCTCTGGAGTAACACTATTATGCACCCTAAAGGAAATAAAGTACTCATTCAAGATCTGGCTCGGGCCCATGGGAATGTTGTATGTAATAAGCAGATGGTTGGTTGGGACCTCCAAAGTCAGCAGGGTGGAACAAGTGCTGATTTGCCCCTATCTGACATCCATACTAACAAACCTTAAGTGCCAGAGCACAAAGATAATCAGGGTATTAGAATCCTGGCTGAAAGAAAATACGATACAGCAAAGAGTGATCAAAGCACCAGGAAAGCAGAAAGGATCCTCTTTCAGTGGAAAAGTTACTACGAAGTTAAGTCCTGGATGCCAAGTGCATCAATCCAGGGCACCCAGTATTAGGAAGGAGCAGGATCTCATAATAGAAGGTGTGCTACTTGGAGGGTGAAACTGCTATTACTCTTCAGTAGTGGCAAAAAAGAATGATTGATGACACTGTTAAATAAAATCACAATGCAGATTATCCTAAATTCTGATGTTGTATATAAGTTTCGCAAAAAGCAGCAATTCCTAAACATATGCTTAGAAGAAAAGAGTAAATTATACACAAGGAGGGAATAGATGTTTAATGATGGTTAACTTACTGTTGAGTTGTCAAATGGGGGGTTGTATTTTTTTCTCTTCCACATTTTTTTGTATGTTTGGTTGTTGAGGGTGCTTTAGGATGGTGGGTGGTTGTGTGGGTTGGTTGAGGGGTGTGTGCTTGACTGGTATACTATGTGGTATTGGGGTGAAGTTCTGTGCAGCATGGGGCCAAACTGGTTGGTATAGTCAGGGATTTTGTTACTTTTATCAATTGGATACATTTCCAGTATTCAATAGGCGGTAGAGGTGGTGCAAAGAAAGAGTAAGAATAATATACATTGCCTCAGTTATATTGATGTGTTGGAATGTGGCTGGGTTGAATCGCCCATTGAAATGAAGATTGGTTAGGAGATTTTTTCTTATAAACCCAAGTAGTGTACTGACACTCATGTGGCTTTTAGGGGCTGGGCCATGCTGCGGCAATTGGGCTATGATATTGTTGTGGGTATTTCTTGAGAGGTTTCTACTTGAAGAGTTGCTTTATTTAGCTCTCAACATCTTTTTTTAATCATGTCTTTCTTGAGAATACGTACAGTACAAAACATGGCACTATTGCACATTCGACATTGAAACATACATCTTTACCAATCAACGGTCACCCCACATACAGCAACTTCCTTGGTCAGATACTGTCTTTTTCTTGTAATGGCTGTCAAGTACCTGCATATTGTCCAGTTAGTAGTCAGCTCAGCAGCAACTGAGCCTACATTATCGTCACATATGTCATAAATTGTACAACATTATATGTAAATCCAGCAATGTAACTTCTGCAGTACTCAGCAGCAGTAGAGGACATCCATGGTAGCACTTTCACCCCAGACCCTCTGTGCCACGCTGGAGGCGAGGTGAAGAGGGGAACAAGCAGGAGGTGGGGAGGGGAGGTGGGCAGTACCTCCAGAACTGTAGACCCTGTCACCCGTTTACCCACACACACCCAGCCATGTCAAGACTCGGCCCGAGCTCTCCGCAGCGTGGACCCCCGCATTGGATCCAGGGTGGCTTCTGGGAAATCATCTGCCAGCAACTCCAGAGCCACCAGATTTTCCAGCATGGCCTCCCACATGTCCAGATCCCTCTCTGCATGCTCATCAGTGTGTGTATTGTATACAGTCGTTGTTCCTCTGCCACTCCCATTTGCATGTGTCTGCCATCCATTTGTGGACACCGGGCAGCATGGATTCTGTCCAGTGGATGTCATAGTGCCTATCAGTCAGTACCAGTCCTAGTAAGCAAACTTATGTCATGTGTACCCCTTGTTTAGGGGTTGGGAGCGCCTTGTAGAGCCTGCAGCACCCCTCCCAGTATCTCTGTAGCTTACCACACGCCCCGTCATATGTAAGAACGTCAACACATCCGTCTCACACCTGGGAGAAATGACAGATCTCAACGCATTAACCCTGTGTAGCCTTTGTGTTGTTAAGTTAGTTAGATGCAAGCAATAAAATTGGGTGCATTTGAACCATGCATTGCTAGCTACTTCCCTCATCTAAGCACAGGCATGCTCCCATTCGCCCTCTGTGAGTGGCTCAGGCATGTCGCCCGTCCATCTATCACCAACCACTGTCATATTTGTCTTACGACCCCCCCTCAGGGCTCTTTAAATGCAGGATAACTGGGCTCTGCAGGAGCCAGGATCCATCAGCAGCCACAGAGTCTGCAATTCCACTGGCTTTGCAGGAAAATCTGTCCAGACCTCACGAGCCTTACGGGACACCTTAGCATACTGCAGAGCCTGCTGTAGCTGAAACAAATCCTGTGTGTCCCCCAGCGTGAGGAAAGTGCCATTCAGGTATAGGTCTCCAGCTATGGTGAAGCCCCCTTCAAATCACTACAAGATATCCATCAATGTTTGTATATGCCAAAAGGTGTCAGCTGGAGTAACCAGGTGTAGGGTGCCTTAATGCAACACATGTGTGATTGCCTGCTCCCAAGCCTCCCCACTTGCCGGACAATCTCCCAGGACTCTTACCCCTGCATTAGGTACCTTGGGAGCTCTGTGCTGCCTCCCACTATTCAGTTTGGCAAAGGTGGATCTCGGAATACTACATAGGGAATTCTGCAGGATGCACAGGCATCAAGGCAGCAACACCATTTTACTCAAGGCCACTCTGCCCATCCCAGACAGAGGCAGTCTGTTCCAGAAGTGAATGTGGTCTCAAGCACCCTACCAATATTGTGACGGTAGCGGGTCTCCAAGGTATGAGCCAACTGTATCCTCAGATAATGGAAGTGATCTCGCTTCCACTGGAGCTTAGTCACAAGGAGACCGGCCGGGGCCTTACTCACCAACCCTGCTAGTGGGAAAAGCACGTTTTTCTGTCTGTTGACATATAAGCCTGACACCTCACCAAGTTCAGCTATAATCCAGCAATGTTCTCACTGACCTCTCTTGGAGGGTGACATAGGTTAGTGCATCAGCTGCATATTTCAAGACAACATGGGTTTCACCCCCCCCCCCACCCAGATACCCCATTTAGCCATGTCTCAGTGTGGCCGCATTGCCAAGGGCTTCATCTTCAAGGCGAAGAAGAGTGGCGACAAGGGACACCTCTGTCTTGTACTTCTCCCCATGGGCAGGCACTCTGTGTTCCCATTTCAAAACACGCTCAACAGGCTGAGTGTAGAGTGGCTTCACCCAGGAGAGAAAGACGGGCCCCAGTCCATCCTCCTCAGCACCTACCAGATATATTCCCAGTTGAGGGTGTCAAATTCTTCTTCAATATTTAATGCTACCAATGCGGCCTCCAGGTCCGTATCCACCACATAGTGTAGCATATGGGACAGTCCAAGCAGGTTCATCTGTGTCCCCCTGCCAGGCATAAAACTGTACTGATCCTTGTGTACCAAATGTGGCACCCCTCCCCGCAATCTAGTCACAAGAACCTTCACCAGGATCTTAGTGTCTATCCTTAACAAAGACAGAGACCTGTAGGAACCAGGGTCTGTTGGGTCTCTACCTGGCTTAGGAAGCATGACAATCTGGGCATGACACCCAAAATGATTTAGTTCAATCTGCATCTCTAGAACACATTCACTTTGAAGAGAACCACAGGGTACTGCAGATGTGTTTCAGTCCTCTTGGACCCATAGGCAAGGTGCAGCTTGATTAGCTATGGTGCTCTTTCTATAAGCTTTATTTTGGTTAAAGACCATAAAAGTACATATACAAATTTTACAGTTTTATAATACAAGCTTCATAACCTTTAGTGCAGGGAAACATATTCCAGCATACTGCTATCAATTTTAGGAGGCACATTTAAGTTATAACTATGATGGTTATAATTCATTGAATTAATCGTAACTACTAAGAAAGCCTTTGGTTAGCCCTCCAATCCATCATTTTTAGACTGCTGTGCCATTACAGAAGAGAATCAACAATATGCAGGTCATTCTTGGCTCTTTGAAGAGCATATTTATTCCAGCTGTCTTTGTGCATAAGCTGAAGAATAGGTGCTAAAGGGAATGACGCTGCAGTACTGACTGGCAATCCTAAAGTTTACTGTTTGATTAATCCTCCAAAGCTTCTGTTGGTAATTTACTTAATGCAGCTCAATTAGTGCCGGTAAAGTTGGGCCTTACCACAACTACAGAGACCTTTAGTGCTCCAACTGATTTGAAAGAGAAGAATATTGCCAAGCCCAAGAATCCCAATTGGCAGTGAAGGTCCACTCTCACTCCATTGGTAGTACTTATTATGGGCTGCAATAAAGTGAAGCCATTGATGCTGATGGTGAATGGTCCAATGTGAACCAGATGGCTTTCTTCTCTTTTCTTCTATTGAGATGAAATATCTTTACAAATGGCAAATAGGCTCATTAACTGCTCTAGGCCTACATAGAACAAACGTCTGCTGGACACTCTCAAGGGAGGATCTTGATGGAAAATGCATCATTTAACGCTTGCCACCAATGGAATGTGTTAGGCTTATATGGTACAAAGTCAAAACAATCAGCAAATGTTTCATCTTGGTATTGAAATGAGTATGAGAGTCTTACTCAGTTTTTGTACTGGACTCCAAAATGAGTCATCATCAAGAATGTTTATAGATATTTTTAAAATACTTGGTTAACAAAAAACGTTTTTGCTGCTATTCAGCAGAATCTTCTGAAACAAATCAAGAGGACACTGTTGAAAAACTAGCATTTATTTACTCTTATAAGAATTGTACACGTTGTGATTGGCAAATTGTAAGATGCATATGGTATTTTTATCTTGTGAACCTAGCCAAAATGCAGCGGAACACTATAAGGCCCATATTTATGGAAAATGACGCATAACTATGCTAGTGTAGTTGTGCGTCAAAAAATTTAACTCGCGCTCATTCCCAAGTGCCACCCATCCACCATATTTAAAAAATGACACCAGATGGCACAAAGGAATGGTTAGCGTCATGGAAAATGACGCTAGCTGGTGATGGATAGTGTTAGTAAAAATGGCGCAAGGAGGCTAAAGATGATGCTAGACTGATTAGCAGCTAAATATCTGCTGTTGGTCAGCCCAGCTCATTTTTCGGTCACACAAGCAGCCAAAAAATGACGCCTGTCCATGTATGGATAGGAGACATTATAACAACCACAGTGTCCACCACAGGGGACCAGTGTTCCCAGGACAACCTCAACAGAACAGGTGCCAACCAGGGGGCCCCATGTAAGTGGCCCCCAGTGGCACACAACAGTTAAGTCACTTATGCGGGATGGACTCTCTCCACTTGTAGAGTCCCTGTGGTGTGGGTGGTGGTGATGCTGTGTGTTGGGGTGGGCCTCTATGTGCCCAAAATACTGACACCATGGTGTACTCCACTGTGTTTCCCCATAGAAAAGCGTCTAACATCACTTTAATGCCTGGTCTGACCCGGTGTTAAAATTTGACGCTAATTGGCCTTAGCGTAATTTTTACTTAGTATACGTCATTTTAGCATAGGGAGTAAATATGGCGCTGGAGGGTTAACATCATTTTTTGGAATGGAATGCCTACCTTGCATATGATTGTTGCAATTCGATGCAAGGTGGGTTGGCGCTCTCAAAAAATGACACTAACTCTGATATTTTGACTCTAGATGGGTCTATCATCAAAATACAAATATGGAGTTAAGTTAGCATCACTTTTGCGTAAAAAAAATGACGCTAAGGAGGCACAAACTTTCCATAAATATGGGCCTAAACGTTTAGACAAGATGCTACTGGAGCGCAAACAGTCTGCACATCTGGACCAATCTTATTGCTGGCTTGGATTTAAAAATGTTGTTTGTGAAACGTTTAACACACAAACTTCTACTTTCTTCAAAACAAACTCAACTGTTTTACAGTGGGACAAAAAATGATTGCCAATTGTGTCACACACTTTCAGCTGGTGTAAATCTTGGGTCAGTCAATGTAATGACATTTGCTGTGTGAACGTAACTTGCGGCTGTCGCAATTGCTTTATTCCCACTGGCCCAATGGGCACTATCCTTTCCTTGATAGCCCCTAAGAAGACAAATATTTTTCAAAGTTTCATAAATGGGGCTAGCATTTATAGCAATAGAAAATGCAGGCTAATATATTTCAAGTTAGGCATAAATAGTTACCTTGAATTGTAGCACTGCCAATTTCACCCAAGAAGGCTCTTCGTTCTCCACCTGAGAACATTTTATCTTAATGTGGTACAATTGTGCATTTTACATCACATTGTTTACATAAATTTGCTATAAAAACGTATAGGTTTTGAATCGGCTCTCATGAAATATTCTATACTTAAATGTAATGTCAAGTAATGTAGCTCCTCTGCGCAAGGTGACAGTTCATCTTTGCCAAGTAAACAATTAAAAAATACGGAAACTAGTACATTTATAAGCATAAGCATAACTGCCTAATAAATTGGCTAAAATGAACAAGTTACTTACCTTCAGTGACGCTTTTTCTGGTGGATACAATAGCTACCTGTGGATTCCTCACCTCATGAATTCGTCCTTGCGTCAGCATCCGACGGAAAGTCTTCTTCCCAGCTCTCCACGTCGACGAGGATGTCACAATTGCACGGCTCCACGTGACTCCGCCTGACGTCACCGTGCCAATAAGAGGTCCTCGTTGGTGTGCTGACATCAGTTTCAACCATTTTTACGTGCCTTTGAGGCGACCAGGTGAGAACCGATGCACAATAACACCAATAGATGTATACATACAAAAAACCTTCATGATGCAACATGATCAAACGCATCATTAACAAATACGAGAAAAACATCAAAATATACATATATATAAAATTCATATATACAAATACCACATATGCTAGTGCAATCAGGCAGGCAACGGGGAGGTGGGTGGGACAGGGAGGAATTCACAGGTAGCTATTGTATCCACCAGAAAAAGCATCACCGAAGGTAAGTAACTTGTTCTTCTGATGGATACAAACTACCTGTGGATTCCTCACCTTATGAATAGAGTCCCAAAGCAGTACCGCACTCGGAGGAGGGTGCCTACCCAATTACACTAAGAAATCCTGTAATACAGAACGCGCAAAATGGCCGTCCCTCCTAACCTGCAAATCCAAACAGTAATGTTTTGCGAAGGTATGGAGGGACGCCCAAGTTGCCGCTTTACAAATGTCCACCACTGGAACACCCTTTGCCAGGGCCGAAGTGGTTGACTTAGCCCTGGTGGAATAGTCTCTACTACCCTCTGGGGGAACTTTCTTTGCCAACGAGTAGCAAACCTTGATACAAAGAATGACCCACCTGGAGATAGTTCTTTTATGGACTGTTCTTTCGCTGTCCCACATATCCCACGAACAGCTGATCCTCCAGGCGAAAGTCTTACGTCCTCTCAATGTAAAAACTGAGAGCCCTTGTGGGGTCCAATTGATGGAGTCTCTCTTCCTCCTTTGAGGGGTGAGGAGGACGGTAGAAAGATGGAAGGGTAATAGTATGCCCTTATAAAAAAGAGTGACAACTTTTGGCAGGAAAGCCGTCCTGGTTTTCAGTACCACTTTATCAGGGAAAAACAAGGTTAAGGGGGGTTTCACAGAGAGAGCTTGAAGCTCTCCTAACCGCCTAGCTGAGGTTATTGCAACTAGAAACTAAAGAACTAAACAAATTAACGAACAAGAGTGCATGGGCTCGAAAGGCGAACCCATCAAGTAAGTTAAAACGAGATTTAGATCACACTGAGGCATATGAAAAGGCATGTGAAACATAATAAGCAAACCCGTTAGAAACCTAATTACAATAGGTGGCTTAAACAGAGAGGGCTGATCCTTGAGGCAAAGAAAAGCTGATAGGGCAGCCAAATAACCCTTAACTGTAGCCACTGTGCAACCATTCTTTGCTAGTTCTAAAGCGAATAATAAGATATCAGAAAGGTGGGCCTTCAAGGGATCAATCTGTCTCTCTCCATACCAAACCACAAATTTTGCCCACCTACCGGCATAAATGGTCTTAGTGGAGTGTTGCCTGGCCAATAAAATAACATCCACTACATCCGGTGGGAGAGAAAAGGAACTCAGTTTGCCCCGTTCAATCTCCAGGCATGAAGGTGCAGGCTCTGGAGGTGAGGGTGTAGAACCTGCCCTTGCGACTGCGAGAGGAGGTCTGCCCTGTGAGGGAGACGGAGCGGTGGGCACAGTGAGAGTTGGAGAAGCTCTGTGTACCACACCCTTCTTGGCCAATCCGGAGCTATTAAGATGAGTTGGGCCCGGTCTTGGCGAATCTTCCTCAGAACCCGAGGAATCGAGGGTATGGGGGGAAACGCGTAAAACAACTGGCCGCACCAGGACATCTGAAGCTCGTCCCCCAACGCTCCTTGCACCAGATACTGGAGGCTGCAGAATGTTGGGCAGTGCGCGTTCTCCCGAGTGGCAAACAGATCTATCTGAGGAGATCCCCACATCTGAAAGATGTAAAGGACCAGGTCTGGATGGAGACGCCACTCGTGATCGGCAGAGAAATGCCGACTGAGATTGTCCGCACGTACATTCAAAACTCTGGCCAAATGATTTGCCATCAAACAAATCTGATGGTCCTGAGCCCAGGACCAGAGCCTCTCTGCAGAGAAGGTACGACCCTACTCCTCCCTGCTTGATGATGTGCCACATCGCGGTAGTGTTGTCCGTCAGGACTTGAACCGACCGACCGCGAAGGGAAGGGAGGAAGGCCTTGAGAGCCAGACGTATCGCCCGCAATTCTAACAGATTGATGTGAAACATCTGTTCCACTGGAGACCAATGACCTTTGATCTCCAGGTCCCCCAGATGAGCTCCCCACCCTAGAGTGGAAGCATCCATTATAACCGTTGTCACCGGTGGTGGTAGCGAAAACGGCCTTCCTCGAGAAAGATTGGCGTCCACAGCCCACCATTGGAGATCCGCTGCAGAGTCCCTGGAGATCTTTACCGATTCCTCGAGATCTCCTCCGTGATGAGACCACTGCCAGCGGAGGCACCACTGAAGAGTCCTCATATGCCAGCGTACATGAGTGACCAACGGAATGCAAGAAGTAAACAGACCGAGCAGGCGTAAGACTTTGAGGACCGGAACAACCGCTCCATTTCGAAACATTGGAATCAATATCTGAATGTCCTGAATCTGCTGAGGCAGAGGATAGGCTTGATTCAATGTTGTGTCCAGTACTGCCCCAATGAACAGGAGGCATTGAGAGGGCTCCAGGTGAGATTTGGGCACGTTTACCGAAAAGCCCAGATCGAACAACAACGGGGTTGTCATCTGCAGGTGATGCAGCACGAGCTCTGGAGACTTGGCTTTGATCAACCAATCGTCCAGGCAAGGGAATACCCTTCCTCCTGAGACTTGCTGCAATCACCACCATCACCTTCGTGAAGACTCAAGGTGAGGAAGTTAGCCCAAACGGAAGGACCGCAAATTGGTAGTGTTGCGACCCCACCACAAACCGGAGATACTTCCTGTGCGACTTGAGTATAGGGATCTGAAAGTACGCATCCTGCAAGTCGACAGACACCATCCAATCCTCTTCGCCCAACGCCAGAAGTACCTGCGCTAGAGTCAGCATTTTGAATTTCTCCTGCTTGAGGAACCAATTCAAAATCCTCAGGTCCAGGATTGGTCTCAAACAACCGTCCTTCTTGGGGATCAGGAAATATCTTGAATAACAGCCCTGACCCCTTTCCTGCTCTTGAACCAACTCCACCGCACCTTTTGACAATAGGGTCTGAACCTCCTTTTGCAACAACAGGAGATGGTCTTCTGAACAAAATGAGGGACGGTGAGAGATGGGAGGAGGAAACTCCTGAAAAGGGAGAGCATATCCCTTTCTCACAATATTCAGTACCCATGAGTCCGATGTAATGAACTCCCACGCATGAAGAAAAAGACGTAGCCTTCCCCCTACAGGAGAGGTATGGTCGATAAAGTGGGGAAAACTAGGACTGCTTCCCTTGCTGTTGTCCTCCAGAGGAAGAGGTTGACGAAGGGTGCTGCTGGGTGGCCCCTCAAGCTCTAGCCATCCCCCGCCCTCTAAAGGATCGATATGGAGGATTGGCAGGCTGCTGGACTGAACCCCCTAAACCTGCAAAAGGATCTAAAAGGGGTAGCAGAAGTGGCTTGCAACCCTAAGGACTTCGCTGTGGCCCGGCTGTCCTTAAAATGTTCCAGGGCAGAATTTGCTTTCTCGCCAAACAGCCTTTTTTCCATCAAAGGGCAAGTCTAATAATGTGGTCTGCACATCAGCTGAGAAACCCGAAGACCTTAGCCAAGCACACCTTCTGGTAGCAATAGATGTTCCCATTGCCCTGGCCACCGAGTCTGTGGAGTCCAAGCCAGACTGAATAATCTGCTTTGCCGCATCCTGTGCATCCGAAAGGAGAGCCCCAAATGGTCTTTGAACCTCCTGAGGCAGATCTACAACCAATGCCTTTGCCAAATCCATGAGTGTGTAGAAATATCTGCCCAGCACACAGGTAGCGTTCACAGCCTTGAGAGCCATGCTGCAAGATGAAAAGGTCTTTTTTGCAGATTGCTCCATCCGCTTGGATTCCTTGTCAGATGGGTTCACAGGGAAAGACCCAGAAGCAGACTTTCTGGAGAAAGAGGCCTGAACTACCAGACTCTCCGGGCTTGGATGGCGTGACAAAAACCCTGGATCACCAGGCGCTCCTCTATGCCTCCTAGCCACAGCTCTATTAACCACTGGAGACGAAACCGGCTTTTTCCACAGGTCTAAGATGGGTTCCGTTAACGCCTCATTGAAAGGCAGCAAAGTGTCAGCAGAAGTTGTATAGGGATGCAGCACTTCAGTTAACAAATTGGTCTTTATCCCTGCTGTAGGCAAAGGCAGTTCCAAGAAGTCCGCAGCCTCTCTAATCACACAGTGAAATGTTGCTGCCTCTTCTGTGAACTCCCCTGGCGAAGATAAGTCCCATTCCGGGGAAGTATCCAGCCCACTGGCTGACCCCAAGCCCTCATACTCTCCCAAGTGCTCAACATGTTCACCTTCCTTCAGCTGTCTCCAGTATTTCTACTCTTCCAGGAGACGCAAGGCCTTCCTGCGTGATCTCAAACGTGAATCCAACCTCGGCGTCGACATTGAATTCAACACCACCTTCAAATTCCGACAAGGCACTGGAGAGGAAGGTCGACTCCGAGACCCATCACTCGGACCAGGCGTTGGTACGGACTCCAATGGCGCCTCCCCCGGAGCCGGCTGGCAAGGAGATGTCATCGTCGTCGGCTGACGCGGCGATGGTAAAGGCCCAGTTGGCAACGCCATAGGCAAAGCACCCCGAGGTGAAATCATCGGCGTCGGTCCGGTACCTTCAGCCGGGCAAAATGGCATAAAAGGCATAAACGGAGCCGGGGAGCCCAAACCAAACGCCAATGGCCCCGTGGGACCAGCCGGTGCACCACCACCAGGGGCCATTGTCTGAAAGACCACATACATGGCATTTAAAAATGCCCCCGGATCCGCTGGGAAGGCAGGATACCGCTGGTCTTGCGCCTGTTGCTGTCCATCTGACTCCTGTGGAGCCAGAGAGAATCGAGGACTATGAAGAGCCACCTCATAGATGGACGTGCCAGAGAAGCCTCCGGACTCTGGGGCTGCGGAGTCACCGTCAGGCTCACTTCCCACTTATCATGGCGCAGACGAGATGGGGATCTTGACCTCGAATGACTCCAAGCCGTGATGGCGCTGCTTCTTATGCTTCTTCAAAGAAGTGTGGGAAGAGGATCTCTTATGGCCTCTATGACCCCTTTTAGCTTTTGCCAAAAAGAGCTTGGCCTCCCTCTCCTTCAATGCCTTAGGGTTCATGCTCTGGCACAACGCACACTCCTCGACGTCATGCTCAGAGCTAAGGCACTGAAGGCAGATCTACAACATGTGGGTCTGTGACCGATATCCGACCACGGCACTCTCTGCATGGCTTAAACCCAGATTTTCTCAGGGGAGACATTGTAACCACAAGAGCTACAGTAGATACACCAACGGAGGCTAGCCAGGAAAAAAACATTAGCGTCGAAGGCATGGAAAAAAAGAAACTGACGTCAGCACGCCGGCGAGGACCTCTTTTTGGCACGGTGACGTCAGACGGAGTCACGTGGAGCCGTGAAATTGTGACGTCCTCGTCGACGTGGAGAGCTGGGAAGAAGACTTTCCATCGGATGCTGGCGCAAGGACGAATTCATAAGGTGAGGAATCCACAGGTAGTTTGTATCCATCAGAACCACAGATACTTCAGACTGTTCCAAAATATGGGTACAATTGCAGAAAGCCCGTCAAGTTCCACAATATATTAATTTTATTTTAAGCATCTTTCTTCACTTCTGTATTCCATTTTTTAAAGTTTGTCGTTGTGCCCTATTAAGTACATTCTCAGGTTTATGTTCTAATTAAGTAGTTTCCTGGAAGTGGCAAGTTGGAAAAATTAAAATGTACACCAATATAACAATCCCAGGATACAGACAGCAGCTCTAGATGAATCTGGCAGTCTCCAATAGCACATAATTCTCAGTTGCACACGCATTAGCTGTTCAGATAGGTTATTAAAAATTGCAAATGTCCAGGACTAAAACGGCAGTAATAATAATGTTATCAAAAACTTTATCGATATGGATGGTGAAATCCGTTTAAAGGAATCATGAAATAACAGCAAGAGGTGCTATGTGGATCGAAGAAATAACATTAACAATTTGTCTCTCAAATACAGCATGAATGATCTCTTAACCATCAAATATAAATATATTTTGGAAATATAACCTTTTTGTCCCCAAGCATCAGTTTCCCACTTTATGGAATGCTGTTAAACAAAAAAAGCTGCTATTTTCATGACAAAAAAGATTTCATTTCTTAACAGTTAAGCACTTAGTCCCGAATTTATACATTTTTCGGCGCAAACTTACAAAATACAATTATATTTTGTATGTTTGTGCCGCTTTTGCGTCAAAAAATTACGCAAATGAGGCGCTAAAAAAGTATAAGTATGAGCCTTGGTCCTCAAACATCACATTTTCATTTTCATTGCTACTCACATATGAAATTGCCACTAGTGAAGAGATTTTGCTTTTTATGTTAACAAGTTAGCGTACCACCATCACATGTCAGGGCCGCCAATCATACATAATGTCATTATACCAGGTATGGCAACAGTTATGTTAAGAATAACTACAATATGCCAAGGATGGACACCATTATCTTCATAAAGTGAAGGAGGGCCCTAAATCTGACAGGAGAACGTCCATGATGCAGATGCTTATAAAATGCAAAAGATAACCAGCATTTGCCAGTGGCAAGCATAATCATAGCATGGATGCACACAAAATGCCAAGAATGGCGATCACTATCAAACGTGCACTGATAGGTCAGAGATTGGTTCCATAACACAAAGGATGGTCAGGCTTAACTTATTTAGCTACTTATGTGGCACTCCTGGACCTATTGGGGTGAGAGTGCTTTACACTGAAACAGTTTAAGCAGAGCAATGGACACATAGAGATGGGGAGTGGATTGAAAATTATAACAAGGCTTTCTAAAACAATTGCATATGTGCTACGGAGTTAAGAGGACATTTGCAGAATTTGTTTAGGAATTTTCTAAAATGGTAGGCATTAGGGGCCAGATGTATCAAAATCACATTTTGCATTCCCTAAATAGTGAATCGTAAGAACTCGCTATTTGGGGAATGCAAAATGCCATATCACAATATAGCTATTCCATAATACTGATTCCTACAGAAGAGAGTGTGGCTCCATTCGTTCCTATGGGTCTGGAGGCCCATAGCTGTGAATGGTTTTGCGTTTCCTAATTTGGCATTTCCTAATAGGAATTCGCAAATTAGGAAATGCGAAACCAAGGGTGCTGAGGGCCTAAATCCCCCTTTGACACACCCCCAAAAAACAATTGGGCACATGCAACACACACACATGCCATTGGGACATGTGTGCTACATGGCCCAAATAAAAATGCATTTTTGATTTTTTTAATTGCACATACTTACCATCAACTTGGAGCTGATGGTCATAGCATTTCCTAAATGCCCAGTTTGCATTTAGTAAATGCTTCTTACATGTGCAAAGGGAATCACAAATAGGGAGTCCCTATTTGCGATTCCCATTTGGCAGTTGCAATTTTAGGGAGTTGCAAAAAATTGTGCTTCCCTAAAATGGGACTGCAATGCCTTTCATACATTGTGAATGGATATTTTGCATTCACGAAAGGTGCAATTTACCAATTTGCATCGTTTTGAATGCAAACTCTTTTGATACATCTGGCCCTAAACTCCTTGTGGAAAGTAGTGAGCAAGATCAATGTTCTGAGAGAGTTCAATGCTGTGGTTACTTCACCAAAAAGGGGTTGTTTTTGTACTGAAGAGGTTCTAAATTTGAGAATTTCAAGGAGAGGAATTTTATGACTTCTGAGATCCCTTAAATCTCCAGAGATGGTAAGTAGCTTTTACAGTTTGGGAGTTGCATTGCCATGGATAGCTTTGTGAAAAATGCAGTACATGTTACATTGAATTCTGACTCTGATGGCAAGCCAGTGGAAATTTCAGCATATGGGGGATGATGTGTTCAAATTTGCATGCAGAGTGAACCAGCCCAACAGCCTAGGGTAGTAATGCTTTGAATGAAGTGGATGTTTGGCGGGTTCCTAGTCTTCAGGTGAAGAATAATTGAACAGCTGCCTTTAGGTGATCCGGGAAAGAAAACCTGAAGTGCTATTTCATGGTGTGGAGATAAAGATTTTCAGATTTTGCCACATTCTTGATACGAGGTACAAACGTGAGAGCCCAAACTATAGTAAAACCTAGTAATTTGGCTTATAGATTTGGATCAAGGGAAAAGCCTGCCAGTTTCAGTGAATCCAGAACATTTTGTTCAAATGTACTCTTGGGAGATATTGGTATTACCTTTTTCTGGGAGGTTAGTTGAAGGTACTTCTCTTGCCTTATTGTCTGCAGTTTTGATGCTGCGTTTTTTTTGAGTGGTGATGTCATGGATCAAGTGCAGTGCTTAGGTGCTTTGGAGTACTGTCAGCGTTTTGGTGCAGGCCTACACTTGAGTTATTTAGGATCAAACTTTGTGGATCCTTGAAGAGACACAATAAAGACTGACACCTACAAAACTTTACATTCCACTTTGACCATGGAGAAGTGATCTCAAATCGTCACCTTTTAACATCTATTTGCAAGAACAGATTTGAGGCAATTTAGAACCGTGCACAAGAACCCCATTTAATGGTTGAATGTCTGTGATACCCTTCCACAATGAATTGTATCAATGACAACTGAATAGGTTAGCAGCACAACTGAGCATAAACCACATTTATCTAGGATATGGTGTACATTATCCAGCAACTTAGAAATTGCAAAAATCAAGCTTTCTCTGAATCTAGAATGGCTGCTGGCCACTGAACGTTCGTTAGAAATAATAATGTTTAGGTGGTTGATGATTGGTTTTCTTGAGCTATCCCAAGCCCTGGTTTGTTGGCGACTGTGTAGTGAATCCTAGTCCACGTTTTAGTTTGTGTTCTTCAAGATCATGACTATTGTTAGACAGTTTGATGATTGGCTTATTACACTGAATTCAAAGTGTACATTTATTGCCCTTACTTTGGTCTGCTGTGCTTGTCATGGTCAACATTATGGCCCTCATTACAACCCTGGCGGTCAGTGATAAGGCGGCGGTAATATCGCCAACAGCCCGGCTGTAAAAAAAATGGAATTTTGACCACGGTGGAAGCCGCCAACACAGACAGCCACTTTAACACACCGACCGCCACGGCGGTAGCAACAAGCACCGCGGCGGTAACAGCCAACAGCCAGGCAGAAGAAAATGTACTGCCCACAGTATTACAACATGCCAGTCCGCCAGCCTTTCCGGGGCGGTACCAATGCCATCAAAAGCACGGCAGAAACGGTACACAGAAGGGAAATGACTCACCTCTCGACACTCAAGGAAGAACCGCAATGCCATGGAGCCCGAACTGCAGATCTTTCCCATGCTGGTATACCTCCTCCTACACCAGGAACACAAACGGTGGCGAAGACAACCATGGTGAGTACCACACCTAGCACACAAGGGAGGGGGGGAGGAAAAAGAGAGTGACACACACTCACAGCACCCAACACCCACCCCACCACCCCCACCCCCATCCCCACCCCCAACACCATACACACAAACAGATGCATCAACATCACATATCCACCCCGTACCCCTCAGGAATAAAGCAAGGACAAAAGAAAGTGAGTAAAGTCAGTGTAATAATATAAATTACAAGAAATACGTCCTTAAAGCACAAAACAGTATCTACAATATATACAACTGGAGGGACAATGCCCAGTCCAAAATGTCCGTGGCCCACAGGGCCATAACACATAGGCAAAGGCCACACTTGACTCCTGCCTCAATATGGAGAGAACACTTCTGGGGCATCAGGTCGAAGATACACAGGCACCCCAGGGGGAAAGGGAAGGGTGGGCACCTCAGCTGGAATATGGTAAAATGCCACTGCTCCTGGAGGGGGCTACATGCCCTATGCAATGTCCTGGGGAGTTCAAAGCCACAGTCTCTCTAGTGGGTGGTCTGCCCACTGCTTGGTCCTGGGGAGTGCAAAGCTACAGTCTCTCTAGTGGGTGGTTTGACCACTGCTTGGTCCTGGGGAGTGCAAAGCCACATTCTCTCTAGTGGGTGGTTTGCCCACTGCTTGGTCCTGGGGAGAGCAAAGCCACAGTCTCTGTACTTGGTGGTTTGCCCACTGCTTGGTCCTGGGGAGTGCAAATCCACAGTCTCTCGAGTGGATGGTTTGCCCACTGCTTGGTCCTGTGAAGTGCCGAGCCACAGTCTCTATAGTGGTGGCTTCTTCACTAGTTCTGGAGGGGGCTTTGTGCCCAGGGTTCTTCATCATGGCAAGGAGGGGATGAGTAGATGCCTTCTTCCACTGGTTCTGGAGAGGGCCTTGTGCCCAGTGTGCTTCATCATGGCAAGGAGGGGGTGAGTGGATGCCTTCTTCCACTGGTTCTGGAGAGGTCCTTGCACCCAGTGTGCTTCATCCTGGCAAGGAGGGGGTGAGTGGATGCCTACTTCCACTGGTTCTGGAGGGGGCCTTGTGCCCCGCGATGCAGATCCTGGATGGTGCAAGGTCACAGTCTCTCACCTGGGTGTCACACCTACAGTTGTTGCAGGGGCCAGGACGCACTACAACCCGTGTAGGCACGACTACACACTGCCCACCAGCGGTGACGGCTGCTCAGTGGTGGCATTTGCGGGGTTGCAGCAGTGCTGCCAGTGGTGGAGGGAGGCTCGTGGGATAGCTGCCCACTGGGGCTGCTGCTGCTGGCAGTGGTGCAGGTGGCAGTGCTGGCGGTGGTGCAGGTGGCGGTGCTGCAAGTGGTGGGGGGAGGCTCCAGCCCTTACCCTGCAGACTCGGACGGCTGAAATGCCATGGCTGGTGTTGTTTGCCCAGATGCTGCTCCAGCACCAGGCACCAGATCCATCCTGCCCGCAACGTCTGTGCCTTTTTCGTTGCCCTTGGCAGCTGGTGTTCCGTTCCTGCCCTTGGCAGCTGGTGTTCCCTTTTTGCCCTTGCTAGCTGGTCGTACCTCCTTGCCCTTGCTAGCTGGTGGTGCCTCCTTGCCCTTGCAAGAATCTACAGTGGCCGTGGACTGGGTGACTGAGGTGTTTGTTGCAAATGCCCTGCCAGCCCCTGGATGGCATTCAGTATGGTTGACTGCCCAACAGAGATGGATTGCAGGAAGTCAAAATCCTCCTCACTCAACAGGCTGAGGAGCTGCTGGGAGGGTGGTGCTAGTACGGGGGTGGCAGCTGTAACTGTAGCTGGGGTGGGCATAGATGTGTCTGCCACTGCCAGGGAGCTTCCATCAGAGGAGGTGTCGTTGTCAGAACTGTCCCCTCCAGTCTCTGCCGTGGTGCTCCGCTCACCCTCCATCCCACCGGTGCCCTCACCGTCGGTGGATTCAGCCTCATGGGCCATGTGGGATGCAGCTCCCTCCATCACCGGTGCCTCAGCTCCTCCACCAGATGATGCTAATGCAGACAAGGACAGGGTGACAAAACAAAAATGGGGGGAAGAGACAGAGGATACGTTTGGTCAATGCCAGCAACAACACCACCATTGGCGTACACAACACACAGGGAACAGCCCTATGCACTAGGCCATGCACTACCAGTTACAATGCTAGTCACCAGGCCATGGGGTACAATGCCTAACGCCAATAGCAGCACACCTGAAACCAACTGGACCCTGCCCAGTAGTAGATGCCCACTAGCATTTTGGGGGTTGGAGAGCATCTGAGCCTGCCCATCATGGAACCAACCCTGCCATGTTCATCCTGGCCTAGGGGCACCCACAGACCACATCCCCCACCCAGATAAAACCTCAACACGTGCAATTTCATGATTCTGAAACTGTACTCCCCCCCCCTTGTGGCTGCTGTGAGGCCTTCAAGCGCCCATCCAACTCCAGATAGGCCACTGTCAGGATGCGGAACATCAGTGGGGTCAGGGTACGACGGGGACCCGTTCCTTGTTGGGAGGCCATCCCCAGCTGGGCCTCTACCATCTTCCTTGCCCAGAGGCACAGGTCGTCCCACCGTTTGCGACAGTGGGTGCTCCGCCTGTCAAAGACCCCCAGGGTCCACATCTCCTTGGCGATGGCACACCAAATACCCTTTTTCTGATGGGTGCTGACCTGCAGAAAAAGATACATAAGAAAAGGTATTAGTCATACCGTCCGGTCTGTAACACTCATGGCCCACCATATCCCTCCCATCCCCTTATGCACAGACATTGCCCACCATACATGCAGCACTCTGCCCAGGACCCCTGAGCCACCCCCCCACATGAGGCTTACACACACAGCACTCCATACATTCATGCCCCATGCATCGTGCTCACAATGTACTCACCTGTTGGTCTGGAGGACCATAAAGTAAACGGTACTGGGCTAGGACCCCATCCACTAGTCTCTCCAACTCTTCCGAAGTGAAGGCAGGGGCCCTTTCCCCAGACACTCGAGCCATGGTCGCTTTCAGACACAGGTCACAGCAGCACTTGCAGTGTAGGTCCTCTCCTGTTGAAGGTCAGGTAGCAAGTGAGTTAACAGATAGAAAATGGCGGTCATGTCCATGGCGGTGTGTACCGTCACCACCGGCATACATCACTATTGGCTCCTGGAACCCCCTAGGCCCCAATGATATCCAATGAGGTGTTGCACGGTGGTCACAACGTCAGCGGAATTACCTAATTTCCACTTGTCCCTCCTCACAGGTCAGGCGGCTGCCATTTCCGGGGGGAACAGGCCATGGCACCTAACTGCGTCACAGCAGACATAGGCACATCAACGGTCCTACACGTTCACATACTGTTTCTGTAACAAAATGCAAGGCATTTTACTCTGAGGATATCTTTGAATATGACCATCTGCTCACCGTTTTTCACCCTGAGGATGAATAGGAGATGGAGACATACCCCCGTGTACAGACCCCTAGTGGACCTGGTGACAATGGAGGACATGCACATTATCCTCACCTACAGACTTGATAGGGCCAGAATCTAAGATCTGTGTGCCGAATTGGAGCCACACCTGATCTCAGCTATCTGCCACCCCACTGGTATCCCCCCTCTTGTGCAGATCCTGCCTGCGACAGTGGCCATGATAGTCTGGATGTCACAGCCTTTGTTCTCAAACGTGCTGACCAGAGTTTTGTCTGCCCTGATGAAACACATGTGCTGCTATAGCGTATTCCCCCAGGTGAAGGATTTGGCCACAGTGAAGGCTGACTTCTATGCACTGGGACATATCCCCAACATCATTGGTGCTATTGATGGTACACATATTGCCTTTGCCCCCCCCCCCCTCCCCCCCTGGAGAAATGGACAGGTGTTCAGAAATCGGAAGAGCTTTCACTCTCTGAATGTGCAGATAGTGTGCCTGGCGGACCAGTACATCTCCCATGTCAATGCAAAGTATCCTGGGTCTGTGCATGATGCCTCTATCTTGAGGAATAGCAGCATTCCATATGTGATGTCTCAACTCCAGAGGCACAGGGTGTGGCTAATAGGTGAGCCCATGGTCCCCCCCCAGGGTCTGTTGGTAAATGGGTGTGGGGTTAGCCCTAAGGGTGAGGGTCTGGCTAACAGCTATCCCTCGATATTTACCGGTGACTCTGGTTACCCCAAACTCTCATAGCTACTGACCCCAGAGGTCCCTGATGGGCCAGGTTGGTCATCCTGATCCAGGCGTGCTGATCTGCTGTCATCACTGTGGGCCTCTTTGGGGGGTGGACCGGATGTTGTTGGCACCTCCTCTCTGGTGACGTTGTGTGGGGCTCCTGTGGGTATGTGAAAGCAGTGTTATTGTTACTGCGTGTGACATCTTGTGCATAGGTATGTTTCCCCCTATGGTTGTTATTACCAAGGCAGCTCTGGCTTGTGTGAGTTGTGATTTGGTTGGCTAAGTGATTGTCACTAGTGTGAATGCTGTTGTGATGGGTGTCCATGCAGGGCTGTGAGTGGTGTCCATGCATTGGTGTTGCATGCAGTGCTGGTTACTGGGATGGGTGGGTTGTGATGGTAGGATATATGTGAGGTGGTGGGGTGATGGGGTGAAGGTAGGGGTGAGGGTATGTAATGGCATGCAGGTGGGGGGGGTGAAAGTTGTAAAGATTTGACTTACCAGAGTCCAGCCCTCCTGTTACTCCTGCCAGGCCCTCAGGATGCATTATTGCCAAGACTTGCTCCTCCCATGTTGTTAGTTGTGGGGAAGGAGGTGGGGATCCACCGCCAGTCCTCTGTACAGCTATCTGGTGTTTTGCAACCACGTAACGTACCTTCCCCCATAGGTCTTTCCACCTCTTCCTGATGTCATCCCTTGTTCTGGGGTGTTGTCCCACGGCATTTACCCTGTCTACATGGACGTCTGCTGCACCTGTGAGCCGAATAGCTGTGGCTCTCCCCGGATGATTTCCACCACCATGACCCTTAGCTCCTCCTCTGAGAACCTGTGGTGTCTTTGTGGTGCCATAGGTGTAGTGTGTGTGGTGTGTGTGAGGGTGTGTGGGGTGATGTGTTGGGGTGTGTGCTGTGAGGTGTGTGAATGGTGTATGGGTGATGGTGTTCTGTGGCTCTGGTTCCATGGGTGCTCCTGGCATGTCTCTCTCTCTAATGTAAATTGTTTGTAGAGGTCAATGGTTGTGGGTAATGTGGGTGTGCGTTTTATAGTGGTTTGTGGGTGTGGTGTGTGTATGAGTGTCAGGTGTGTGCTGCTTGAATTGTCCAATGTAGTGTTGTTTTGTATGTGTGTGTGTATTTTGAACGCAGCGGTATGTACCGCCAATGGTTTACCGCGGTTGAATGTCTGCAGCGGTGATTCGTGGGTCATAATGCTGTGGGCCTATTTCTGTTGGCGTAACGGTGTGGGTTTTGGTACCGCCAGTTTATCACTGACCTTTGGGCTGGCAGACTTGTGTGTGTGTCTGTATAGTGGCGGATTTCTATGTGTGAGTCATAATACGCGTAATGGTATACCGCCACGGTCGTGGTATGTTGGCGGCAGTCAGCATGGCAGTAAGCGGCACTTACCGCCAATGTCATAATGAGGGCCTATATCTCTTTTGTTTGCTTTTTAGCTATTGATTTTAAAACGTTTTTAAATGCATTTTTTTATCTAGTTTTTATGATTTTATCATTTAGTCCAGAGCATTTTTAGCATTTGGATTCATTCACCTTTGGTGACATCAAGTTATGGCATCATACTTGTTATGGCAATTGGGAGGGTGTAGTGAATCCTAGTTTGTTTTAATTAGATGCAGGAGTTGGCTTAGCCTTTGGAACTGCAGACTCGTGCCCCCGTCACCTAGTGACTTTTACCCTACTCATCGTGCTCTGTTCTAGCCCATTTATTTATTTAAATCTTTTAAGATGCTGCCTTGTTTTTACTTAGACCCATGTTTTAGTTTCCGTTATCAGTGCCACCACGCTAAGACGTCAATATCAAGCCACAAAGATAAACAAACTGTAGGTTTTCACATTAGGTACTTTCCCTCTTCACGCTTTTGAGGGAATTGTTTATATAAATTACCTCCCAAGCATGTCTTGTTATCTTTTGTTTAGGAACAGACCTACATCAGGGGTACAAGCAGATCTGTATAAATACTCCTCATTTAAACAGATAGTCAGAGGGATTCCGACCAGGTGCCATCGCTGCTCTCGATGGTGCATGTCGCCTTGACGTTGACCCAGTTTTCCTGTCCCTATGGAGTCTGAGCTAGATACCTCATTCCAAGGTAACAAGGGTTAGGGGCCTCTTCTCATGAACATGGCATTGGCAGATTAGGTTTAACATGCCTAGCTCTCTTTTTTGGGTTATAGATTAAGTACATGACATTAGGATATTAGGACATATTTCTCACTTCATATCGTTTCATGACTTTGCAAGATTGTGGGGGTCTTTGTATTAATGACTCTTGTCTTTACCATTCTGTTTCTTGCATTGTTCATTATCCTAATCATTGCAGCCCATGCAACGTATCGCAGATTGCAGTTTTGCTAAAATAAAACCTATTGAAACTTTATTGCATCTTCATTGCCTGTGATTGAGACATGTTCATGTGAGAAAGGGGTAATCTCCATTTAACCACGACACTCCCTGAGATGTCACACTCTTGATTCCATGCGTAAAGGCTGCCACAAATCACCTTTTACTGTTTGGGTTTCTGGTGAGGTGCTGCTTGTGAGCCGGGAGGGTTGGGACAACAGTTGCGACTTGTTGTAGGATTGGCATAGTCGCCTACAAACAGAAGTACTGTCATCCTTAAACCAGCAGTCTTGCCATGAGCAAGAGTCCAACTACGAGAACTGGTAGATAATTTGATATGTGGATAAGACCGAGATTTGTCTCTTTGATGAAGTGGTGAACTGGCTGGTTTTCAGTGAAGGTAGGAATACAACAAGTGCCTTGAAGAATGTGACAATTGGCCTTGATTATTTTGGCTGCTACAAGATTATGGAAGTAATATTATAGGTGTAACATTTTGCATAGAATTTGCTAAATCCCCTGTTGTGATGGATGAGAAATAGCTCCAGGTACAAACTGATGGAAAAAGAGGTGCAGTAGACGATGAGGTTGTGCCAAAGTTTCAACTAACAAGTCAATTATCTTTGTGAAATGTGTGAGGAATAATTTTCATTTTGACTCTGTGGGAGATGTAAGCTAATATTCACGTGGAATTGAGAAGTTTCTAGAATAGCAAGTACATGGCATTGGGAATGGACATTATTTGCTCCTGGGAATAACTGAATTTTACCATGAATATGATGAGTGAGTTTTCTTTCATGAGTTCCTGGGGTTAGTGCATAAATGTTGTAGTTTAAATCTTCATTTTCTACATTCACTTCCTATTTTCCTGAGGAAACATCTGGCTTAGGTTATATATTTAGAGAACCATGGTTTATGAGGTTCAGATCAAACATAGTTGACAAGGTCTGGAGCAAAATTTCTTGATTTGTTGTGAAACCATGTGATCCTCGTATTTGTAATGATTGTTTCTTATGCATGAGTTGCTACTTTGATATTCTTTGAGGGACCATGTTCTTTAACTTTAGCAGCAATGTATTTAATAATAGTTTGCAAGGGTGGGCACTAACAGATCAAGGATCCCTGTAATATACCATGCATGGCCAACTTTATGCATGGCAGGAGTCCCATCAAGACAATTATGCTAACACATGCAAACAAATATATTAATCATGGGAAATGCCACCATTATACAACATATGAGCTCAATATCCCACCAAGAACCGCAATGATTATGCTAGGGCCACCATTATGCCAGAGATTTTCTGTATTATAGCTGGAATGCCCACAATAGGTCATCATGGATAGGCACCATTGTACCAGTTTACACATTATACCAAGGGTAGCCATCAACATAACAAAAAGACCCAAAATATTCAAGAACATCCACCATCATACCAGGTTTCAGATGAAAGTCAGTGAGGGGCACCAATTGGCTAAAGGAGCCAAGCATGAAGCCCAATGGTGAATAGCCAAAGTGCAGGTCGAATGCTTTCAGTCACACTGTCTGGGGCCATAAAGCCCTGTCACCAGGGGACTTCCTTTGGTGCATGGAAACAGTGTTCTGAGTGCTAAGGAGTGTGAGGTCAGCCTCAGCTTACTAATGAATCCCAAGAGTGCTAGCCCAACCAAAACAACAGAAAATTTGCATAAACAATCAGCAGCTCGTGCATGCTTAGTCTCAACTTGTCTTTTTCTCTGATTCCCAGTGTTAGACCTGACAGCCTTAGGGTGGTCATTCCCCAACTTATTGCCTGCCTCCCTCCATTTTTCTGACCCTGTTTCTGCTGGTTTTAAGACTCTGCACACTTTAGCACTGCTGTCCAGTGCTAAAGTGCACATACTCTTTCCCCTAAATATGTTAACTTTGGTTCCTAACCAATTGGCATATTTAATTTACATGTATGTCCATAGCAAAGTGCACTACATGTTCCCTGGGCCTGTAAATTGAATGCTACTAGTGGGCCTGCAGCACTGATTGTGCCACCCAGCTAAGTAACCCCTTAACCATGTCTCAGGCCTGCCATTGCTAGGCCTGTGTGTGCAGTTTCACTGCCAATTCGACTTGGCATTTAAAACTACTTGCCACGCCTTAGACTCCCCCTTTTCTACATATAAATCACCCCTAAGGTAGGTCCTAGGTAACCCACAGGGCAGGGTGCTAGGTAGGTAAAAGTCAGGACATATACGTATGCGGTTTACATGTCCTGGTAGTGAAAAACTCATAAAGTTTTTTTTCACTACTGTGAGGTCTGCTCCTCTCATAGACTAGCATTAGAACTACCCTCATACACTTTTGAGTGGTAGATTCTTTTCTGGAAAGAGTGGTCATGTCATGTTTAGAATTGCTAGAATGGTAACTGAAAATCCTGCTTAGTGGTGAAGTTGGATTTAATATTACTATTTTAGAAATGCCACTTTTTAGAAAGTAGCCATTTCTCTGCACTTATTGGTTGAAAGCTCCCCTCGTGCATTCCATCCAGACAGTCATAAACACAAGACACTCAGTCACAACTGCAGTCATCTGTGTACTGAATGTGTCTCCATGGGCAGGAAGGGTGGAGGGGCTCTCTCCTATATTTCAAAGGCCAGTGGCCTTCCTCACACAAAGGTCTGAAAACCCCCACAGGTATCCTGGCAGATAGGACCGAGGTCAAAGGGGAACTTGTGCACTTCAAAACCACTCTTTGAAGTTTCCCCCACTTCAAACACACTTTTGGGTACATAAACGGGGTCTCTGACCCCACTAAATTGGACACTTCTGGATCTACACCTGCACTATGTCAGCGAAACTGCCTGAATGCTCATAGGACTCAACTGGGCTGCTTTGCTGAAAAGGACAGCTGCCCTGCTTGTTGCCCTGCTGCCCTCTGACTTTGCTGGAAGGACTCTGCCATCCCAAAATGTGCTCTCAAAGGGCTTGGATTGAGTTTGCCTCCTGTCCTGAAGTCTAAGGGAAAGCAGAGACTTCATCTACTGGTTTGTAGCTAGTTTTCCAACTTCAGCGATGCCAGCAATGATGCCACAGCCTGCTCCCACTCCATGGACATCGCTTCATGCAACAACAGCGGCCTGCAACACAAGTCTGATATTGCTGCAACACTGCTGACATCACGCAGGGTCATCATGACAATGAAAAAGTCAACGCATCACGTCTTGACAGACTGGATCCATCAACCCCGTGGTGTCACAAGGAACCGAGGCATTACCACCGATGCCTCACCAGCTCCCTCTGCAATTGGGCAGAACCGATACCTCACGTCCACCTTCCTCGCAGTGTGGAACCAACGCCTCATCTCCCCAGACACTGCAAGGGACTGACGCCACACCGGCCCCAATGATACCTCACTTCCCCCCACTCCGTGCAACATTTTTGTTTCTTCATTTTCTTCGTTTTCAAAAGGTACTGTACCTGGGTGTCTGCAACTGGTGCCTCAAGATATTCAAACATATTCAAAGCAGGAGACCCCCCGGGCGCTCTGACAACAGTGAGCTCTGCGGGGCTGCAGAAGTCTTCATTCTTGTGTGGACAGGCAGCGGCTTTTCTGAGGACACCTACTGATAGCCTGGTGTGGAGGGAATGAGGATATGGTGAGTGCGGTGGACCCCTGTTGAAGCGGTTCGTTCTGGTGCGGCTTGTGGGGGGCGAGGGAGAATTCAGCCTCTCTGCTTCTTCAGTTTAGCTTCCAAGTTACAGTCCCTCCTCCAGCTGCTCCCGCTTTTGCCAACGGTATCGCAAGGGGGGCTAAGCCGGAGCCTAGTGGGCACTGCTTGTCGTTTTTTCGCGGACTGTCCGTCACTGACGCGGACTAGGCAGCAGTGAGCCAAGGAACGCAGCGCATCGAGGAACAACGAGCAGCCGGAGGCCATTGCTTGTCGGCTCTGGATTCCCATAAAGCTGACCTTGTCTGGGTCAGCTGGAGAAAAAGTGGGTGAAATTAGTAAAGAGTGAGTCTGCTCTTTTGTGCTGCGTTCAATCGTAAGTCAGCTGCTTTAGCCTCCTTGCATCCCGACCGTGGGTACTCTATACTATTACTTTGAAGAAGCTCCGCTCAGGTCGCCTTCTCCCAGGAAGATCTTGTCTGAAAACCAAATCCAACCCCATTCAGAAAAAAAAAAAACTCGGCTCTCTTGCTGAAGGGACAACCGCAGAAGCATCTTCTCTCTTTTTGGGGTAAAGAGAATCCTCCATCGCAGGAATCAAAAGGTGAAGCTATTTCCATCTCATCCCCGGATTCAGAGTCCCTTGGAGGTCTTCCTAGGGAGTCTTCAGGGGGGCTCTCAAGCGAGCCATCTCAGGCGGAAACAAGCCAGAGAGGAGGAGCTGGGGATCTTGGAGCAGGGCCCTATTGCCCCTCTTGTTGAGCCTGGGCTCTGGATTAAGCTCCGGGAAGCCGCTACAAAGGGCCAGGCTAGGCGTTTCTGGGCATTAGTAGGTCAAGGTTGTGGGTCTAGAATTCCTCCCCCCCTGCTCCAATCTCCGAAGCCCGATGGTCAGATTTCATCTCCTCCCTGTATGCTTCAGATGGGGTCGTACCTTTCCGGTTTCCAGGGTCTCCAGGTATTCTCACTTTCCCTCCCCCGTCAATAAAAGAGATTGACTGTGCTATCGGTGAAATGCGCCCCTCCACTGCAATGGGGCCAGATGAACTGCCTTTATCAGTTTTAAAACAGTATAGGAGCTCTTGGACTAAGATTTTACATGTGGTCTTTAGTAGATGCTTCTATTCAGATGTATTCCTCCCTCGTGGGTCGGCAGTATAATTGTACCCTTATTTAAAAAGGGTGATAGATCTTGTCCTGGTAATTATCGTTAGATTGCCCTCCTTGATGCGGTGGGAAAAGTTTTTACCAAATGTCTACTCTCTAGACTAATACCTTGGGCGGAGGAGAATAACATCATCCTTTTGGAACAATCCGGATTGAGGCACAAACATAGCACTCTAGATAACATCATGATGCTGCAAACCATTACTGAAAAATATGTAAAAATGAGAGGGAGGGTTGTTTATGCCGCTTTCATATACTTCTCCACGGCTTTTGATAAAGTAGACAGAGATCTTTTATGGACTAAGCTATGTAGCCTGGGGATACCTTTACCACTTCTGGAGTTAATAATTGCCTTCCACTCCAACACCTGGTGCAGAATCCTCTTGGGGGGTGATAGAGGTTTATCCCATAAGATTTTTGCATCTAATGGGTTAAAACAGGGATGCCTATTGGCTCCCCTGCTCTTTTCCCTCTATATTTCAGATCTCCCCTCCTTTTTGTCCAAGGGCAAGGGTTTTCCCCCATTGGTGGGTGGGCGTCCAATTTGTTGTCTGTTGTATGCGGACGACATCTTAATCCTTCATTTAACCCCAAAGGCCTACAGAACCGCTTGCAGCGCTTATCAAAATATTATGACTTACATTATTTGAAGGTTAACGTATCTAAAAGTAAGGTCCTTTGTTTCTTGGGGAAAAAAAGATGACCTTCCCCAATTATCAGTGGACATTGGGCAACCAAATCCTTGAAATTGTCAAATCTTATCCCTTTTTAGGGAAAATAGTGAGCGGGAACCTTAGCGATGTTGCCCACATCGCCTCTAATAAAGCAAAGGCTGAATGTCAGGCAATAGGTCTGGGGGCCCTTTATACAGCTACAGGGAGAAGGCACTTCTCTTACCTTCTATCTGCTTATCGAGTTAAAATTCCTGCATCCCTGCTATATGGGGTGGAACTCATTGATACCTCCAAATGGGGGTTCTTAAATCAGGCAGAAGGTAAAATTCTCTGAAAATTACTAGCTGTTAATACGGCTGCCTCAGTGGCGGCTCTGAGACTGGAAATGGGGCTTCGAATCGCGTATGCTCAAGGATTAGCGGGGGTTATACGATTGGCTACCTCAATTTTAAAGAGTGAGAAAAACACTTTAAGATCATTTCTGAAGAAATAACTTTTTTTAGATAATAGCAAGCCCAAATTTGCCTTTTGTAAGAATTTTTCTACTGCCCTGGAGATGCTGGAGCTGGATCGCAGCCAAGTTCTAGAACTCTCCCCATTGCTCTTGAGGGTGACTTTGAAGAGTGCAACGTGGGCCTTGAGCTTCCGCCAAGACTTGGAGTGCTGTAAAAAAAGAAGTCTTTTTGCAAATATAGTTAACACTCTAGTAATAAAAAAAACACAACCGTACTACACTTGGAACATCCCTCATAGTGTTAGGCACTTTTGGACGCTGCTCCGACAGGAATTGCTCCCTTTGAATACACTATTGGCAAAATGGTACGGTACTGCAAAAGACTGTAACTTCTGTCTGGTGGATTCCCAAGATTTATACCATCTATTATTTGTCTGCCCTTCTCTTGCCTCATTTCGGCGTAAATGGCTAGAACCAATTCGTCTTCAGTTTTCTCTATTGTCAGTGCCCGAGTTTCTCCAAGCGCTGTATGATGCTCCGAATGAAAGTTTTTGTTTTAAAATATTTTATTTTTTAAATTGTTTTTTAAGCTTATTTTAAGAAACTTTCGTTGTAAGGCATGTCAGGTGGCATAGGATTTTGGTGCAACTTCTCACTATATTTTTCATTTATCTCACCTTTTGGTACTCAATTGGATGTAAAGTGTAAATTGCAGATCCGACCTTCTACTCACCAATATTGTAAATTTTATGTGGTTCTCCGCTAGATGTAAATGGTAAATGTGATTTTTCTGCTTTCTTCTTTTATGTGGACCTCAGTCGAGATCCAAATCATAAATAAAATAAATTGTTGTTAAATTGGTGCCTCAGTCAATGATGCCTTGATAGCCCCAGTTGGAGCTTTTGTGTTTCTAAGTGATTAAGTGGTATTTAATCTTTAAATGTTGATACCATTACTTGTGTACATTGGATTTTCATCACTCTGACCTTATTTTATTCTGATAAATATTATCTATTTTTCTAAACATGTGTGGTTATTTTTGTGGTGTTTTTACTGTGTTACTGTATGTTTTATTGCACAAATACTTTACACATTGCCTTCTAAGTTAAGCCTGACTGCTCAGTGCCAAGCTACCAGAGGGTGGGCACAGTATAATTTGGACTGTGTTGTGACTTGTCCTGACTAGGATTGTGGTCCCTACTTGGAAAAGGGTGTATACCTCTGCCAACTAGAGACCCGATTTCTAACACCCAGTATCTGGAGCTTTGTAGCGTCAACTCGACCAATTTGCAGGAGGTAGTACAGCACAACCACATCCCCTCATATTAACAGCCTAAGTTCCTAGTGGGGCACCTCCCCAATGATCAAAAGGGACGGAAACTTCTGGTGAGGCTCTACCCCAATGTCTGTAAGGGGTGAATTCTTGTAGTGGGGCTTCACACCAATGCCCATAAGGGATAGATGTGTAGGAGCGGGCGCCTTTAAATAAATATTTGGTTTACGGCCTCAATCTTACCAACTCATCAAATCAGCAGTCCTGCTTTGTTACTAGGCCCAGATGGACTGACCTTAGACATAAGTAAGAATTAATCAAGAAGTGCAAATCAAATAAAGAAGTAATCACAGTTTAAATTCCATTTTCTTGGCAGTCAGTCATGAGAGTTGGTGGGAGTTTCACAGCTTTATTTTAAATCTTTTAGTAAGTAAATCTTTATTGTTCAGCATCAAAAATAATTGATCAATTGATAACCAATATAAGTAATCAGCATCAGAGCAAATGTATAAAGTGCATTCCATAAAGGAAAAGTCCCTGGTCAAAGCTATGGAGAACCCATAAAGAGCTCTAATTAGAGATGTGAAATCATAACGCTTTTGCATTAAAATCTTCAAATACTTAGGCAGAAGATCCCATAAAGAGAGGTTCAAGAAACTCAGTAGGGTCTCAGAGCTGAATAAGTTCAGGTACGGAAATTAAGGAAACGAAGAAACAGCTGCTAAAGGCACTGCAGAGAAGCATTCAAGGGAGGGTCGTGTCCTACTGTAGGAGCGTACACTTTTATAAAATTTTTATATCATCATTCAACACAAATTATTTCTATCTTCAATCAACTCATCCAATCAGCTTGCAGTGCCATCGTAGAAACAGGAAACCTTCTGTTGTCATTCTCTTCACAACTCATTTGCCTCATTGAAAGTTTAACATTTCACATTGATGACCTAGGTCAGGTTTTGTGGGAAACAAAAATGCATTTTGCAGCCTTTCAAATGTAACACTTGTAAATATGAAAACCTAGTGCTCTCACTTGCTTTTAAAAATATGGCTTTTTGACTAAGGCCTACACTTAATTCTACATGTTAATTACATTAATTTTCCTTATTTAAAAACGCCCTAGCAGATGCTTCAGTTGGGGCTGCACCCCAATGTCAAGGACTGGCTGCCGCATTTGGTGATATTTATAAACATATATACAGGAATGCATAGATATAGTCATAAAATATCAATGCACTTCAGAGTACAATGAATTAATCCACTTAATTGCCTTCTCACTTATAGGCTATTACATAACACTTAAAGTGCCCCAACATCAGAAAAGTGCAAGAGGAATACAAGCCAAGCTGTCAAATGACTTTCTGTTTTTTTTATTTCATTAATGTCATGTTTTTTTTAGCTTCCATGTACGATCGCGTAACAAGTGAAATGCAATACGCTCTGGAGTCATCGTGTTTCTCCATTTAGAACTTAGTCCTTTATTAAATGGATTTAAGTGGATGAACTCTGGTACAGACTGCTCAGCAAAGCATGAAGAGAAAGAGTTTGAGGTGTCTGCAGCCATGTAAAAGATGTCAAATAGCTTTCTCATATGCATTAAACTATTAATAAAGATAAAACGATCTTTATGTTTTGGACCTGGAAAGTCTCTTCTGTGAAAGCAAGGCACTGATTCACGATTCATTGGTTTCAGAATTCTTTGTCATTACTTGGAACAAGTCAAGAATAATACTTGATTTGCCCTGACCTATTCCTAGAATTTCTCAGAAAAAAAGCTAAAAATTAAAGTGGTAGATTTTTTGCGCGCTGTTTGAACCAGGCATCATGATGGAACTGCCGGAACCCACACTTTCTTGTATTTTGGAATAATAGCATTCATCCCCTTTTTATATCAGAGGGAACATTAAAATAAGGGCCCATATTTATACTTTTTGACGCAAACCAAAGCCAGCGAAGGTTTGGGTCAAAAAGTTTACCGCCGGCTAACGCCATTCCAACGCACCAGCCGGGCACCTTATTAATGGAATGACGTTAGTCAGCACTGCGGCATGGTTAGCGTTAAAATAAATTACTGTAACCGGACAGCGCAGGCGTAGGTAAGAATGGGGGTTGTGCGTCAAAGAATGGTGCATGTCAGGTTATAGTCAAAAATCTTGGCTCTAACCTGACTTGCGCCATTTTTTTACGCACAACCCCCATTGAAATGACTCCTGTCTTAGCAAAGACAGGAGTCATGCCCCCCTGCCCAATGGCCATGCCCATGGGACTTCTGTCCCCTGGGCATGGCCATTGGGCACAGTGGCATGTAGGAGAGCCCAAGTTAGCCCCCCCCATACCACTTAAAAAAAAATATATATACTTACCTCTACTTACCTGTACTTACCTGGGATGGGTCCTCCCATCCATGGGTGTCCTCCAGGGGTGGGCGAGGGTGGCAGGGGGTGTCCCTGGGTGCAGGGAAGGGCACCTGTGGACTTCTTCCATGGTCAAAGACCATGGAAATGAGCCTACAGGTCCCTTAACGCCTGCCCTGACCCAGGTGTTAAAAAACGGTGCATATCAGGCTGGGTGCCATTTTTTAAGGGCCGCCCCCTCCTGTGCGTCAAAATGACATGGGAGGATAAATAAGGCGCAGATGCCTTAAAGACATTTTTTGCATGGGAACTCCTACCTTGCATATCATTAGTGTATGGTAGGTTTTCACGTCCAAAAAATGACGCTAACTCCATAACTTTGGTGCTGGACGGGTCCAACGCCAAAGTATAAATATAGAGTTAAATTTGCGCCAAATTTGCGTAAAAAAAATATGGCGCAAATCCAGCGCAAACAGAGTATAAATATGCCCCAAGGTTTCTTACACAGGAGAACCCAAAATGCCCTAAAATTGGCTGGGTGGATAGTAGCCAGGAGAATTGGCGGTAAAACTTGTGGGTCACTCCCATTTAGATTTAGAGATGGGGCAATCACAGGGTGATCAAAAACAGAGCCGCAGCTGCCTCCGCTGTTGAGAGCCCTTGACCTGGTAGTTTATCTGCCAGTAACATTTTGGATCAACCATGGCCAGTCCTAATGAGTGAAGGGGCCATATCCCTTCACCTTTTACCCGAACAGTGTCTGTCCAGCTGAGCAAAGGTCAGCTTGACATATACTATGGGCCAGATTTAAGAAACGTGTCGCTGAGCCCTTAGCACCCCACCTAACTCCACCATGTATGCGCCATATGTAAGATACGGGGTACCATAGTGGTAGTTAGGGAAGTATTGTCATCATTTTTTATACTATTATGGAGAAACAGCTGTCCTAACCCTTCTGGGACCTCCGAGGCAGAGCTGCAAGTAAGTGTGATTTATTATTCTTTAACATTTGGTGCATGCGTGCATGAATATATGGGAGTGAGTGTTGTGAATGGATGTGTATGCCAGTGTGTGTGCCTGAATGCATGGGTGTGTGTCAGTGTTTATGTGTGTTTGTGTCCCATCCATCCACTCCTTGCTATGAGTACCAGCTGTCACTGATCTGGATCTCAGTGGCGTAACTGAAAAAGATGGGCCTTCTAGAGAAGGCGAGGAGGGGCCGCTGAGTCTCATAGATGTTCATCGTCTTTGGGGTGGAATGGTGCCCTCTTGAATGATCGGGCCCCCAGAAAGGTTGTGGGTTCCCCTGCACTGCAGGGGTGACAGAGGCTTGAGTTACACCCCTGCAATGTCTGTAGGGGCGCCAGCACTCATTTTCCATGTACAGATTCCCCATGAGAGGCACAGTAGACTCAGGCTGGGGAATATTACAATGGCCCTCATAGACAGGGAGAAACACCCTGTGCGTCAGGGTCATCACTTTTTTGTTATTAGGAATGCAAACTAAAGCTCTCAGAGCTTGTTTCACTAAAACATGTATGATGAGCAGGACCAAACAAAATGGTGCCTTCATATTTTGAGATTCAGGTCTGCCTTTTGAGGGTGTCTCACTACCTTCTGTGCATCTGTTGCACAGATGTAGAGTATGCTGAGCATACTCTACATCTGTGCAACAGATGCACAGAGCATACTCTACATCTGTGCAACAGATGCACAGAAGGTAGTGAGACACCCTCAAAAGGCAGACCTGAATCTCAAAATATGAAGGGTGGTTCTCTGCCAGAGGAGTTGATCCAGGGCCTCCAGTGACCTGAGGGCTTGCAGGCCACGCAACAATGTATAACTGACTGCTTTGTATTGACCTGCTGTGCTCCTGTCCTTGTCTGGCTTTTCTCATACCGGGTTCCACTTGCTCTCAGCTGTGTTGCAAGCACTAGTATTGCAGCTGCTCTTACGGTGTATCACACTTGAGCCTATGCCAATCATGCAGCTGTATACAATTTCCAGCTATATGAAATAAGTCACTTTTGTTCTCATTCTGAAGACGGGGTAATCTCAAATTAGCTTGTAAGGGTAGTTACTAACCAAATCAGAATTATAAGTGTGCAAATGTACTGCATGCATGATTTACCCCCTTTCATAATTTTAACTTCAAAATGTGCAGGTAGAGAACAGCCTAAAATGGGAAATTAAGGGAGGAATTCAGTGTAGTAACTTCCGGGTAGTTCTTTAATTCTCTGGGCATCCCCAGAATCCGGGTCAGGGTACTACTGTATTTCTATATACCTGCATTACCAAAATCCTAAATATATCCAGGTCCAGGAATACATTTGCATTATGGACAACTTTCGTATGACAAGGCCCTAAATGTTGCCTGACCTCAGTCTAACCTCTGCCCTAGGCCACTGAATTTGCACTGCATTTGCAGTGCAACAAAAACGCAAACAAATGACGGATCATTTTCCACTGATGATTAGAAAGTAAAAAAGTGACTTTTAGGAGTGAATGTGTAGCAATGGTACTTTCAAAATACATTAAAAACTCATACAAGTATGTGATTCCAATGTGTTATACTTCTCAAGCCAGATTCTACATTCAATGGGTCATCGGTAGGTAAGGTATGACATGGTGAAAGTCAATGCTCCCCTCGGAAATCTAGTCTGTGTTGGCAGGAACAATCAATACAGGTGTATCTTTGCATGTAACTCTATATATTATTAAGCCCATTAACCCTATACATTATATATAATATTCCCATAGCACAAACTCAGTTAAAAGGCAGTAGAGCATTGTACAGGGTTAAAGGCAAGAATTAAGTCAGTGAGTGATGAAATCTGTAGTTGATTTGAGTTGTGTCTTCAAATCGTTCCGAAATTAGAACACTGTTGGGACAACCCAGATATATACTGAGAAGTTGGTTATGATCCTGGGTGCTTTATTAGAAAAAGACCACCTGCAGTGTTTTTTTGTTGTTTTTTTACACTTCTTGCTCTGTAGCCCGAAGGGGTCCTTGCTACTGGTATGCCGAGAACCGCTAGAAATGGTGAAAGCTTGCTGTATTAATGGAATTGAATATAGACTGCTTTCTATCGTTCTTGCTAATGATTGGAAGGTGAGTGATACACCACTAGTTGGGAGGCCATCAGGGTTGAGTGTAGGGTTTTTTAGATGTGAGAGAATCTGGCCTGTCTTGACAGTGTCAGGGATAATGCCTTGAGTGAGGGAGGCATTGACAATGGTGACGTTTTTGAGTGAGCATCTCGAGAGACAGCTTTGATCAAGCATGAGGGTAAGACATAGGGCCTGATTACAACTTTGGAGGAGGTGTTAATCCGTTCCAAATGTGACGGATTTACCACCAGCCGTATTACGAGTTCCATAGGATATAATGGACTCGTAATACGGCTGGTGGTATATCCGTCACATTTGGGACAGATTAACACCTTCCTCCAAAGTTGTAATCAGGCCCATAATCTTAATAAGAATAGGTTTTGAGGGAGCTGAGTTTGTTGGTGAGATCTGCAAGAAATATTGCTTTGAAGGATCGAGGGATTCTACAGACATGGATGGGCCTGGATAAAGCTGGTGATCAGTTTCAGCACTTGGTCAACAAAAGCTCTGTGTCCCCAATATAAATGGACACTTTTGTGCTAAAGTGAAGGCATTTTTTAGGTTTGACATTAACCAAGACCATTTGAATTTATTACAATTATTTGAGTAAAGTATATACATGTAGGGTCTTTGAACGTGCCCTCTCTTTTTATCTGACCACTGCAGCATACAGCATGCGACAGTGGGTCAACACACTTCAGCAATTGGCCAATGTCACTGTGTTAACATTCTGCTGATACACACAAATTAAGGGCTAGGAACTACTATGGCAGTGTGTGCTTTTGAGACTGGAAAAATATTTCTACTTTTTTTAGCCATCTTTTTTTTTAAAGCTTGATGTGGGCTGGCAGCTTCCCCAACACTAAACATTTGCAAAAACAATGACAAAACAAACAATGGCAATGCCAAAATCCTTGTGGGCAACACTTATGGACTTTGATCATGCTTTTTTTTAATTTTCAGTTTATTTACATCTGGCTCATATAGTGAAGTACTAACATAACCAGGTTTCAGTGCACTGTACAGCAAAATGACAGTGATATAAATATATATATATAACCTGGTGGCGATTTGATGAATCTTCATGAAATATTCCAACAAAATAGGACTCTGACTTCAGCATCTGTCTGGAAAGTTTTGGTGTGATCTGTCAAGCAGGAGTAGAGAAAAAGGGAGGTCCCAAAACACAGTTGCCCCATTCATTTTTTCATAGGGATTTTGAACATGTCTACAGCCCAAAAAGCAGGACAGAATTACACAAATTTGGCAGGCAGGTAGGTTTTGGTCCAAAAAAAGAAACGTTTTTGTTATTTGGTGTAAATATTGGGACGCGGATCTGTCGTGACTCTTGTGCAGAGCGTAGGGACTCCGCATGCCAAAAGCAGTACTGTGATTGGCTGTCCGCAACCTGTGCAGAAAGTTGCAGCACCATTTTATGAACCGGGACATGGTCCCGGTGAATGGAATTAGAGTCTGAAAACAATAGAAGGGATCAGGGTAGAGGTACTCTGACCCCATGAGGCTTATTAATGGGTGTCGAAGGGACCCCTCATTGGTTTAAAAAGGTTAAAAACCATTTTTATATCACAATTGTGGAGTCGCAACTCCATTGCGGCACTCAGCATGTTCCTCCATGTAACGCTGCGATGGACTCACGAACCCTGGCGGAAAAAAATAAAACAAAATATACATCCACACATTTACCTACTAATGCATGCAGTGTCAGACCCACTGAGACACTCATACGCCCACTCACAGACCTACTAACACTCATACACCCAGCCAAAGATCAATTCGAACACTCACACACACAATCACAGATCCATTCACACTCTCACACTCCCACACAAACACTCATGCACCAATTCAGAGATCCACTGACACCCATAGATACACTCAAAGACCCATTCAGACATTCAGACAGCCAATCACAGACCCACCCAGAGACTTTACAAACCCACTTAGATGCACATGCTCCCATTGACAGGCACACTGACACGCATACACTAAGTGAAAGACCCACTGAGACACTCACATATCGACTCACAGACCCACTCATAAACTCATTCACCCACTCACAGACCCACTGACACTCACACATCCACTCAAAGACCCATTTAGACACTCAGACACCCCCTCACAGACCCACTCAGACACTCGTGCTCCCACTCACAGACCCACATAGACACTCATCCACCAACTCACAGATGCACTGACACTCATACACCGTCTCACAGACCCACTAACACTCATAATCCAGTCAATGACCCATTGAGGCACTCACACACTCATTCACAGATCCACTCACACATTCAGGCACCCACTCACAGACCCATACAGAAACTCATGCACCCACTCACAGATCCACTGACATTAATCGATCCACTCAAAGACTCATTCAGACATTCAGACACCCAATCACAGACCCACTCAGACACTTACACAACCACTGAGAGACCCACTCAGTCACTCATACACCCACTCACAGACACACTCACACTCTGACACACACACTCACATGCTGACACACTCACAGACACACACAGACACTCATGCATCCACTCACAGACACACTGACATTCATACACCCACTCACAGGCCCACTAACACTCGTGCACCCAGTCAGAGACCCATTCAGACACTCACACACCTAATCACATATTCTCTCACACTCTCACACACCCTTTCACATGCACACACAGACACTCATGAACTCACTTAGAGATCTACTGTCGCTCATACACCCACTCAAAGACCCATCCAGACACTCAGACACCCAACCACAGATACACTCAGACACTTATACAGCCACTAGGAGACCCACTCAGTCACCCATAAACTCACTCACAGACCAACGTATACATGCATGCACCCATTGACAGATACACTGACATTCATACACTCAGAGAAAGACCCACTCAGACACTCACATATCAACTCACAGATCAACTCAAAAACTCATGCACCCACACATAGAACTACTCAGACAGTCATACACCCATTTACAGACCCACTGACACTCATGCACCCACTCACAGACCGACTCCTGAACCCACTCACAGACCCACTGACACTGATACATCCACTGAAAGACCCTCTTGGACACTCACACACCCACTCAAATACCCACTGAGACACATTCATACACCCACTCACAGATCAACAACACACTCATGCAGACACTCAGAGACACATTGACCCTCATACACCCACTTGCAGACCCACTCAGACACTCATACACCCAGTCACAGACCCACTGACACTCATGTACCCACTCAAAGACCCATTCGGACACTGAAAGACCCACTCAAAGGCCCACTGACACACTCATGCACCAACTCACAGACCACACTAGACTTCCACTGAGGGATTTAGAAATGTATTGCAACATGGAGAGAGTGAAACAAAGACAATATGTTGGGTGTTGTGCATTGAAAGTGTGCTTTTCATTTGTGGGTCTGCAAAGGAGTAGCAACTCTGATGACTGTTAAAAAAAGTAATCACATTTTTGGAGAAAAAAAATAGTGTTTGCGATGTAGGGTGGCTCTAAGAAGAGCCTTTGTGTTTACTGTGTATATATCATTACTACACAATAGAGCCAATGCAGAGTTTTAAGTTGCCTGAAAATACTCTGTTGCCTTTATTTGTTAAGTGAGCACCGTCTCTTCTACATATCCCGTCCATGTCAAAGTGCAGGTAATTATTGTAGATAGAGCCCTTGTTATGGTCTCCGAGGCATGCTGGAACAGTTTTATTAACATGTTTCCTAGCTTTGTCTATTTGTGGACAGAATTCAGTTGACCACTTTCATTTCTGCCTCAGGCATATGTTAGAAAACACAAATGCAGTGGAAAGGAAAAGTTTCATGAATTGAACAAAGGTATCCTTCATTAAGATTTCAAGTCCAACCTGAGTCAGTGTGCCAGATCATTACCACCACAGTGCACAATCATGAGGTGAGGTGCTTGGTAATCTCTAATGCTTTCAACCAAAAGAAACAACTGCTGCCCCTCTAACCCTCTGTGCCCAAACCGAGTAATATCCACTTTAGACAAACCCAGGCCCCCTGCCAATGCCACTCTTTCTAGCATACTCACTAGCCCAAAAACAAAACATAGCTGTGACCTACAATATACACTCTGACCATTTTGAAGGAAAGGAGCAGTAGCACACAGAGGATGGAGTTTTCAAAATGTGAGGTGGTTAAAATGGAAAGAGCAACAGATTTAAAAAAAACAATTTTGAATGGAGATTGTAAATGCACTTGTAGACACCAGATTACAAATATTAAGGTAGTCAATCTTGTATTGGTTATTATTTTTTCATAAACAAGTAATCCCATTTTGGATATTCTTAAATTCTGTAAAGGTCACCCACACCTGCTACAGAACACACTAAAGCTAGTCTGCTGCTAACAAAAAGTGATGTTAACTATTGAACAATTGGTACAGTAAAGTGTTTTAGAGGAGATTGCTATGGCAACTGATGAGAAAGAGAGTGGAAGGAAGGGCAGCTATTAAAGCACTATAGCACGAGTGTGGGGGATATTAAGGACAGGTCTCTTGTGGTCTGTTTAGGATAAGAGTAGGACGCCGGTTAGGCGATCTCCTTCATGGACATGGGAAACAAAAGTGGCAGTTAAGTGTGTGAGGGAGTTCCCTTTACGGACTAAGTGGTCTCACACACATTATAGTTTCATGCTTCATCATATGACCATCTAGCCCAACCATGTAGGGTGATACTACCTGGGCGGACTTGACCTCAGTGTTAACTGAACTCTGAGGGAGTGCTAAAATTTTATCTTCCTGGATAAGTCAAGGGATCCAGTTGAAAAGAGAAATAGATGTTAAAATTGCCTCACAAATCACCTACTAGATATAATGCTTTAATGGAGATTTTTGTTGGTAAGATTAAAAGAACAATAGGGCCAAATTTGAATGTAATGATTCAAAATGTCTTGCAAAAAATTGGGACCAACATGTTTCTGCCCTCTGTAAGAGCCAGAATGGTCTGGGGCATTCATCAGGGTCAAGGATCCCTTATGTCTAAGGGGCTAGATAGGTATGCTAGGCAGTGAGCAGATACTTTAAAATGTACACAGAGCCTACCTCGTTAAATTGTTGAGGTAGGGCCCTATGGAGAAGAGTCGGTTGGCCTTACGTCTGGAAACATGCGGATGGGAGTTGCCCCTTATAGTCACACTTACTCCAAAGGCAGCATCTCCTCGATACACCTAAATGGTCTGCGCCCCGCATCCTTGCAAGCACTTAGGAGTACATTCAGGCATACACTTGTGTGTTCAGTATAATACCCAGACACACAGTTATGCATAGACGAATACACCCAGATGTACAGTTGTGCATACAGTACCATCCCCAGGCACACTATGATACTTATGCTGAGACACCCAGACACATACTGATAAATACCTGTATACTGCCATATACACACTGGTGTACACGATGAGACAGACAGGAACAGACTGATAAATAGAGTAAGGCACAGAGACACACTCTTATGAGTACAGTACCCACCCAGTACACCCAGGTACACAGTTATGTAGACAGTGACACAACTAAGTACACACAGATGTATGCAGTGATAGAACCAGTTGCATCATGATGTATAGCCTAACACATTCAGGCACACAGTGACGCATATAGTAATAAAACCAGGGACATACTAAAGAATACAGATGTACACATAGGAATATGCTCAGATATATAATTGTATTTCCTAGAAGATAGTAACATTAGGACTGTTCCACTGAGGTACCCACTGATGCATACACTGAGACATCTAGGCACACACTGATATATACCCCAATACTATCAGGTAAACACCAGCACATACAGTGACAGACTGACTCTCACATTCATGCATACACTAACACAAACAAACATACACTCATACATAAAATTAGACATCCAGGCTGACACTCATAGATATGCTAAAAAAAAGCGAGGCAAATATTAATAAATTAATGTAGAGTGCCTACAACATAGTTATGTGACTGTATTAAAAGTATATGGTAATGATATCTAATTGAACAGTATGTAATGTAATTGTAAATATGTTAATATATGTTTTTCATTTCAGACATCTATTTCTACTAAGAAAAAAAAAGAGAAAGAAAAAAGAAACTGGGGAAAGTATACCATCTAATTGCAACATAGAAAGAAAACAAAAGGGACAACATATGGAGAATGTGGTTAAAGAGAAAAGAGCTACTGGTAAGAGAAGCAAACAATCCTTAAAGCTGTATATGGGAAACTGCAAAGTGTGCAAAATGATGTTAACAAAAGAACACGTTTGAAATCAGCCAAAAAAGGACAAAAAACACATCAGATAAAGAGTAAGAAAACATAGAAGAACGGACATAGCTTAAACAGAAAACAGCAACAGGTCATAGAAATTAGAGTTAGAATGTTTCGTGCCGGGGTAGTTCAGTATCTTAATAAAACTATGAAGTGGTACAAAAGAAGAAGAGAAGTACTAAAACAAAAACAAGATGTTGAGGCTGTAGTTGTTAAGGCATTTGCCTTAAAAAGGAAGCATTTTTTATTTTGAGTCTCACTAGAATGAGAACACTGGATAAAACAGTGTTATGTATTCAGAGATGCAGCCAAAAGAAAAAACTTGTTAATAAAATTATTTTTTGTAAAATCTTTGGTGATGAATGGAAGCATACCTACAGTACAGAGGCTTTCTTCAATGAAAAAGGCTATTTACAAGAGAACATTTTAGTGCATGCAGTTGATTTAACTGGTCGATATTATGAGATGAACGATGGGAGCCCTGTCAAAAAAGAAGAGATTGTTCCTAGAAATGTAGAAGTGGTGGTAGCTGAAGAGGTTGAGGGAAGGTGTAGAAATGCTCCTGTTTACAAATGGAACTGTAGCAGCATTTGTGGTATTCAGCATCAATCATTTGGGGCCAGATGTAGGAAGCACTTTGCGAGTCGCAAACGGCAAAATTTGCCGTTTGCGACTCGAAAATGCGTGTTTCCTATGCAGAAATGCATTTTGCGAGTCGTTAACGACTCGCAAAATGCATTTGGGAATCGCAAATAGGAAGGGGTGTTCTCTTCCTATTTGCGATTCGCAATGGTATGCAATTCCATTTGTGACCGCTTATGCGGTCGCAAATGGAGTCGCAGTTACCATCCACTTGAAGTGGATGGTAACCCATTCGCAAACGGGAAGGGGTCCCCATGGGACCCCTTCCCCTTTGTGAATGGACCCCAAAATATTTTTTCAGGGCAGGGAGTGGTCCAAGGGACCACTCCCTGCCCTGAAAAAAACGAAACAAAAGGTTTCGGATTTTTTGAAATGCAGCTCGTTTTCCCTTAGGGAAAACGGGCTACATTTAAAAAAAACTGCTTTATTGAAAAGCAGGTCGCTAACATGGAGGCCTGCTGACTACAGCAGGCCTCCATGTTAGCGAGTGCCTATACTCGCTATGGGGCCGCAATTTGCGACCCACCTCATGAATATTCATGAGGTGGGTCATTGCGACCCCATAGCGAGTTGCAGTCGGTGTCTGAGACACCGTACTGCATAGCAATTTGCGAGTTGCAAATTGAGAGTCGGAAGGACTCGCAATTTGCAACTCGCAAATTGCTTCCTTCCTACATCTGGCCCTTGATTTGTTAGGATGTTTTGTACACGAGTTTCCATGCAGAAGTCTGAAACAAAAAAAAACACTTTTGCAAGGTTTGATCCATGCAAAGTAAGAAAGCATAGTAATTTACATGGAGATTCATTAGCGTGTTTGTCATAGAAAGTGTGCCAAAGCCTCTTTCATCACTGTAGAATGTTGGCAATTCACCACTCAAAAATCCGAAATTTAGTTTGGAGGCTTTACTATAGGAAGACTCCAGCCTTCTGTTTATGAGAAATGAATGGAATACTTTTGCATGTACAGTAGGAAAGGTAGAAAAAGTTTATGAAGATGTGCAGTTTTGTTTCTTTGATTCTGAAGAGGATTCTAGGGATAATGAGGAATTTGCAGGCACAGGTATTAAGTAACAGAGTACAGATATTAGTACTGAGAATTTTGAACAAGAGATTATAAAGTTTAACACAGCTTGTTAAGAAAAAAACAAACTTTGCATTTGCTGTAGATGCACTCACTACAAAAGTCAAATATGAAATGAAGACGTATTTTACAAAACTAAAGGGAAAACAGCGAAAAGTGGCAAGAATTTGATGCTTATTTATTTTCCGAGGAGACATTTGAGTTGTCCATGCAGCAAGGTACATGTAAGTACTGTATGACAAGTTAGAGGATCATAAAACACTAGCTAGAGCAGTACATAACAGTTTGGAACTTGTGACTATTCCAGAACAACTATAAGACTTAAATGTATATGAATCACTCCTTATACAGTCTGTTCATCTATTTTAAAAGCAATTACACAATTGTAATCAAAACAGGTAAATGACATTCAACAGAGTTACATAAATGCCTTAAAAGAAGAGTAGTGTATTTGCCACTATTCTTAAAAAATATTGAAACTGTAGGTGTAGCAAATGACACTGATAAGCCACTTCATATTCTAGTAAATGGTGTGCCAACTAAGAATAAAACAATTTGGCAAGAGTTAGTTGATGTTAATAAAGTAAATCAAGCAATGTTATACCTGGCACAAAATAATGTTTGTTATAAAAAGGATGATGTTGAACCTGATATATCAAATGTTGTGATCACAGTTTGCCAGCAAGTGGCCAAATAGAAAAAGTGGATCAATCATAATCAAAACAAATTTATGTGCACTACAGCATCCATCTGTTACCTTCTAAGGGCATCATTGGTGATGCTATTGAGCTGTTTCAAATGAAACAAGCAAAGGGAGCTCCCATGAGTATGAGGGGAAAAGGTTTAGAGGCTCACAGTTTTCCACAGTTGTTTCCAAATGGAGTAGGTGGTTGCCTATGATGACCAGCCCATACAAATACCAGCAGCTGAATACTGATATACAAGATTATATGCAGAGGACCCAAGATTCAGAGAGCGTATCCCATACATATTTCACCTTACATTTGAGAGTGACATTTCTGGACTTTCTTATGCAGTAAATCACATTCTAAAAACAGGAGTTAATCTTCAAGATCCCTCTGTGAGAGATTTTATGAACAAAGTTCAAGAAAAAGACGACTAACTTAGAATACAACTTGATTTATTTAATTGCATGTCAATGTGATACCAAAGCATATTGGTTCCATTGTCAAGGAGAACTGAAATTTATGCTAAGAAACCTGGGTGCATCAACCTGGTTTCTGACATGCAGTTGTGCTGAGTATGCGTGGGATCAAATCTAAAAGAAATCAATGTAAAAATGACTGGAGAACTTTGCTTATTAGACCCTGCTAATGTTTAAAGATGTTTCAAAGACGAGTTCCAAGCTATGCTGGTTTTTATCTGCAACAAAAAGAATTCTCCTCTTGGAGTAGTAATTGATTTCTTTTGGCGGAAAGAGTACTAGGCAGGAGGTGCTCCTCATATACACATGCCGATATGTCTAAAAGACGCACCCAAATTTGGTGCAGACACTGATGAGTCTATAGTGTCTTTCATAGAACAGTATGTGACATGTACCATACCAAAACACACTAGTGAAAGAGGTCTCAGAGAATAAGTTTTCCATTTCCAAACACATAAATGTGTTAAGTACTGCTGTCGTAAATACAGATCCAAGAACTGTTTACACAAGATATCAATTTGGATTTTCAAGACCTATCATTTCAAAAGAAAGAGTGAACAGTTTCTTGTCTTCAGTCAGACATACACTGACATGGAAATCACCAAAGAACACATATAACCTAAGAAGAACAAAGGCTTTCAAATACATTAATGACTACAACACTGTAAGTTTAAAAATGTGTAATGCTAATATGGATAGACAGTTTATGGAAGAGAACTTCATCGCTGTGGCTCTGCATGTCACGCCATACATTATAAAATGAGAAAAGACAGAGATGAAAGGGATGTGGGAGGAGACTTTTACGGAGAAGACACATACCAAGAAATTTTATTCTTTCAGCTTGAAAATGCGTTCCCACAGGGAAATGGGATCCTATGAAGCCTGTGACAGGTAGAGTTCGGCAAATTTGTTCTCAACATCAAAAAGGAATTGTCTGGGAAAGTGTTGTTCTAGCTAATACATGAAACATATTGTTAAAGTCTTTCCCAGAAATTGAGTACCTAGCAGAGTTTGAACCACAAAGTAAATACATTGTGAAATCAAATATGTTGGATACATGCTATCTGAGAAGAAGTCTACATCTTGAAGAAAAGTGCCTTTATGAAATTCTTCAAAACTACAGATAAAAGCAATGTATGTGAAAACATAGAAAAAGGGAAATATGCAGGCACATGGGTGTGATGGTTGTTTAGTCAAACATGCAAAAGTAAATCAAATTAAAACCAAAAACTTAGTTGCCAAACTCCTGATAAAAGAGAGTTTTTCTATTTAGCTCTTCTTCAGCTGTTCAAGTTTTGGTGTAGTGAATTGGAATTACTTGGAGACTATGGGCCTGATTCTAACTTTGGAGGACGGTGTTAAACAGTCCCAAAAGTGGCGGATATACCACCTACCATATTACGAGTCCATTATATCCTATGGAACTCGTAATACGGTAGGTGGTATATCCGCCACTTTTGGGACGGTTTAACACCGTCCTCCAAAGTTAGAATCAGGCCCTATGACTGTTATGTAAATTCTTGTAATGCTGTCAAAGATATTATTCAATGTTCCATTAGAAAAAATAAATATTTACAAATCTTAAATGATAAGATACAAGAAGAAGAAATGATTGTTGCTGAGGTAGCTAAGGATAGTTCGCAAAGCAGCCAAAGTTCAGCAACACTAGGTCACCATCCTCTTGGACAACCTATTATTTAAAATGAAGCTGTAATACCTATGAATGAAGTGAAAAATGCAATGGAACAAGCAAGAGGGGAATCTGTGAATCTAGAACAGTTAACTGCATAACTCTACAATTAACAGAAGGACCTTTTATATTAAAGTAAAAGACAAAATAGAACATGGATTTCTTCCCGAAAAGAAAAAATGCAATTGCTCATCATTCAAGCAATACTTTTATATATCAGTGGCCAGGCTGGTACTGGAAAAAGCTTTTTAATAAAGTTCTTCCCACTTACCTACACAAGACTACAAAATCAAATGTGTTGTGTGTGGTAACAGCACCAACTGGATTACCTGCACAAAATATAAAAGGAATAACTTTACATAGATGACTTAGGCTACTAGTAGAGATAAACTGGAACACCAGAAGTTATCTGATGAAGCTTGTCAAGAGGTGGCAAGGGTTTTGAAAAAATTGTAGCTTTTAATTATTGATGAGGTAATCATGGTGTCAAATCTAATGCTTGCCTTTGTTCACCTGAAAATGCAACAGATTTTAAAAACTGAATAGGACGTCTTGTATGAAGGAAAGCAATTCATTGTTTGTGGTTGACCTACTTCAACTTACTCAACTTACAACTCATAGCAGAGCCTGTTTTCAAAATTCTTTCACATGTAGAAACTTGGACCTCTTTGGAAAGTATTAGCAATATAAACATTTGGCAGTATTTCAAATACAAGGAACTTGTGAAAAATATACATCAAGCCTGTGACATGAAATATGGAAACATTCTAAAGGACATTGTAGTAGAAGTTCTGACAGAGGAGTAAAAATATATGTTGAAAAGTCGACTTATTAAAAAACAGTTTTCCTGTAAGAGGATGGCAGTAGTGCTAATGTATGACTTTTGCAAAGAAGGGAAATCCATAGTTTCTTTAATGTCTACACTTCACTAGTGTACTGAAATTAATAAAGAATTACTAAAACTAGAGAATTAGGACATTTAGAGATGACTGCTATTGAGAAAATTTAACAGCAAGGAATACCTGTAAACTTAGTAAAAATTGCAAGATAAATTGAACTCCTTGGAGAAACTGTATCCAGGACTGCTGGACTAGAGAAGTGTTTATGTTTCTGCAAAAACTGTATAGTAATTTTAAGACATAATTTAAGTATTGAAGAAGGATTAGTCAATGGTGCGATGGGTAAGGTTTTGGATTTAATTAAATACCCTAACAGGGATGAGGTTTAATTCTTATGTTTAAAGTTTGATCAGGTTGACGGCATTAAGCAAACTGGACGATGTGCTGTACGGTTTTTACTTGTAAAAGACTTATATGTACGGCGAAAACTGTTCCCAGTCTCTCTAGCATATGCTGTAACTATTCACAATTCTCAAGTTTTAAGTGTTGATGCTGCATTAATTAATATTAGACGTAAAGTATTTAAAGAAGGAATGTCATATGTAGCCTTGTTACGAGTCTGAACATTATCTGGTTTGTTTCTGGTTGATTTTGATGAGAAGAAGCTTAGTGCAGATGCAGGTTGTGTAAGCAAGTACAACAGATTAAGAAGTAAATAGGCTCCTTTTTCAGGACAGTATCCTGTTTATGAAAAATTAGCAGTATGTCCTAAGCAGAAACTGACAAAAGAAGGAATCAAAATTACAAAAAAGACAGATAGCAAGACCAAACAAAAAGGTCAAAAGAAAAGAAAATTGGAAAATGATGGTGGTGCAAACTGCTATGCTAATGTTGTTCTCACAGTTCTCTTCCATCTACCACATGTTGTAAATACTGTTCAAGAAAAATCACGGAACACATTGTGCACAGCACTTTTTTATTGCCTTTGATGCTTATCTCGTGACAGAAGTGTAATACATTTTGCAAGAGGCATTCAAGAAGTAGTAGACAAATATAATTGATCTGTAGTATTTATACTAAACAAGATGCACAGGAATTTATTGCGGTGATCCTTGGAGGTTTAGAAGAAGAAGATGTAAATATTGATGACATATTTGGACGTAGTTATAAATGGATCCATGAGTGTGAATATTGCTTTTTCTTATCTATCAATGAAATCCAATCTGAGCGATTTCTCTACTTAATGTTGTAATTATTCTAAAAGTGTGCCTTTTGATAAATTAATAAAAAACAGTGAGCAAAAGATGAGCTGACCAAATTGCAAATCACTGCATTGTCTTCACAGCTTATACAGAGAAGTGGTAAATATATGTTAGCAATGTTACTATGATGCAGAGCAGATGGATCAAAATTGGAAACAGAGATTTAAAGCTGGACAAATATCAATTTCTGGGAAAACATACTGTACATTGGCTATCATCTCCCATAAAGGTCTAAATATTACATCTGGACATATACTGTATATTTAAAGAAGCAAACTGGATGGACAGAATGGAATAACAGCAGTCTGTTATTCAAACAAAAACTACCTTTCAAGCTTCCTAATTCTTACTTATTATTTCTTCAACCAAAGTTCTAAGGTGGATGTGTAGGAAAGTATTTGGATACACTCTGCTCTCTATATAGATCATTACTACTTAAGACATAATTCGGCCTAATAAGGGTGCTGTCTTCAAAAGGATGTCAAAAGGTAATGTATCCATGAGATGTGTTCAAATAGGTTTCACAAAAAAACTGGTGCAGAGTCTTCTCTGTACGTTGATCATCACTGGTTACCACATAATTTGGCCTATCAAGTGTGATGTCAACAAAAGGATATGCAAAAATGAAGAGTGGATAAATATTTTCATACTATTTTAGGAAATAATAAGTATACGGTCTTCTGTGTACGTGGATCATCACTGTTTAGGGTAATATTCAACCTATTTGGACTTATGTCTACAAAAAGAAGTCAAAAAATGCAAATGGTGGATTATATCTGTTCATAGTTTTGTACCAGATATTATAATAAGCAACATGTTTTTACATAAGTTTGTTTAGTCTAGTAATTGTAGCCTAATAATTTTTTTTACAAATTATAGAGAGTGTTACTTATTTGTAGTGAAATACTGTAAAGTTCTGAGTGTGATGCATAGAAATGTTAATTGTAAATAACTTGCTATGTACTTATGGGTTTTTTAAAGTCCATATAAGTGTTTTCCCCCTACTGTTCAGTGATAAGTAGCTATACGCACTTCTTTTATAGTGAACAAGTATAGAGACTAAGAACAGTGGACAAGGGAATATAAAATGTGCAAATAATATGTATAATTGCTATATACAAAAATAAGTTTTTTGTGTTTTCTTAATAATAATATTTATTTATTATAGATTAACATGTTTTAATAGATAAATTAATAATATCAAACTTTAACTATTATTTGACTTCTTTCTCTTTCAATAAAGATCAAAGAACATATTTTTGGCAGTAATGTAGGTAACTAATTTTATCTTGGATCATTTATACATAATCCATACATATACTTTCTACAATTATTTAATAACCCTGCAACAGTAAAAGAGACCAATTAAAGCACACCCAGACATACACATATCCAATCACTGCCTAAACCAGGCAAACATGAACATACAAAAATAAACCAAGGGACACAGTGATGTATACAGTGTCATACTGTTGGAAAATGGATTATTGGTAAGGGCAGGTAAGTATCTACACTTAGGCCACTAACCTCCACTTAGGAACAGTTAGTTCTCAGTGAATTAAACCCAGCTCAACCCTTAGTAGCTTGGCAACGACCGATAAGGCTTAACTTAGGAGACATTTGTGTAAAGCATTAAAAATCACAAAACAGTAAATAAGTAAAACACAAAACACAATAAAAATCTAACACCAATTTATATAAATAGATTATATTTGTTTCTTTACAATGACACAAAAACGAATAAAATTGGATAAGGGGAACCAGAGATATGAATTTGTTGAAAATTACTGTATTCTAGTGCAAAGAAATGAAAAGTGCCAATCTGGTCATCTGGTCGCACCTCAACCGGGGAAAAGTCAAAGTTTAAGGCCGACTGTGATGGAGCCCCTCTCAGCGACAGCCCGCGGGAGGCCCTGGTCAAATGTTTACCTTCAGACTTAGTCGCTTTCTTGAAGATTTTCTTCAGCTGGAACAAGGCACCAATCCAATCCAACCTCCTGGAACTCTTCTTCAGGTACGCATTGCAGAAGCCCTCAGTGGAGATTTTCACCTTCAGACTTAGTTGTTTTTTTTAGATGGAAATCCTTCGACCGGGCAAACCTGAATCTTGATCTGACGTCCCTGGAGCCCTCTTCGGATACACTGCCTGGGAGGTCCCGGTCAACATTCTACGTTTGGACTTAGTCACTTTTTTGGAGATTTTCTTCAGCGGGACGAACCTGCAAATCAGTCCGGGTCGGGGTTATGTATAAAACCACTCATGCCCCCACTCACTCGCTCATGCAGCTATTCAGACACCCTTTCACTCAGCCAGACAGTCATTCGAGCACCCAGTCAGGTACCTGGTCACCACTCATGCACTCATGTACCCATACACTGCTTATGCACCCACTCACTCACCCATCAAACCACTTATGCGCCCTGTCAGTCACCCATACACTGACTCATGCACCCAGTCACTTACCTAAATAGGTACACGCACCCTTTATAACTCACCATGCTCCCACTCATGCGCTCAGTCACTCGGCTATACACTCACTCATGTACTCACTCACCCATACAGCAACTCATACACTCATTCACTCACAGATGTACCCACTGAGTTACACATACACCCACTTATACAAACACTGACGCAAACATAATGTATGTTCTCACTCACTCACTCACTCAAACAACCACTTTTTCACTCATGAAACCCACTTACTCACTTATTCACTCATACAACCAGCCACACACAGCCTTTCACTCATCTATACACATAACCATGTAAACATTCAGTGACCCATACAACCATTCATACGCCCTTTCACTCAGTCATACAGCCCCTTATGCACCACTCACTCACTTATACAGCCACTCATGCAGCGTATCACTCACCCATACATCCACTCTTGCACTGTCACTCACCCATGAGCCAATGCTTCACCCATACATCCACTCAAGCACCCTATCACTCACCCATGCAATCACTCATGCACCTACTCAGTCACCCATACAGCCACTCACACACCTTATCACTCACCCATAATACCACTCACACACCCAGTCACTCACCCTTGCAGGCACTCACCCACCCAGTCACTCACATATACCGCCACTCATGCACCCATTCACTCGCCCATACAAATACTCAAGCACCTACCACTCACCCATACAATCACTCATGTATTCACTCACTCATACATAAAGCCACTCATGCACCCACCAAGCCATACACCCATACAGCAACTGACACAACCTATCACTCACCCATACAGGCACTTATGATCCCTCTCACTCACCCATGAAGGTCCTCATGCACCCAGTCATGCATACAACCACTTGCACAGCCACTCATGCACCCTCTCGCTCATCCATAGAGACACTCATGCACCCACTCACTAACCCATACAACAACTCACACACTCTTTCACTCACCCATACAGCCGCTCATGCAGCTGCTCACTCATGGAGCTACACAAACACCCTATCACTCAGTCATACAGTCACTCATACACCCAGTCATTTACCCATTTACTGCCCATGCACTCAGATACCATATATCCACTTATGCACACACTCACTTACCCATGAAAGCACTCATGCACCCTGTCACTCCCCTATTCAGCTACTCACACACCCTGTCATTCAATATGTACTCACTCATCTACTCACTCAACCATACAGTCACAAATTCACTTACTCACTCACCCATGCACGTCCAAATGCACTCACTCACATACCCATACAGCAACTCACACAATGACTAACCCATACATCATCTTATGTAGCCGTTCTGTCACTTATATAACCACTCAAGCATTGTCACACTCACATTTTAAACCATGTTCAAACTGTTACAAACAAACATTTAACATATGAATTTTCTTTCTTAAACTGAAGTGAGTGGTTTTAAGAAGAACCATTTTTTTAAATGATTTTGTGTTTTTTTGCTGTTTTTTCCACAAAAAAACCTATACCATTTCTTTGAAAAAGACGCACACAAAAACAAAATATGTGCCAGTAGAAAATAAAACAACTAACATTTATGTGCATTATTATTCTGCACTACTGGAGGTCCAGCCTGTTCTCTTACACTAAGAACTGCCTTACATTTTAGACAAAAGATGCCAACTTTTGAAAACCCTGGAATGGTGTTTGGCATAGTGGTTATTCGTTCTACAGCAAATGATGTCCCAGCTTCTCCTTCTCCACTACCAGATCTTCCTAATTCACTCCTTTCTCTCTCCGATTCTGCTTTTGCCGGACAAGTGCAATGGATGGTGGAAAGATGATTTTACATACTGGATGTTCCGCAAGAATGCTTCTGATCATTGTCACAAGAGAGGACCTTTTGACATAAAGTGCATGTCACTTTTCTGGCATTCACTTTTTTTTCTCGTGGTAGTAGTTAGAAAAACTGCCAAACAATACTTTCTTTTTTTGGCTGCAAATCCTCCTCTGAAGAAATATCAACTTGTTCTCCACAGTCTTCAGCAGCAGATGCCATCCTCAGAAAGTGAAAAATGGTATGCGTGACTCCATCCTGTCTCTCCGTGGCTCCGTTGCGACCTTAAAAAATACATTACAATAATGATTTACATGTATTTCTCTACAATCATACTTCTTTCATTAGTATATTAATAAACCTCTTTCCATAAAGTGAACTTGAAAAGTCTGTCTCTATATATGTGTTGTACTACTTAAAAAAAAATCCTGAAGTTGCAAAACCATAGAAATTCAGATGTTATAGGTTAGAGTTATTACAAGTAACCATACCTCGCACCACCGTTTTTTCTTCACTAATGTGACTGTTAACATTTCATTTATATTTTTAATGATATCATAGAAGTTGTCATGAGTGCTGTAATATCTGGGATAATTACCAGTGCATGGCGAGGGCGCATGTTATAGTTACCTTAGGGGATGAGATATAGTTACTTGAAATAACTCTAACAATAACTGTTGAATTGCTATGGTTTTCTGCGAGTAAATTCAGAACTAAACTATAATGTCCATGTAACCTTTGTCTTTTTTAAGTGAATTCCTATGTATTTTTAAACTCTATTTCCTAATTATAATGTCCCTGTCCCCTATGTTTTTTTCAGTGAATTTCTATGTTTTTTTAAAGGAAAATAATTTGAATTACTATTCGTTAATCTAACTACTGCTATGCCCAGCCTTCACCTGTGTGTGGCAGGGGTTGGCCGCAAATCCTGGCCGGTGGCAAACCTCCTATAACCACCCAACCCCGTGCTGTACATTGTGCTGTGTGAGGTGTGGGTTAGCTGCAGGGCTCTAGCTTACAGCCTGGCCCTCAGGCCAGCCTCTATAACCATCCAACCCCACACATGGCCAAAGGCCCTGCGCAGCAGACAGCCACAGGGCCTGTCTCTCTGGGTGTGAGAACAGGTGTGAGAGGGTGTCTCTGGGAGTGAGAGTGGATGTGACAGTGTCTGTCTGGGTGTGAGAGGGTGTTAGAAATGGGGTCTTTGGTTGTCAGTCAGGTTACCCCCTGTCCAAGCAAGGACCCTCACTCTAGTCAGGGTAAGTCACACACAATCCAAATGATCCTGTGCCCACCCTCTGGTAGCTTGGCACTGAGCAGTCAGGCTTAACTTAGAAGGCAATATGTAAAGTATTTGTGCAATAAATCATACACTAACACAATATAGCACCACAAAAATACACCACACAGTGTTTAGAAAAATATATCATATTTATCTGGATATTTGCAGGTCAAAACGATAAAAGATGCAATAAGAAAATGTACAGATATCACTGGAAAGTGATATAAAGTGTCTTAAGTCTTTTAAAAGCAAACAAAGTCTCTTTCAAGCACAAAGTACCTGGTTTGAGTGACAAATCTCCGCAAAGCGCCACAGAGGATGAGATGCGTGGAAAATGGTGTGTGCGTCGGTTTCGTCCCTTCACACACGGTCTTGCGTCGTTATTTTCCACGCGGGGATGACGTTGCGTCGATTTTTGGCGCACGGACGGGCCTCCTCTTCGGGTTGCGGGGTTTTCAGACGCCCCTGGGTCTGTGCTGGAATCCTGGGCTTGTTGGCAAGCTCTGCTTCGTTCCGGTGGGCGATGCAGGGAAATTTCTCCCTCACGGCAGGCGCTGCGTCGATTTCCCATCTGGGAGTCGGGTGGCGTCGTTCCAGGTCGGCTGTGCATCGATCTGGTGGGCCGTGCGTCGAAGTTCCAGTCGCACCGCAGGTGCTGCGTTGATCTTTTCCTTGCGAAGTCGAGCGTCGTCGTCCCGGGTCGGCGTGCATTGAATGTTTAACCGCGGCACAAGCTGTGTGTCGAATTTTTCACTGCACAAGGAGTCCAGTTGCAAGGGAGAAGTCTTTTTGGTCCTGAGACTTCAGAGAACAGGAGGCAAGCTCTATCCAAGCCCTTGGAGAGCACTTCTGCAGCAAAGCAAGAGAGCAGCAAGACAGCAGGGCAACAGCAAAGCAGCAGTCCTCTGTAGAAAGCAGTCAGGTGAGTCCTTTAGGTAGCCAGGCAGTTCTTCTTGTCAGGGTGCAGGTTCTGGTTCAGGTTTCTTCTCCAGGACGTGTCTGAGGTGATAGGGCAGAGGCCCTATTTTATACCCAAATGTGCCTTTGAAGTGGGGGAGACTTCAACGAGTGGCGTAGGAGTGCACCAGGTCCCCTTCCAGTTCAATCCTGTCTGCCAGGTCCCAGTAGGGTGTGTGGCAGTCCTTTGTATGAGAGCAGGCCCTCCACCCTCCCAGCCCAGGAAGACCCATTCAAAATGCAGATGTATGCAAGTGAGGCTGAGTACCCTGTGTTTGAGATGTGTCTGAGTGAATGCACAAGGAGCTGTCAACTAAACCCAGCCAGACGTGGATTGTAAGGCACAGAAAGATTTAAGTGCAGAGAAATGCCCACTTTCTAAAAGTGGCATTTCTAAAATAGTAATATTAAATCCAACTTCACCAGTCAGCAGGATTTTGTATTACCATTCTGGCCATACTAAATATGACCTTCCTACACCTTTCAGATCAGCAGCTACCACTTCAACAATGTATGAGGGCAGCCCCAATGCTAGCCTATGAAGGGAGCAGGCCTCACAGTAGTGTAAAAACGAATTTAGGAGTTTTACACTACCAGCACATGCAAACTATACAGGTACATGTCCTGCCTTTTACCCACACAACACCCTGCTCCAGGGGTTACCTAGGGCACACATTAGGGGTGACTTAGATGTAGAAAAAGGGGAGTTTTAGGCTTGGCAAGTACTTTTAAATGCCAAGTCGAAGTGACAGTGAAACTGCACACCCAGGCCTTGCAATGGCAGGCCTGAGACAAGGTAAAGGGGCTACTAAAGTGGGTGGCACAACCAGTGCTGCAGGCCCACTAGTAGCATTTAATCTACAGGCCCTGGGCACATATAGTGCACTCTACTAGGGACTTATCAGTAAATCAAATAGTCCAATTTGGTGTGATCCAAGGTTACCATGTTTAAAGGGAGAGAGCATTTGCACTTTAGCACTGGTTAGCAGTGGTAAAGTGCGCAGAGTCTTAAAAACCAGCAAAAACAGTGTCCAAAAAGTGGAGGGAGGCAGGCAAAAAGTTAGGGGTGACCACCCTAAGGCTGTCAGGTCTAACAGAGGGTCTATGTGGGTGTGAGAGTTTGTGTGTGGGAGTGCCTGTCTGGGTGTGAGAGTAGGTGTGAGAGGGAGTCTCTGGTGTGATAGTGGGTGTGACAGTGTCTCCTTGAGCGGGTGTGTCAGTGTCTGTGTGAATCTGTGATTGTGTGTGTGAGAGTCTGAGTGAGTCTATGAGTGGGTGCATGAGTCTCTGATTGTGTTTATGAGTGGGTATGTGAGTGCCTAAGTGGGTCTGTGAGTAGATGTGTGAGTATCTAATTAGGTGTGTGAGTGAGTACATGAGTCTCTGTGTATGTCTGGGAGTGCATGTGTTTCTGAGTGTCTGTGAGTGAGTGCATGAGCCTCTGAGTGGGTCTGTGAGGGAGTATGTGAACCTGAGAGGGTTTGTGAGTGGGTGTGTGAATGTCTGAGAGGGTCTGTGAGTGGGTGCGAGAATGTTTGAGTAGGTTTGTGAGTGGTTGAATGATTGTCCAAGCGCATCTATGAGTGGGTGCATGAGTGTCTGAGTGGGTCTGTGAGTGAGTACATGAGTTTTTGAGTGGGTCTGTGAGTGCATGCATGAGTGTCTCAGTGAGTTTCTGAGTGCGTCTGTGAGTGAGTGTGTGAGTGTGTCAGTAGCTGTGTGAGTGACTCGGCCACAAAGTAAACTCACCTGCCATTTTATCCAACAAGAGTCCACAGCTTTGCACAAAATATCTACCCAAGTGGAGTCTTTTCTACCACCTTGGGTAAATGTCCAGTACAAATTGTACACTACAACTGAATAATGGAGCATGTCACCAATGACAATGAGTGCATTTAGCAAAGTGATTGTTCCTCTTTCATCTTTCTCCTGAATTCTGTGATAACATGAATCCTTCTGTAGAGAACCCAATAGGACTACAAAGATGAACATCTTCACCAATTGAGTGTCCTTCCTCTTAGCTATATGAGGTAAGTGCTTCTTTTTTGTGTGGTGATGCCCCCATATTCCTTGGCCTCAAGACCACACCAGCAACATTGGCGGCAAACACACTGGGGGGGGTGTCCCTTGGTAAGCTGTCTATCGTCATGGCAAAATGCAGGAAGACCTTTGCATACTACAAAGGTGGACAGTGCATGGCCAAACAGGCACAGCTTTCATGTGATTTGCATATTTGCATAGTCGTAGCAATTTAAAGGGTGAACCATGGACTCTCAGCAGGAGAGGACAAGAAAGAACTCACTTGTCACAGTCACATACAAATTGCATACCAATAGATCTGCAATGCATTTACCTCCACCTAGGATTTTTGTTTTTTTATAGGGGAGGGGGGGCTGCGCGGCCCCTCTCCTTTGGCCGATTTCAACCCTGGGGACCCCATCCCCTGGACCCAGCCATAAAATGTATTTTTTTTTTTTTATAAGGGAGGGGGGTTGTTATGCCCCCCTTCCTGGGCAATATTGGCCCTGGAAACCCCATCCCTTGGAGCATGACTTTCAAACATATATATTTTTTGGGGGGGGGCAGAAGGAGTTGCACAGCCCCTCTTCCCGGGCTGATCTCGACCCTGGGGACCCCATCCCCTGGGGCCTGGCCAAGTCACCTGGGTGCCCCGTAGGGCACCCAGTAACCACCATTGGGGACCACGGGGATCCTGAATGCCTGTGCAGTCCCAGACAGCTCTAAGCCTCCTGTCGGAGCCAGCATTGCTTTTGTACACAGGGAGCTGCTAAACATGCAGCTCTCTGTCTGCAAAAGCAATCATCTCATCTCTTTCCTTGCCCGAATTTCTGTTGGCAGGAAAAAAGATGAAATCCCAGCTTCCAGCAAAGTGTTTACTCTTACTTGGTGGAGCTGTCAAAGCTCCTGCCAAGTCAGGGCAAATAGCTATGTCCTGGGGTTGGGCACCCCATGACATAGCAGGAGCCGACCCTAGGTAAGTGGTGATCCCCAGGGCCATATTCGGCTCTATGAGGGGGGCCATGTAGCCGAGCCCCAACCTTAAATTTTTCCCAGGAAGGTGGTGGTCCCCAGGAGTCCGCAATGGACCCCTTTAATCATTTTATTTCATCCCTAGGGAGGCTGTGGTTCCAGGGGTGCAGGAGGGACAGCATGCCCCCCCTTATTTGGAAAGATTTGCCCCGAGGAGATGGAGTTCCCCAGGGCCAGGGGGTCCCAACGGATCCCCTTCATCATATTATTTCAGCGCTGATGAGGTGGTGGTCCCTGGGCTGTGGGGGAGGCCATACGGGCCCCCTTCCTTCAAAAGAACTGTTTAGCCCTGGGGAGGTGGTGGTCCCCTGGACATAGTGGACCACCCGGATGTCTTATGGACTCCCCACATACTTATTTAATAAAGCCCAGGGGAGGTGGTGGTCCCCGGGGCTGTGGGGGAGGCCATACAGGCATCCCCACCTAAACAGAACTGTTTTGCCCTGGGGAGGTGGTGGTCCCCAGGATGCAGGGGGACCGCATGGATGCTGTGCAGCTCCCCCACAAACGTATTTAATAGAGCCCTTGGGAGTTGGTGGTCCCTGGGCCTCCAAGGGCCTCAGAAGGAGGGCCCCAAGTGCCCTTTCCTCTCTTTTAAGTAATGCCCACAGGACCTGGCCCACCCGGGGGCTTTTTCCAAAACAAACTCAGGACCCTGCGCTTGTTGTTTTTTACATTTTTGCCTAGTCTGCAGATCCGCCACCACTCTTGAAAATTAAAAAAAAATGCATTTTGTCCTTGGGGGCTCTGGGAACCCAGCACCAAAGCTGAGGGGTCAGGGTGTCCCTACCCTGACCTCTTTTCTTACTTTTTATCTTTTTTTATAGGGACTTGATGGAAGCCAAGTCCCAAGATGGCTGCCAACACTTTCTTGTTGAAGTGTTGGCAGCCAGTCAGGTCTCAGCATGAGTTTGGGAGGGTCTGCGGAGCCTTCCCGTCCCTGTGCTGATCAGCTGCCAACACTTTAATCAGGAACTGTTGGCAGCGATTTGGGGATTTGCACTCAGCCGAGTCCTAAAAAAAGACTTAAAAAAAGAAAACGGGACAGGTTAGAAATACCCTGAGCCCTTAGCCTGGTGTTGGGGTTCCCCAGTGATCCCGTCGGGGGGGGCAAAAATTTTTTTTTTCATGCAAAATTGTGGAGGATCCGTAAATCTGCTGCAAAACTGAAAAAAAACATCTTGCCCCCAGGTGAGCAGGTCCGTGAAGGAATAGTTTTTTAAAAAGATGGGGAGGGATCACATGTGTCCCCACTCCTCAAAGCCATTTTTTGTCCCCTGGGGGAGCTACCTCCCTGGGGCTTCTTGATTTAAAATGACAGGAGAGGGGCTGTGTGCCCCTCCCTGAGCGATCAATGTCCCTGGGGACCACCACCACCCCAGGGCCGGCTCCCTATCTCCTGAGGAGCCCACTCTCAGGAGATAGCAGTTTGCGTTCGCATGACAGCTCCTGCCAAGCGACAGCAAACAGTAGATCCGCTCCCAGTGAGTGGGAGTAGCAAAACTGCTCCTGCTTGCTGGGGGCAGAGTTTTTAACTGTTTCCCTTCCTGCTGTCCAGTGGGCATGAAACGGATAAAAGAACTGCTCCCTTACTCCGAGAGGAGCATTTTTTGCTGTTTCCTATGTGCATGAGCAATGTAGGCTCCCCCTGGTGAAGGGGAGCCGGCAGGGACCACGAAGACATTGAGGCTCCCCCTGCGGAACCCAGCTGATTATAAAGTTAATAGAAATTTTTTAATAATGACACTCCAGGAAAAATCACGTTAACCAGAAGTACCCTTGTTTGGTGGAGATTAAACATTTTGTAGTCTCGTCCTTTTCTCCACACTAGGATTCATGTTAGCAGTATGAAGACACTCAAGAAACAATCATATGAGCCAGAAGTACCCTTGTTTGGTGGAGATTGAACTCTTTGTAGTCTCGCCATTTTCTCCACACGACGATTCATGTTATCATTATAAGGAAGCTTGAGGAGCAATCACATACTAAAATTAGAGACACACAAGGTCACCGGAGACATGACCGCAGGGCTCTTTACGCAGATGTAGTGCTGAATATGCACTACACATTTTACCTAATGAAGTAGCAATGCCTAATTAGCCAGTACAAAGTACTCTAGTTGGATAGACATTTTGCACACAACTGTGACCTCGTCTAAACTCCCCATGATCCGTTCTGACAGGGACACTCATTTCACAGAAATTAAACCTCACCGGGAAACACTTACAAATCTAAACAGAGCAGGTGCCCCAGTTGAAGCTCTGCTTCTGTAAAGTACAAATCACCCTAACTTGCTACTCTTTTGATGAACAATATCTTCTGTAGTGACTGTGACGCACAATATCTTCTGCAGGGACGGTAACAAGTGGGTTTTTTCTTGTCACCTCCTGATGAGAATAGAGCACTTTGATCTCCCTTTTAACAGTTACGAATATAAAAATGTGAAAAATAACCTAGAAGCCCCATCCATTTGGAAGAAGGCTCTGTGTGGTGTGGGGTTGGAAGCCTATGGGGGGTTGGTTGCTGGGCCTGGCTGCAGGCCAACTCCCACCACACATGGCAAATGGCCGTGCATGGGCTGGGGTAGGATGCCTGGCTGCTGGCCAGGCCCTGTGGCCAACACTGTCCATGCATGGCTGAAGGCCGTGTGTGGCATGGATGTCTACGGTGGTTGGCAGAAAGGCCTGTATGTATCCACGTATGTATATATATGTGCATATCTATATTTATATGTATATATACATTCACTGAAAAAAGCAAAGGTTAAAATAACGTTATAGTTAGGTTGGACATTTCAGTGATCGTGTAATGTTTTAAACTAATAAAACACTGTAATTGATCAGTTATAGTCATGTGAAGTAATCATAACTCATGCCCTAAGGTAATTAGAAAATTATAATATGCGCCCCAGCCACAGACAATTTTGTCATCAATTATGTCATTTCAAATGTCACAGTGATGTTATCAATGACTTTATAGAACATATTGTGAATGATGTAATATGTGGATAATTAGCTGTTCCTGGCAAAGGGTGCAAGTTACAGATACAGTAGGGCATGAGTTCAGTCACTTCAGACATCTATAACTGGTGAATTGCAGTGCTTTTTTTAGCTTAAAACATTATGTTTCGCCACTCCTCAGAGGCAGCCAACCCCCCGCCATGCACACCCTTCAGCAATGTTTGACAGGGAGTTGGGCACAGGGCCAAGCTTATCCTGGCTTGGCCACCCCACACGCACCGATATACAAGGGTTGGGTTAATTGCAAGGCTTATCCTATGAGCAGCCAATCCTACGACATGCTGAGCCTTCTGGCATTCACAGCATGCGCTTGGTCTTGCAGGACAGCGCAAACTTACAAAATAGAATTGTATTTTGTAAGTTTGCGCCGTTTTTCGTCAAAAAGCGGCTCAAATGCGCGCTAAAAAAGTATAAATATGGGCCTTACTATCTTTGTCAAAATGTGACAACACCAAAATATAAGAACTTAGCCTATTGGTGTTATCAAGTGGTGAGCATATCAATATATAAAGCAGATCTATCTTTCTCCAAAAATCACCAATATTTGCCATCTAATGTATATTTCAGTAATTCACACAGTGCAATGTTTATTCATGTTGATTATAATAAAAAAGTAAAAAAATTAAGTTTTAATAAAAAACATACCTGTGACTGTTTCTTTAAAAAAAAAAATTATTAACGTATGTGGGTGAAAAATGCTGAAATAAATAGCCAGGAATATATTGTTTATTTAATAATGAAACCAACATACCTGTGAGTCTTTCTTTTACCATTTTTCGGCCCAGAGAATGTAATCCCAAAAACAACCACAAGAGGGCCTTGCACTCCAACTGAAGAGCATAGAGCTCCATCTAAGAGTCCCGATAAATATGGTATGTTCTCGAGTCATGGACTTAATGACCCAGGGGACTTCCTGTTTTTTTATGCTGCTTCAACTGAAGCTCAGAGGACAAACCCTGAGACCTTACGGGTGAGTAGCTGCACTTTATAAACTTGATTTGATTTTGATTTGATTGCTGAGGGGCTGCTGTACTCCTTTCAACCCTCAACAAGATAAATTAAAAAAAGTCTTGGTGATGCCCCTCCCTACTCTAGGGAAACCACTAAGTTCACAAACATCTAAAAAATAAATCCCTTGAAGGGTATTATGGGGCGCTCATTCAAAGGGTCAGTGAGTAGTAAATGGGAGGCTCCTGCGGCTCATTTGTTATTCACTTTGGTGTTTTTGTAATATTAATTGGGGAGGTGGTTGGACAGCCCCTCTTCATGAGCTGTTATGGCACCCCATCCCCTGTGGCCTTTCTGTTTTGAGGGGAGGGGATGTGCGGCCAATACTGGCCCAGGGACCCCATGCCTTGTGGCCAAAACATACTTCTAAATATGAAAGGTGGCTGCAGGGGCCTTAGGGCCCTCACATCTCTGCTGGCTCCCCACATGCACCCATCCTGGGTGCTGTGGAAGCCAGCATGGCTCCCTCCCAGTGGGTGCAGCTGTTTTTGCTTTCTCCCACCAGGTGGGTGCACACTGAGTTTCCCTGCCCACAAGAGCATGGCAGGGAAACACAAGTGTTCTCCTACCTGGCAGGAACATTTTAAAAGCTCCTGTTAAGTGACAGCAGACAAGTTTTCCTGCCCGCGCTGTTGTGGGCAGGGAAACAGTTTCTCTGGAGTGGGCTCCCTGAGATGGCATAGTGGGGCTAACCCTGTGAGATGGGGTCTACTGGACTTCTAGAGGGTCTGGGAGGGGGCTTGAGTGCCCCTCCCCCATTACTATATATTTTGCCCCTGGGGAATGGGGAATGGGGTTCACAAGTCATTTAGAGGCTATGGGAGGGGGAAATTTCATACCAATCCCCTTTAACTTTATCTTGGCCCTGGGGGATGGAGTCTCAGGGCCCTCAGTGAGGCTCTGTGAGACGGCTACATCCACTTCCCTTTTAAAATGGCACTGAGACCCTGGGTAAGAGCTCCTATTGGGTGGTGATCGTCTTAGGGAGAGCGGCCGCTCGCCTCCTCCCTAATTATAACATTTCGGCCCTGAAGGATGGGGTTCCCGGGGCCTTGATGAGGCTTGGGGAGGGTAGCTGCCCCTTTCCTCTTTGTTGTACACAGCAGGCCGCAGCCGCCACTCAATATTTTTTATATGCCTCAAACCCACTTCTTGCCCATGCTCAGTTTATACTCCTTCATTTTACATCATGTTAAATCCTAGCTTTCATAACAATACTCATGACATATTAAATTACACCATTTATGAGAATGCTGTATGTGATGTAGAGCCAACTTATAGTTCATTTAGGCCCTCATCCTGACCTTGGCGGGCGGCGGAGGCCGCCCGCCAAAGTCCCGCCGTCAGGTTACCGTTCCGCGGTCGAAAGACCGCGGCGGTAATTCTGACATTCCCGCTGGGCTGGCGGGCGGCCGCCTTCAGGCCGCCCGCCAGCCCAGCGGGAAAGAGGCTTCCACGATGAAGCCGGCTCGGAATCGAGCCGGCGGAGTGGAAGCTGTGCGACGGGTGCAGTTGCACCCGTCGCGTATTTCACTGTCTGCGCAGCAGACAGTGAAATACATTTAAGGGCCCTCTTACGGGGGCCCCTGCAGTGCCCATGCCAGTGGCATGGGCACTGCAGGGGCCCCCAGGGGCCCCGCGACCCCCCCTACCGCCATCCGGTTCCCGGCGGGCGGACCACCGGGAACTGGATGGCGGTAGGGGGGGTCGGAATCCCCTCGGCGGCGCAGCAAGCTGCGCCGCCTTGGAGGATTCCAACGGGCAGCGGAAAACCGGCGGGAGACCGCCGGTTTTCCTGCACTGACCGCGGCCAAAGCGCCGCGGTCAGAATGCCCTGCGGGGCACCGCGGGTCTGTCGTCGGTGCTCCCGCCGACCCTGGCCCCGGCGGTCTAAGACCGCCGGGGTTAGAATCACCCCCTAAGTCTTGATAGCAATTTCACAACACTGTGTATGGAAGTGCTCGAGTTAAAGTATGTTTTGCTCAGGGCGCAAATTACAACTTAAAGTTATAACTGTAGTTTTCAATATGTAAGGTTTGTGTAGATTAAGTTAGTTTTGTATAGAGATAGTAAATTAAGTGTTCCTAGCTATAACTAATGTGAAACCTTTGTTTTTTTTTCATTGAATTTGCATGATTTTTTGGTAATAAAAATGTGTTTCTCATCATAAAATGGGGTTTATTGTGGTATTCATTCTTTAAAATGTTTATGGTACCACAGTACTTTAGTTCATTATGAGCATCAGAGCTGTCTTTGTCATCATTTTGTTTTCAGTAGCACTTCCTCAAAAGTACTGTGGAACCTCCATAAATATTTTAAAGAATATTTAAACCAAATAAATATTTTTTTATTTAAAATATAAATTTACTGTTTCATGGCTAATTATGTTTTTAATAGTATACATGTTAGCATTGTAACTGTAGGTAGTGTTTGTGAACTATATGGGTACTGCAATAGTATTGAGATACTACTGCATTATTTTTGCTTTTGCTTTTGTAAAGCAGCATTTCATTGGCTTAGAGCTCTGTCAATTGGTATCTTAATAGGAGAATGTTGTGCTCTTTGCCTAGGGGAATATATTTTGTTCTAAAGTCACTATTGAACGTTTGCAGAAACGCAGTGGCTGAAGAAGATGATCCTGTGCTGTTGCAAGAGGTGGAAGCTGAGGTGGAGTATAGGAAGAAATTAAAGGAATCCATTTTATGGGATTTTATTAATTGCCACCTGGAGGAAAAAAGGTGAATTTAAAACTTGTTACCCATAACCTCTGCAATAAAGTTATTTTCTGTGGGAACATGAAACAATACTCATTCGGTACCACAGGAATGAGAAAACACCCATTGGCAGTTCATTCCACCAGGTTGGAACGTGTTGAAAAAGGGCATTGGAAGGAGATAGAAGAGACCAAACAAGGACCATCAGCAGAAGCCACGTCTTTGGTTACTGCCACACTTTCAACTTCTTCTTCTTTGTCAGCACCTCCACCACCACCTGATGACTCTGTCCCTATAGTAGCACTTTCAAATTCTTCTGATCGATCAGCACCTCCCCAAGCAACCAGTGCATCCGTCCCTCTATTAGTACGTGTTTCTAGTATTCCATTACATATGTTAAGACAGAATCAGAAATTATAAACCATTATGGCAACACAGCGACATGCTGTCTCCCCTGCCAAACTGTCACTGCTACAGGAATAGGAAATACGGTCGTCCATCATGAGCATGACATGGCTCACCAGTGTCCTCCACATCAGTCTTACTTTTTTTACTTTGTTGTCCTCCTGTTTGTTGAGACTATTGTTTTGGTTGGTCATGTTGACCTTGTACAAAGAATCCGGAAATAATACAAAAAGAAGGAAAAACACTTATTTTCAGAACTAAGCACATATCTAAAAAAACAGAGTTTCTACCAATATGAACTATATTTTTTCAGGTATCAGAAATACTACATTGTAATTAATACAGAGATAGCTGGGTAAGCTAAACATGTGCCTTTTGTCACTTCATTGTAGATGGCAGATTAATAATAGACTATTACAGTAATATCTGATAGCACTTAATAGAATTCACATAAAGTCAGTAAATCATTGATTTCATTTTTGTGTCTTTTCAGACTTAACTACACGGCTGTTACACTGTAGTGTCATTATTTCCGGCATTAATAGTTCAAGATGACCATATGGCAGTGGTCATCATCAACTTTTAAATGTTCAAGGATTCTACTAGATTCTTGACATTTATCAGTATTTATTTTTAAGTATTCCAGTTTGTTATCATGCTCCATAGGTTGTAAAAGTAGATGATGTAAGGTAATTCCTTTGATGTGATGTCCTGCTACAGCAGTAAGAGCAGTAAGTGCACAAAATAAATTAGAGTTAGTAAGAGTATGCACATAAGCAGTGAATACTTTAATAACAAAGGGGGTCATTCCGACCCTGGCGGTCCATGACCGCCAGGGCGGAGGGCAGTGGAGGCACCACCAACAGGCTGGCGGTGCTTCCTGGGCTATTCTGCCGCGGTCAGAAAAGGGGAACCGGCGGTTTCCCGCCGGTTTTCCCCTGGCCCAGGGAATCCTCCATGGCAGCGCTGCTTGCAGCGCCGCCACGGGGATTCCGACCCCCTTCCCGCCAGCCTGTTTCTGGCGGTCTTCACCTCCAGAACTAGGATGGCGGGAACGGGTGTCGTGGGGCCCCTGGGGGCCCCTGCACTGCCCATGCCACTGGCATGGGCAGTGCAGGGGCCCCCTCACAGGGCCCCATACAGATTTTCACTGTCTGCCTAGCAGACAGTGAAAATCGCGACGGGTGCCACTGCACCCGTCGCACACCTGCAACTCCGCCGGCTCCATTCGGAGCCGGCTTCCTCGTTGCAGGGGCTTTCCCGCTGGGCCGGCGGACGGCCTTTTGGCGGTCGCCCGCCGGCCCAGCGGGAAAGTTGGAATGACCGCCGCGGTCTTTCGGCGGTAACCGCATGGCGGGCGGCGAACGCCGCCCGCCGCGGTCAGAATGACCGCCAAAGTGTTTTCTTGTGCCTGCCTGCTTGCCCACTTACATATTATAATATAGGTGTATAAGTAGTACATTCCCATATTCCACTTTCATGTTGAATTCCATAATCTACAGATTCTTTTATGTATTTTTAAATTTCCAGTTGTTCCCTATTTCATTGGCATACTATGTTATCTAAATTATGTATGTCCTTTTCTACTTGGTCCATTGCATTTAGAACCTTATCAATGGCAATCAAAACTTCAGTAACAATAATTTGTTGCCCAAGTGGATCAGCAGTCATATAAGTAGACAAATTATTAGTAGATGGAGTATTGTGTTGAATTTCTGCATTAATATTGCTGTCTTCTTCTATTTACTGATTGAGTATTTGTAAATATGTCTGAGTTTGAGGCAGTGCAATGTCATTTTTGAAACATTAGATGCAGCTTCATAGCACTGAAAAGGACCTATACGTTTTTCTTCTTTGCATCATAGTTTAAATAGTTGAAGAAGTGCTAGTAAGTAAAATTATTTCTTTTCTCCAGTCTTACAACTTAGTTTACAATTACTCAGGAAGTAAGTGTTACACATATTTCTTTTCAAAATACCTTTGTTTGTGGCATCAAAATGTGCAAAGGATTCAATTTCAGGTAGGATTTTCAGAGTTTTTTGAAATGATGATAAAAACACTTCTTAATTGTATTTCTTATTTTGTTTGCTATTTGTTTTTATTGTCATGCGATCACACAAGTGTGTCAAGTGCCTCTTGAATACTTGTTAAACGTCATTGCTGCAGACTATTGTATTTTCTTAGCTTATTTTGGTTTTGGTACTAATATACTACATTAGCAGCCCAAATTATATATCAAGACATTGATCGTCCTCCTTTCAAAATTAAGTTGTTGTCATTCTGTAGTTTCCTCCTGGCCAATCATCTCTTTGCATATTTGGTTGTCTGCCTCTGTGTTCCTTATTCTTGAATTTAAGTGTAGGTGCAAGATGGTTAGGGCTTGATTGTTGGGCGTATTTTCATTTTTTGGGCAAGACAGGATGCAAAGAAAGTAGGTGTTGAAAATGATTTAGGTTGAAAGGAGCTGAAGTAAAATGGATTGGTGAAAACGGTTTGGAATGGAATCAGTTACTCTTTCTACTTTCCTCTATTAGTAATTGGGACCATCCCCACTATGCGGATATCCACTGAGATGGCAATATTATAGGACATTTAACTGGTGTTAGATTGGAAATTGAAATGAAGGAGACATTTTCCATCCTAATATTTCTGAAACATTTTATGTCCTCAAATATTTGTCAGAGACAAAAGTGTAAGTGGTCTGTTATAAACGCTGCTAATTTTAAAAAGACTCAAAGACACTAGCACAAGGAACTCCTCACTGTGTGCACTTAATGAGTTGATCCCATTCCTTAAATATCCCTGAACACTTGTAAATAAACACTACTAAGCCACATATCATGTTGGAGAGTCATTTTTCAGCTATTTTGACCAGTTAACTTTAATGATATGCACATATGTACCACATCTGTTACGCCCCATCTCGCATGTACTGTTGAATCTGGTTCAGATATATGTACATTTATACACATGGACCTACTCCTAATCCCATGTATTGCACTTTCCTGCACATAGGTTGACAACATGCCACATATCACACAGTGCAGTACAGCTTCACAATTTAAAGATTCAGCATAGTTGTGACTAACAAGCACCCCGCAGACTAATGAAGTTAGGGACATGTCAGTCTTTGTCTATACAAACAGGCAAATAGATTGGTTCAATTAGTCATCAGCTAAAGCCTTATCTCATTCACATACCACTCTAATGGCCATATCCCATGATACAGACAGCGGTCAGTACAACTGTCCTCAGTCATTGAACCTTCCACTTACCATTGTCAGGTCTCTGTAGACATGCTACTCTCCTATGTCAGTCTTTACACGCATGCACAGTGGCCTGCAATGAGGTAACACATTGACAGCTCCATACAAGTTAAATAGCATCTACATCTAACTAATGTGGAGGTACAGGTTATGGTTTGCACAGGATGACATGCGTCAAGTTCACAAGATCACACATTCAAAACCCTTGGACCTAGATAACATGGTACACAGGACGAATGTCTAGAACAGTACAGTACCACCCCACTGTCCTGACAGTCTGGGCATGGAACTCATACACCACAAATATGATGACATACATCACAATGATCTATCCATGTTCACCTCACATGTCAGACCTGCAAATCCCACCTGTCTGTGACACAAATCAGAATTGACCAAGAAATCTGCAAAGTACAAATGTGACACAAAAGGTATAGTCAGGTAATGGTAAGGGAGACCTATTAAGACATGCCCCAAATACAATAGTAACACCGGTTGTGCAATGTGACAAACATTAACAAAGGACATCTTCATGATAATCATAACTTCAAGTACAATTGTGCATGCACACCTGAGCTGTGCACTGCTAAGCAACTAATGAGCTGTCTGATGGTCATAAAAAAGACCCTTCTCAAACATCTCTAAGCCCCCCAATAACCCACGGAGTCAAGTAAGTAACAGAACAACACATACCTACAGTCATTTGAAGTACTGATTTATGAGATCTACCAGCAGTCTCCACCTTCATCCTCATTACTGTCATCCTCACTTGGCAATTCTGCATTCTCACCAGCTGGAACTGCTGGCTCCCTCTCATCTAGTATATATGGGATCTGATGTCTCAGGGCGAGGTTGTGGAGCATGCATCAGTCAACAATGATTTGACACATTTTGGCAGGTGAGTAGAGGAGGGCTCCAGCAGACTTATCAATGCAACGAAATCTAGCCTTGAGGGGCCCAAAACTCTGCACCACAACACACCTTATCCTTCGGTGGCCCTCATTGAAGCGAACTTCCCCTGACGTGGTTGGGTACCTCACTGGTGTCAACAACCAGGGAAGGTTTGGGTATCCAGAATCCCTTGTAAGGAATCGCTACATGTGTGCAAACATAAATCTTTCTCATCCTTACATTTGGCAGCAGACATAAGATACTGACACACATCACATATATCATGTAATGAAATGTAGAGGTCTACTAAACAGACTACTTGCACATTTATGGAGTGGAAGTTCTTTCTGCTCCAATGCACCTGTTCATTGCCATTTGGGGGAACCAATGCTACATGGCTACCATCTATAGCTCCCACCACATGTGGGATGAGTGCCAAAGCATAAAAATGTGTCTTCACATGGGCCAAATTCTCACGTTGTGGAAATCTGATGTAGCTGTCCAGGAGTTTTAACAATGCAGAGAGTACATCCTTCAAGACCAGACTGAACATAGGCTGGGACATGCCTGCAGTTAGGGCCACGGTATTCTGAAAGGACCTCGTGGTTGGAAATGCAGCACTGACGTGACTTGTTCATTTGGTGGTATGCTATTTGGATGACGAATGGCAGGCATCAGATTTGGCTCCAGATCCACGATTGTCTGCCTATCCAGGGGGTAGATCTGGATGAACTGTCAATCCTCCATGGTCTGTAAGTCTGCTAGTGGATGATACACTGGAGGTTGTCTGACCCTCCTCATTTCAGGGTAACTAGATGAAGGAATACAAAAAGGTATGTCGATCAGTCATTGTGTCCCTTGTAAGTGTGAATCCACATATGTCACACATGATGCGTGGAAATGCCATATGAAATAGTTGAACATGGCACACAGGACGTACATAGGGAAATAATGGCTTATTGCTGCCATGTCATCCCCTAACCCACTGATACCATCTGTCCAATTGCCATGAGGGTGCAGACCACCATGCCACTAATGATACATAGCTTACTTATCATGTATCTTACAACATGTATATTAAATCGGAATTGAAATACATGGATGCGCAAAGCCAGCACTGAAAACTATGGTGTAGATATGTTTCTGACCTCGAGACAAATCTTTCTTTGAACTTTTCCGACCATCTAAGGACCTTAAAATGGTACCTGCCTGACCTACTATACTAGACATTAGGAAGTTACCTACGTCCGCCGGCAGAAGTCATGATAGAGGTAGGAGAATACTACTGTGGTGGATATTGCCAATAGAACACATTGCTGTCTTTGACGGTCTGGGGCCAGTGGCGATGTCTGCTGGCGGTGACAGTGTCTTACGTAACAGATGTGACCGCCATTTCATATTTCATCCCTCACTTGACTCCTGATACTGCTGCCAGCAAGGTCTCCACAACTTGAGCTCTTGTGTACTGCCTCTGAGAGCAATCATGCCACATTCTACAGGTGATAGGGCTCCTGCCTTCTCACCAGAGGAGCTTGAGAAGCTGGTGGAGGAGGTCCTACCCCTGTATGAGTTGCTCTATGATGCACCAGAGGAGCAGGTAAGTGCACCATGTTATCAAACATTTCCTTAGCCCAACTATACTTTGTGAAACTAAGCAAAGGCTGATGAGCAACATTTCTGACTGTGTGCTTAAAGTCTGTGGGGTGCCAAAGTTGTGATACAATGGGATGAGTTCCTGGTCATGTACTTACATTTGGTGACAGATTGTGAGTCCTGAGACATAGTGGAGAGTAGTTGATTTATGTTCCCTTGCTCACCCTCTGACTGTTGCACAAGGTTAGTGGAGTTGGTATACCAGACTCCTCCTCAAATAGCATGTTTGCAAATGTGTTTGCTGTCTGTCATATGTGATTACATGACAGCTGGTGCTGGAGATGAATTTTGTCTGCCTGTTTCCACCTCACATCTGGCCTGACTGCATATGTTCATCTATCAGTGGAGGGGATGTTAAAGACAGTCTGTGTTTGGCTTTTTGTACTAACTAGTTATCACCCTGCCTGTTGTAGTATGGTACATGTGGACATGACATACTTTTTTTATCTATGTCATCCTTACAGGTTAACACCCATCAGAAGAAGGGGATTAGGCGTGCCATCGCCAAGAAAGTGCGGCCCCTGGGGGTCCACAGCCAGTGGAGCGCTCACTGTCAGAAGAGGTGAGAGGACCTGAGATGCTGGGCCTGGAAGACCACAGAGGCCAAGTTGGGGATATCCTCCCAACGAGGACAGGGTGCCAGTCAGACCATGACGCCCCTAATGGACCACATTTTAGATGTGGCCTACCATGAGTTGGATGGGCGTTTGAAGGCAGCACTGCAGCCACAACGGGGTAAGCACAGACATAACTCATGTTTGTCCCTTTACCAGGTGATTGAGTGAGGAAACAGAATGTTGACTCTGACAATGTGGTAGGTGCAAAGTGTCACAGATCTCCTGTGTTCACATTGATGTACTGTAGCCATCTACATCTGTAGCCGTCTACATCTGTTCCCTCAGTACAATATCATACAATGGTGCACATATAACATATAACATATAACTGTATAATTGTGTACCACTATACTGCATTTTCTACTTTGGTGATTGTAGATACCCATCAACAGGTAAACCCTCCCAATGTAATGGTGGTAAGTGTGTAGGTCCTTGATATCTGTCTTCTGTAATGTCTCAAGATTCCTGGTTACGTGCAGCATAGAGTCCGAAATATTCTATTAATTATTCTATTAATCACTCGTTTTCTAATGTTTTCTGAAAAGTGACAGCTGCATGTGAGGCTGTGATGTTCATCTGACATGTCACATGACCTACAAGGTATACACCTTCACACCTGTTACAAGGTAATCCCCCTTGGTAAGTGAGGGATGTACATAGACATTTGTGATGCCTTATCATAGTTGAGAACATGCATGTTGTATACCATTGAGGGCTTCCAACATTTTTAAGGGCATATATATATTGATATCAGAAGCTTGGAATGGTACAAACTTGCTAATGTTCTGTTAGTGGAAAGTGGCCACACAGCATTGTCCTTGGGCATACTGGTGTAGGAGTAACAAATAGGCAATGGTAGCATATTCACAGTTACATTCTTGAGAGATATGTACCAACATCATATGTCATTTGGGAGGTTCAGGGAAGATTCAACATTGCATATAGTTATGTATGCTTTCTGTTGCTATGAAGGATGTGGCAAATGAGTCCTGGCTGTTTGGGAGCCTAATGTTGGCATTGATACCTTTGTGGTGAATGCGTAGTTCACATACACATGTGAGTAGTAATATAAGTGTCTGTGCTTGTGGCTTGCATCATGGTAGGTGTAACTGCCATGTTAGCAACACTTGAGCTTTGGTCCAAAGAATCATCCACAGACAGATGTGAGGCTTGGTATGTCTGATGTGTGTGAATTCATATACCCGCCAACTCAGTCATAGGACCAATGATAGACTAATAGCATTATTAGGTAGGTCTGATTGTCATCTTGCTGCACAGTTTAGTTGTTCATATTTCTGGTACACTCTTTTTGATATCTTGTGGTTGTGTGTGGGACACAGGTCAGAGCTAACTTGGCCCTTACTTGACTGATGTTTGTTGTCTGAAGACCAATGAACTAGATGACTTGGTCCACACTGTATTTTCAATGCTTGATGCATCACTATTGGTGCATGTGTATCTGCCATGTGTTCTGCCTCCTTTACCTTAACTTGCAATATATGTAAATTTGGGTTCTTACAGGTTTGCAAATGTTCAATGTGTATGGTTTTAAGTATGTGAAATTAAGAAGGTTTGGCTTGACTACACTAGGCTTGCTTGCCTTTGTTTTACAACAGGTGTCAGAGCCTTGTACATAACATTAGATTAAAACTATTTGTATGTGTTGAGTATGTGGTTTGATCAGTGCAAAGCAATTTCACATTCCTAAACTATTGCTTCATTGGTGCATGACCATGTTGTTGTGGCTAGGGAACCTGTATCAGGTGGCAAAGTCACCTTGTAATGGTATGGTCAGTGTGATTGGTCTACTTCATTCATGGCATTGTAGGTGTCAGTTAGGTAGCTTAGCTGGTGTTTAAATATGTTCATATTGAGGGACATACATCATATTTTGTTGTGACATGATGTTAGCCCTTTACTGGCGCTACCTGGGGGAGTTGATGAATAGGATGTAATGTGACTTATGTGTGCAGTATGATGGAAGTGTTATCTTGTGAAGGTGAGGACCATACCTGACTTTCTGTTTTTCAGCATCAGTACCTGCAGGTGAAGGAGATGGGGCACAGCTGAGTGGGGAAGCTTCTGACCACGGGACCGGCAGTCACGAGAACCCCAACAGTGGGGGACCCAGTGGCCTGGAGGGTGAGGAGGGTGCCTCGTGGGAGACTGGATCCAGTACACCTTCTTCAGAATTCTCCAGTGGCCACTCCCTAGTTGTGGCAGTCCCATAGTGGACCACCCCAGTACCATCTCAGTCCGCCACCCCCATTCTATCACTGCCCTCCCTGCAGCTCCCCACCCACTTGGCTGTGCTGCCCATCGAAGAGGGTGGGCATCTCCTTCACCACAGGCACCTCTGCCCCTGACCCGGTTAACCCTGCTGCTCTCAGTGAGTAGGCTATTGACCTCCTGAGGTTGATCTCTGTGGGTTAGTTGACCATTGTGAACGCCATCCAGGTACTGGCAACTCAAATCCAACAAAGCAATGCGTTCCTGGAGGGCGTTCATGGTGCACTGGCTGGCCTACAGAGATCATTTCAGTCTCTGGCCTCCACACGGATGGCAGCCAGCCACCCTTTGTCTACCGTGCCCCCTCAACCTTCCTCTTCCCAGTCCGAATCCCTCCTTTCCCGACACAGCCAAAGCATAAAAGCAGTCAGGCATCCACCTCAACATCAAGGGTAGCGCAGACAAACATAAGCACCACGAGACACACCACTGGCATGCACACAGACATCCACCTGCAGACACCACAACAGTCACGACCTGCCCTGACACTATCACCAACCCCAGCATCACAGACACAACACCTGACGCACCTACAGACACCACACCAACATTCAGTGATCAAGCCACCACACCTATCCTACCCACAGACATCACCTGAGGAGACTTCAGACATCCACCCCAGTCACCACACCTGCTAACACCACAACCACTGACATGCCTACATGCAGCACATCTACCATACCTGCAGTCACCACCCCAACAGAGAGCCACCCACCCAGTACAGCATCCCCTGCACCTCCACTCCCCTTAGCCTGACACATAAACACCCACACTTACCCACCCAACAAACACCCACCACCCACAAATACCCCCCCACAAACACACACCCATAACATCCACACCAACACATCATAAAACCATTCCCTTACCCTCCACACCTAAACCCCCTTCAGATGACTATCCCTGTGTTTCCAAACAAACTTTCCTTTCCAAGTTTAACCTGTTCCCTACTCCTCCACCCCCTTGTGACACCCCTAAAAGGTCTGTTTCCCTCCCCAAGTCCATCCCTTCTACCCCAAGGCCTTTCCTACCCCCCCGCCAGCACCCATGCCTCTCCTTCTGGCAAAAAGAAGTCCACCCCTCCCAAAAAGATCTGCCCCCTCCCAAGCCAAAGCCTAAACCCCCCTCCCAAGCCTAACCCAAACTCCAGCCCTCCACCACACCCAAGGATCTCTGAGGTGCCTGCCTGCCCACTTGATGCCCCTATCTGTGGTGGTTACATGGCAGTCAGGAGTCAAGTAGGGGCACCATTTGGTGCCTTTGGTGCTGTTTGTGAGCACAATGGACTGTCCCATGGCATTAGACAATCTTATTCAGCTCCATAATGTACTAACAATTAAATCAACCAGTCGTTGGTATTTCTGGTTACATCTTTGTCCTGCATTTCCTTTCCTAGGTTATAGTAGTTCCTGACTGACATTGGTTGTATCAAAAAAGAGAAAACGACAGGTAGGGACAAATTTAATCCTGAATTAAATCAACAGTCATTAATTCTGTTAATCCTGAGTTTAAATTCTTTCTCTTATTTATTTCAAAAAATTATGTAGTAAAAAAGGAACTGTGGTTGTGTAATCCAAAACCTAATACACATTACATCAATTACTAAGCTATTATTTACAATACTCTCAAGTAAAACACAATAAAACACACAGTGAAAAAAACCTACACAAAGTCATACCCTACACATTTAAATAGTGGTCACTATTATACAACTCCCAATGTCCTAACTTCAACTACCTTGTGGCGACTGCCACTATCTATGTATGTATATATATTCCTATTTGCGAGTCGGATTCCCATTTTGCGAGTCAGTACTGACTCGCAAAATGGGAATGTGCATCGCGATTCGCGTTTTGCATTGCGCAAACTGCAAATTTCGCAGTTTGCGCCATGCAAAACGCGTTGTACATCTGGCCCTCCACTTCTAAGTATAGGCAAACAATATTTTTGTGCTCTTTATTTTTGACACAATATTGCTGTATCACAATAATTAGGGTTTCACTATGTTGTCAGTGAACCGAGGATGACAGAAAGGACAGGCCAGGAAAGGAAAACAAAAAGGTGACTGAAACATAAAATAAACACAAAAATAAACGTAGGGGAAGTAAGAAAATAACAAAATAAGTACAACAAAAGTTGGAATTGGGAAGAGAAAAGAGCAGATTTGGCTGGATGAAGGAAAAAGGCAGCAAGCAAGTAGAAAGGATCAGAAGCAGGCAAAAGAAAATGGCCACGCCCTTGCGCACCGAATGGTGCAGCTCGTGCTGATTTTTCAGTGCTAAGTACACAACTGTCTGACAGAAGAGTACGAACGGTGGAACAAACATTTTTCTGCCCGTTGGCAGAGTTATGTGGAATCTTTCCGAGTTTTTTTGTAACTCTGCAGAATTCTACAGATAAAACTCCATGAGTTCCACCCAGGCCTAATAAAAAGACCAGCGTTAGGCAAGAGAATTGGGGTCTTGTTTTGTTCTACACAGCTACTGTGGTACCAACACTTACATTGGTGGGGGAGAGAACCCCCTAATGGATGTGGAGGAAGAATAGTCCATGGAACCCCTTACATTAGCCACAATATTCCCCTCCATCTCATAGCCTCATCTTAATCCATAAGCACAATGTTCAGACCAACCGTGGTGGTGCCTGGGTTGTAGTACAAATATAGTGGCTGCTTTAGTGGTCTGTTATTTGGATGGAAATATGATTGTACAAGGAAATAGCTGGAAAATGACAAGTTCAACCCTTTGTTGGAGAGTTTGGGGCATTTTTCTTCCTAAAATGTTGCAACTGGAATTTTTAAATTAAAAGAATTCCACCAAATGTGGTAATTACACCATTTTCAAACAATCTACAGCAAATATGCAGGTTTGGCACACAGTTTTGAATGGGCATTTTATGCAATAACCCCAAGAAAAAAAGGCTGCTTACCAAGCCTGAAAACCTGGGTATGGAGAATTCCCTTTTTTTAGTGCAAACATCCCTAATTAGGTGTGCATCTGTTCCTGTTGTCACCATTTCCTGTATGTCTTGATGAATCTGTTCTATTTGTACTTTCTTTGGTCAGTTTTAGAGGTCCTGATCCCAAATCATCCTTCAAACTAAGGACCTAGGTCCTCATTACAAGTTTGGCGGTCCGAGGACCACCATGTTGGCGGTCCAACCGCCAACAGGCTGGAGGAGAGAACTGCCAAATTATGACATTAGCGGTGATGCATACAGAATCCCTCCAAAACACAGCTGGCACTGTCAGTGTGGTCAGACATCTGCTGTAGATTGGAGCCACCATCACCAGCTGGACTCATAACCGCCTCCGTCTGACCACCATGAAACACCAGGCGGAAACGAACAGAATAAAGGGAGACATTGACCTCTAGGAAGCCATAGTCATCTGGAGCTGCCATGGAACCACAACTAAACGTCATCCCGCTGCTACTGCTGGCGGAAAGACAACAGAATCACCCCCGATGAGGACGACAACAACTGTACATAGACACACTCACCTGTTACATTTGTAGAATGTATAAATTTGAACTGTTACATAACATGCCATAAGGAGGGGGGTGCTAGGGGTATACTTACACGTAACAGTACAGTGACACACACACTAACAACAAATACACCCATGCATACATACATACACAGCATGCACATTGCAGCCAGCACACACACACACACCACACGTCAATAAGACACACTTATGCACAGCAGCACAGCGCCAGCCTCACCAATTCACATACAACAAACAAACTCGTAACAACAACACCATAGGCACACAAATATGAATACATGTCAAACACTTACAACCAACACTGGCCAGGAACTCCACACACATACAGCACAAAAAACAACCATCTACGAGGAAACACACACATTTACACCATCATGCAACATAGCAATCGGCATACAAATAACACACACAAACAGTACACCGACCCTATTATGCCAGGCACAATACACGCAGACTCAAACAGGCCAAAAACCCAAAACCACACAGCAGTACAACAGACACATATCAGCCCTAACACAACACACCACCATGACAACAACAATTTAGATACAAACACATACCTATCACATGAAACACACCCTATCCCTAGAAGAAGGCGAGGGACAACTGTTAGACACACACTAACCTGTAGGGATATCCCCAGACCCAGACAACTATTCCAACTGATTTGGTTCGAGGTGCTCACCTAATAGCCACACCCGGTGCCTCTGGAGTTGCCCCATCACATAAGGGATGCTGCTATTCCGCAGGATGTAAGCGTCATGCACCGAGCCAGGGAATTTGGCATTCACATGGGAGATGTACTGGTCTGCCAAACACACCATCTGCACATTCATCGAATGATAACTCTTCCGGTTTCTGTACACCTGTTCACTCCTGCAGGGGGGACCAAGGGCACATGTGTCCCATCAATGGCACCTCTGATGTTGGGGATATGTCCCAGGGCATAGAAGTCACCTTTCACTGTGGGCAAATTCTCCACCTGAGGGAAAACGATGTAGCTCTGCATGTGTTACCCCAACCTGTCATGGCTACTGACCCCAGTGAGGAATCCCAGGAGAAGGGAAGAGGAACGCTACAATGAGGCCCATGGGTGAACTAGGAGGATTATAGAGCGGGCCTTCGGCCTCCTGAAGGCCAGGTTCAGGTGCCTCCATATGACAGGTGGTTCCCTATTCTACTCACCAAAGAAGGTGTGCCAGATCATCATGGCCTGTTGTATGCTTCACAACTTAGCTTTGCAGCGACAGGTGCCTTTTCTGCAGGAGGATGGTCCAGATGGAGGTGTTGTGGCAGCTGTGGGGCCTGTGGACAGTGAAGACGAGGAAGCAGAAGAGGACATCGACAACAGGAACTCGGTTATCCTGTAATACTTCCAGTGAGACACAGGTAAGAAGACAAACCTGCCTACTACATGTAATGTAACACTACTACCTCTCTACTGTCTGTCCTTTTCACCCAGTGTATGGTCACTGAGTTTTCACTTTCCCTTACGATTTCACAGATGTGGGTCCCACGGTGTGACATCTGCTTTGTTTCCTCATGGACTAGAGCTGTGTGATATAGGTATGTTGACATTACAATTGTAAGAGCATTTTGTCACTGTAATTGCGAATACACTATTTCGAAATCACAGACAGACTCCAGATTGTTTTGTGCTTTAAGGGTGTTTATTTAAGTGCTCAATATTGGAGGGTGCTGTAAAATGGGGAGGGGTGATGGTGGAAGAATGTCCATGGCAGAGTCCAGTCTATCAGTCTCACTGGTGCATTGTCCAAAGGGGCATAGGAAGTGGAGCTGGGGCAGGTTGAGGATGGGCAAGGTGACAAGGTGGGACAAAAGGATTGTCGAAGCCAAGTCAGAGTATTTCAGATCCAGACAATTCAGGAAACAAACCGAGACCAGCCGCTCTTCTTTAGATTACTTTTAATAAGAACTAATAAGACACAATAAGAAATACGTGTACACGGAGACTTGAGCGGGCAAAATCCAGCTCGATCAGTCTACCCAAAGAAGTAATGCATGATCTTTTATAGCATTAAACCGCAGACATATTAATACATTTTCATTGGTTCTTGATAATGTCGTATGATTAAATGTTTCTATATAGCACACGTGATGCTCCATATAAGGGTTAGAATCATGGACAGGAAGCTTTCACAATGTCCTCTGAATCAAATGTCTTATGATACATCTATATGTGGAGAAAGAGGAACCATAAGTGCATACGTTAGTACTTTTAGGAGCGAGGATTTCGCAAGCTAGCATGCGGTGGTGTCTTGTGATGGCCGTCAGTTTAGCAAGCCTTGCAACATAATGCGTTTCAAGCACAATAGACATTTCTTCAAGGCCTAGTTAATTCAACATTGTAATGTGTTCAACAGAAACAGGCCTGTATTTTCATTGTGTATCACAGGGTCTACTAGGTCCAAATGGATCCAGGAGAACGTGATTCCACATTCCGCCCTCTGATACCCAATGAAAACACTCATTGACAGTTTAATCATCCTGATGGACAGGTGTCATTTCAATAGCATTATTTTCCCTGGCCTCATCCTCACGCCTTCTTTTATGATGGTGCTCAGTGTCCTTATGACACATTTTCTTCATCAACATGTTCAAACAGGAAGGACACACCCTTATCAACACACATTATGTTATAAATCCTACTATTCCCACCACTAGTACTTCTATCAGCCAGGATCCCCGACCACAGAACCATGCTGCGATGTCCTTTAGTATTCCTCCTATTTCCGTCACATCCGCCACTTTCCTTGCTCCTTCTTCTACCACCTCTATTTTCCCTATTGCCATCCTCACATTCCCACTGTTGTCTGGTATTAAAACACAGCATTCCTGATGGATCACGTTACATACACCACCGGCTCTTGCTAAAATGATGTCTAATGCAAGGCTGTTCTGTATTACAACAGCTCTTAAGTCTAAGTTCTTCAGTAATGTTACCTAAGGCTGCTGCAGTAGAACTTGCTAATGTTTCTACCAATACTGCCAATCTGTGTATTTGATATTCTGAATGCGCTATTCCTAATGGCATCAGAAATATTCCTTCCACTGCTATGAACCTATCCAACCAAGTAGGTGCCCTTCTTCTTCGTACCCTACCGGGTGCCTTTTGTGTTGCATTGGTCAAATTTGTTATATGCAACATTCGGGGTAGTACGAACGCCAGGTAGCAGCAGCTACCAGACATGGGGGAAGACCTGCTGCTACTGGGTCCAGGGTAGCCGAATAGTAAGCCACTGGGCGGTAGAAGGTGCCGTGTTTTTGTGCCAAATCCCCTAAGGAGCAACCACCTTTTTCATGGCAAAATAAATGGAAATCTTTGGTGTAATCTGGGAGGCCTAATGCTGGTGCCGCACACAATGCGAACTTTAATTTCTGAAAAGCCTCTTCACAGTTTTCTGACCATGGTACTTTGTCTGGCACATCCTTGTGTGTTAAATTCAAAAGTGATCGTGCAATCAGGGAGAAATTCGGTATCCAATGCCTGCAGTAACCTGCCATCCCAAGGAAAGCCCTCACCTCCTTCTGTGTTTGTGGCCTGGGTGCTGAGTTATTGTTGCTATCCTATCTGGTAGCAATCTCCTGGACCCTGGTGACAGTTCGTGCCCTAGGTACTTCACCTTTGATTGGCAGAACTGCAACTTCTTTGGGGAGACCTTATGTCCTTTTATGGCAAGGTGACAGAGTAGGGCCACGGTGTCCTGGACACACGCTTCCCGTGATGGTGAGGCTAGCAACAAATCACCAATGAATTGTATCAAAGTTGATCCTCCTGCAAAGTGCAATGATGCCAAGTCTGCTCTTAAAGCGTCTGAGAATAATGTTGGACTGTCCACAAACCCCTGAGGGAGACAAGTATATGTTAGCTTTCTATTTTTGTACGGAAAACAGAATAGACCCGGAGACTCCCTATGAAGAGGCACTGAGAAAAAAGCGTTACTGAGATCTAGAACTGTGAAGTGCGAAGCTGTACTGGGAATGTTTGATATGACGGTGGCTGGGTTGGAAACCACAGGGAATGATGGTATAACTGCCTTGTTCAGTTCCCTAAGATCTTGAGTAAATCGGTATACCGGGGACCCATCTGGTCCTTTCGCTGCCTTTTTCACGGGGAGAATAGGAGTGTTGCATGGGCTGTGTCGTACCTCCCGCAGTATTCCCTTCTTTAAAAGCTCTTCTATTACTGGAGCTATCCCCTCCTCTCCCTCTTTGGCTATTTTGTATTGTGGCACCTGTGGTAGACGGGCTCCAGGGCGCAGTGTCACTCGCACTGGGGGGCAATCTAATATTCTTCCCACATCATTTGGCCCCTTTGCCCACACTTCACTAGGGACCGAGTCTTGTAATTCTTGTGGGAGACTTTGCTCTTGTCCCTTACCTCTGGAGTCACATCCCATGAAAGCCTGTAATGCTATCCCATTCTCCTTGCTTTCCAGGAAGATCCCTTCAGGTGAGCAGCTGATGGTGCACTGTAACTTACATAGGAGATCCCTTCCTAGCAAATTTATTGGACAGTGTCTCCCAAAAATAAATTGATGATTTACAGTAATTGGGCCTACTTTGAATTTTAATGGTTGTGTTAAGTATTCACTCATAGGTTGTCCTGTCAAACCTACGGCTGTTATTTGAGTTGCTGATAATGGTGCGTTGGGTACATCAGAGGCCTTTAGCATTGACATAGTGGCCCCAGTGTCAACTAAAAAAGGCAGCAATCTGCCTTCCAGTGTCCCTGTTGGTACAGTGGAAACAGGTGGTACCTGGCGGGGGCGTGAAAGGTACCCGTTCACCCTGTCCTCTGCCCCTGCCCCTTCCCCTACCCCTGCTTTGATTATTATTGTAAAATCGTTCTTGTGCCACCATTAATTTTACCTTATCCTTTTTCAATTTCTCATCATCTTCCCTTTGGATATTTGTTTGAAAGTCTGCGCAATACCTGGCTGCTGCTAACACTTTGTCAATGGGTTCTTGTTGCCAACACACAAAAGATGTTTGTAAATGAGTTTGTATAGGCTGCTGTAATCCATATACAAAGTTGGTCACAAACGCAGGCATCGCCTCACCCAGTGGGTTCCTCATTCCACTACTCTGCTGGTCGACCTGTAGAAGGCGGTCATAGTAACTTGTCACACTTTCATTCTTCTCCTGTTTTGTATGTATTATTTTAGACCAATCAACCTTTTCCTCTGGTACTTTTTCTCGTATGTATTTCATCACCTTGTCTCTTGCTGTCTCTACCTCTTGTCCCGGTGCCCCCCCTTTTCCCCTCACTGGTTCCTCTGCCGGCCATCCTAGCACCTTCTTACAATCCTCCCATAAATCTCGTGGTATTATTATACTGAATAACATGTTCAAATCCTTCCACAACATTTCTCCCATTGCCACTATTCTATTCAATTCTGTGTACCATTTGTGTGGCTCATCGCGTAATTTTCGGAAGTCTTTGGTGAAGGAAAACAGGTCAGCTCTATGCCAAGGTACATAGACATATGTTGCGGTATGGCCATCCTCCCCTAAGGAGGATAAAGGTACCTCTCTCAGAGGCATCATCTTTGTCTGTACCTGTTCTGTCCCTTTCTTATTTTTCTCTAGGCTCTGCAGAACCTGAGCTGCTTTGAACCCTTCTTTCAATTCTTTCCATTTCTGTAATTTTAATATAGCGTATTCCAGTTTTTCAGACAATTTTTCGTTACTCCAGGATGGCACGTCTGCATCTGTGAAACTCATTTGAGAAGTGTCCCAACTGTATTCTGTTGGCAGGGGATTTGTGCTGTTAGTGTAGTGAGCATATATCTGGTGTATCTCAGGGCCTAGGGCCATCAGTTCTGATCGCTCCATGGCTAGAAGTTCTTCTCTGTATTCCCCATTGTTATCTCTTTCTACTTCCGCAAATGTCTGTCTTTTATCAATGAGATCTGTGAGTATGGCACGACAATTTTTTCTGTCTGATTTCAGGAACTTAGGGGGTTATTCTAACTTTGGAGGAGTGTTAATCCGTCCCAAAAGTGACGGTAAAGTGACGGATATACCACCAGCCGTATTACGAGTTCCATAGGATATAATGGACTCGTAATACGGCTGGTGGTAAATCCGTCACTTTTCCGTCACTTTTGGGACGGATTAACACCTCCTCCAAAGTTAGAATAACCCCCTTAGTCTTTCTTAGTGTGCTGGGAGAAGCACTCGGTGTACCGTATGGTGAATTTCCTTTCATTTGTGTTGCTGTGAGGCTGTTCCTCCTTTCAAATAGACTTCCGTCTAAAAACCTTGTCAAAATATCAATGTTATGCTTCGTGTTGTGTGTGAAAATACATATCTTCCATATCAGCTCATGCAATCCCTTTATCCCTTCACTACTGTCCCTGGACGCGTCTTGGAACTGCTGTTTCCAATGTGTATTCAACAATTTTGGTCCATTTCCTTTCTTTATAGCCTGCGCCAACAAACTGTCACTTTCCTTGTCCCTTTTCTGAGCAATGTGGGCCACTTCCTCTCGGACTTCCTGTAGCATTTGAAAGTCTTTCACTCGGTCAAGGTTCATTTTTGTTAGTTCCTCTTTTATTAAACCATGTGCGAGCTCCCGGGCTGCAGTTTTCTAAGCCAGAGATAGCTCAGGAGGCTCTGTACCTGTCGCTAAGTGCTCAACGTGCACTTTTTCCTCCGAACTCACTGTTTTGTTCTCATTACCTAACCTCCCCATCAGTATGTCTTCTATGAGTGCGTCCTCGGTCTCTTCCTTTGTTGTTCCCTGCATACTGTATTCCTGTGCTGGTGCACCTACCACAGGAAGACATGGGAATGTTCCTACCATATCGAGCATTTTATCCCTCCGCTCCTCCCTCTTCTCATTTCTCTGTCTTTCACAATAAAATCCGTCTTTCAACACCACCAATTCCTTGCACACTTTAGCTTTTATGTCGTTTGTCTGTCGGAGGTCTCGTAGGCAGTAGTCCCAGGAATAGAAAGAGTCCCATTCCAGGTTACGAGTCTTACGTCCCCTTAGAATCAGCATTTGTCTCAAGTATGACAACTTGTTCATGTCATATGTGCCATTACTTGGAAACTGTAAGTCGGGTCGCCTTGCCGTCAGCCTGTGCCATTTGTCAAGAAACATTAATGCATGTAGTCCTTACTTAACGGCTGCTTGGTAGGCAGGACTATCCCTAGGGGGTGTGATTTGGTGTGTGTCCAAATGTTCCTTGCTAAAGGGGTTCCCCATAGCTAAATAAAAGGGCACTGCTTTCCCTTACCACTTCACGTAAACAGTACAGTCACACCAGGAAACACCAGGGAGTCTGCTTATTTCTGCCGCTCATATCAAATGACACATGAGGAAAACCTGCACTCAAATCAGCACTGCCCACTGCATTTGTTATCAGTGAAGCGGAGAGTTTGTCTGCAATCACACAACAGTACACGCAGCCTTGTTCACCGCAAGCATGCACAAGTTTGGAATGAAGAAAAAAACAGTGCCAAGGTGCTGGTGACGGCGTACACTGGCGTCCTTTTAGCGAATAAAAGATGACAGGAAAGTCAAGAGAGAAAGGCAAAGATCCCACACCCTTGCTTTCCTGCCCTGAGACAGGGTGCGGCTGTATGGGATTAGAACCTGGACCAGATCCGTGGCGGGTGACACACAGGTAATGCGATAATGGTGAACAGTGCACTCAATCACATATAGGACAATACGATAACAATATAACAAAAACAGGTACTTGCCCTACGTGATGGTCATGCCTCCCACCCTTTGTGCTGGTGAGTGGTGACAGTAGAGCGTGGTGGGCAGGCAGACCCTGTCAGTCGTAGTAATCAGTCACTGTAATGGCACTGGCGGGCGTAATGCTCCTGAGTTCTGGTACAATCGCAGCTTGAGTCAGTCAGTTAATACACATTCCCTTCCTCACTACATTCTCACTACTATCCTAACACATAATTCAACCACCCCGTCCATCTCTCCATCTAACCAGCAGGAGAGAGAGAGAGAAAGAGAAGAAAGAAGGAAGGAAAAATTCAATACGACGCCCCCACAGAGCACAACACCGCAACGCTATCAGCGCAGAGAGAGAGAGAAAACAAATACATAAATATGCGAGAACACGGCACTGCCTGCCTTGCCTGCTCCACTGGAGTGGACACCTACCACTCGGTCAATCACCGGGCACAACCTGCCCTTCCTGCTGGGGTGGACAATCACCACCCCCTCTGGCCAAAGTATCCCTCCCCAGCCCCTCCGGCTGGGAAATGCTGCCCCAACCCTTTCCGGTTGGGAGCTGTGGCCACACAGCGCCGTCCACTGTGTACCGAGACCATACCACTAACAGCCTCACACATGTAGCGTCGCTGGATAATCAGAAACCCTTGGCTAATATTTACAGCAACTACTGAACCATGAATTCCTTAGCACTGAGAACAAAAGTGGGAAGGAAATGGCGCAATAAGGCAGAAACGATAATATCAACACAAAACTTCAGCACGCGGACATCTGAAGGCCATCATCTGACTGAACGAGGTACTCTAGAAGAGTCTGGAATAATGGGGACAGGAACATCCGCATGCCACCGTAAACAAAGAACAAACATAACAAGAAAGAACAGCAGGCTAATAGGAATAGCATATAGTACAATTATCCACAACTCCATTTAGAAGTGCAAACGTAAATCACCCCGCCACCTCCCCCCTATACAACACCCTCTGCGAACAGAGGGAGAGAGAGAGAGAAGAAGAGGGAAACAAAAAATTCAAAACATAAACAGACGGGACCGAGGAAATGACAGATACTCACGACAGCACCAACACCCTGCCCCGGAGGGGGCCCGACCAGCCCAAAACGCCGTTGCCCCCCCTCCGCAGAGAGGCAGGAGCTGAGCCTGTGATATCGTAAATCCAATCGCAATTCTCCACCAGATGTCGAAGCCAAGTCAGAGTATTTCAGATCCAGACAATTCAGGAAACAAACCGAGAACAGCCGCTCTTCTTTAGATTACTTTTAATAAGAACTAATAAGACACAATAAGAAATACGTGTACACGGAGACTTGAGCGGGCAAAATCCAGCTCGAACAGTCTACCCAAAGAAGTAATGCATGATCTTTTATAGCATTAAACCGCAGACATATTAATACATTTTCATGGGTTGTTGATAATGTCGTATGATTAAATGTTTCTATATAGCACACGTGATGCTCCGTATAAGGGTTAGAATCATGGACAGGAAGCTTGCACAATGTCCTCTGAATCAAATGTCTTGTGATACATCTATATGTGGAGAAAGAGGAACCATAAGTGCATACGTTAGTACTTTTAGCAGCGAGGATTTCGCAAGCTAGCATGCGGTGGTGTCTTGTGATGGCCGTCAGTTTAGCAAGCCTTGCAACATAATGCGTTTCAAGCACAATAGACATTTGTTCAAGGCCTAGTTAATTCAACATTGTAATGTGTTCAACAGAAACAGGCCTGTATTTTCATTGTGTATCACAGGGTCTACTAGGTCCAAATAGATCCAGGAGAACGTGATTCCACAGGATGACATTCAGGGCGGTCTCATTTCTTGGCGGGGGTCTTGGCATAGTTCTCTGTCTTTGTCCTGGATCTCGGACCGTTTGCGGGGTGGTTCTCCATCTGCAGGGGGTGGGGTGCTGGTGCGGTGGTCCTGTGGCAGTGTCTCCTGTCCACTAGTGCCGTCGGAGGTGGTGGGCAGTTCATTGTCCAGGCTAGTGTCAGAGGCCCCTTGTTGTGCCACAGTGTCCCTCCGGGTGTTGAGTACTTCTTTCAGCACCCCTACGATGGTGCCCAGGTTGGAATTGATGGATCTGAGTTCCTCCTTGAAGCCCAAATACTGTTCCTCCTGCAGCCGCTGGGTCTCCTGAAACTTGGCCAGTACTGTTGCCATCGTCTCCTGGAAATGATGGTATGTTCCCATGATGTTGGAGAGGGCCTCATGGAGAGTGGGATCCCTGGGCCTGTCCTCCCCCTGTCGCACAGCAGCCCTCCCAGTTCCCCTGTGTTACTGGACCTCTGTCCCCTGAACCGTGTGCCCACTGCCACTTTCCCCAGGTCCCTTTTGTTGTTGGGGTGGTGGGTTAGCCTGGGTTCCCTGTAGTGGTGGACACACTGCTGATTGACGTGTCCTGGGGACAGAGGTATGGGCCCACTGGGTGGGTGCTGTGCTGGTGTTTCCAGAGGGGGAAGCTCTGTGATGGCCTGTGACTGTGTCAGGGGAACCGACTGTCCCGAGGTCCCAGATGGGCCGGGCTGGTTGTCTAGATCCAGTTGGACAGAGCTGCTGTCATCACCGTGGGCCTCTTCTGTTGGTGGTGTGGACATGTGTGGACCCTCCTGTGCGGTGACGTTGGGTAGGGGTCCTGCAGGGGTGTAAAAGCATGATTATTGCATCTGTGTGTACCATGGTGTGCAATGGGTGGGTGACCGTGTACCCCAGTGCTTGCATTCCTCTGTGGGACCTTGTGTGCTGATGGTTTAGGGGAGTGTATGGGTGTGTCCTGTGGCCATGTATTGGTGATGGGTGTCCATGCGTTGGTGTTGCATGCAGGGCTTGGTATTGGGATGTGTGGTTTGTGATAGTGGGACATGTGTGAGGAGTTGGAGTGATGGGGGTGAGGGCAAGGGTGGGGGTATGTGATGGCATGCAGGTAGGGTGGGGGTTGTAATAGTTAAGGTTAGACTTACCAGAGTCCATTCCTCCAGCTACTCCTTCGAGGCACTCAGGATGCAGAATCGCCAAGACTTGCTCCTCCCATGTTGTTAGTTGTGGGGAAGGAGGTGGGGGTCCGCCGCCAGTCCTCTGTACCGCAAGGTGGTGGCTGGATACCACGGAACGCACCTTCCCCTGTAGGTCGTTCCACCTCTGTCATCCATATTTCTTGGATGCTGTCCCACTGCATTGACCCTTTCGACGATTCTGCGCCATAGCTCCATCTTCCTAGCAATGGAGGTGTGCTGCACCTGTGATCCGAATAGCTGTGGCTCTACCCGGATGATTTCCTCCACCATGACCCTGAGCTCCTCTTCAGAGAACCTGGGGTGTCTTTTCCGTGCCATGGGGTGGCGTGGGTGATGTGTGGGGTGGTGTGTGTTGTGATATGTGGGGTGATATTTAGTGGTGTGTTGTGTGGGGTTCGTGGATGTTATGTGGGTGATGGTGTTGTGTGCCTGTGGATGCCTGGTTATAGATTGTGGTGTCTCTCTCTGGGCTTCTTTCAGGATTTTTGTCGTAGGGGTTTGTGGGTGATGTGGGTGTGTGTTTTATATTGTATTGGATGTGTGGGAGTGGTATGTGTATGTGTATCAGGTGTGTGTATTTCTAATTGTCCAATGTGGCTGCGTTTTGGAGATGTGTGTGTATTTTGAGCGCAGCGGTATGTACCGCCAATGGAATACCGCGGTTGAAAGACCGCCACGTGGATTAGTGGGTCGTGATAGTGTGGGTGTATTTCTGTTGGCGTGACAGTGGAGATTTTGTTTTCACCAGTTTATCACTGACCTTTGGTGTCGCAGACTTGTGTGGGTGTCTGAATTTTTGGCGGATTCCGAGCTGTGGGTCATAATAGCTGTGGCGGATTTCCACTGCTGCGCCGGTGTGTTGGCGGTCTTCTGCACGGCGGTAAGCGGCTTTTACCGCCAATGTTGTAATGACCCCCTTAGTGTTTTTATTGTTTTTTTTGTTGTTGATATAGCTACTCCAGCTGCTGGAGCTGGCAACATACAGCAACAGGTGTCGGGCCCAACACAGCAGGAGATAGCTGCCCACTGCAACAGCAGAAGCTGGAGGATGTGGCTATGGATTGTTGCTGTCAGGTGGTTTTAGAGGAAAAAGAGTAGAAGGCACAGGCCTCATGTTTCTTGGGCCGCCAGCAAGGCCTGTCACCAACCCAGCTAAACCACCCATTCTGCCAACTGCAGCCCAGGCCCACTGCCACCCGTACCACCACCAGCCTTCTCTCTTCAGACTCAACACCACGCCACCTCCATCGTATCCTATGAGAAGTCACGCACCTCAGATGTGAGACAGACAAGCTGAGGCACGAGATACATTGCTCCAGTGTGGGCAACACAACGTGGTCAGGGAAATGGATGCCCTCAAGATCCTTTTTTATTGATTTTTTGTTTTGGTGGGAGAGCATTCTGTGGGTGGAGAGGGTAGGATGGGCAGAAAGATGGGGAAAGGGTTACGGACATTTTTTATTTTTTGACATTTGGGACTTTTTTTGCTTGGGGAGGGAGGTGGGCCTGTTGTTGGTGGTGAAGGTGTGTCCTACCAAAAATAAATGGGCTTTACTTTTTTCTTCGTCATCATCATTATCTGTCTTTCCATTGCTAGTTGGCGTACTATAGCATTGTTTAGTGTTGACACAAGAGTGTGTTACCCACAGTCCCAGAAACCCAATTACTAACTAAATGTTCTGTCATCTAGATTTGAAAAATACAAATTAAGGAGGAGGGAACCCATACAGTTCTAAAAATTATGATTGTTAAAAGAAAAATGATACCGTGTATAAATGCTAAAGTGGGCAGAGAATCTGCATTCTTCTCGAAATGTCCTTGGATGCAAGGCTGAACTGGTCTGGTAAGGTAAGCATTATGGAGCTTTTGTGCAGAAGAAGGGAAGGCTTGCTGTGGGTTGTAAAACAATAAATGTCAATACTGTAAAGTCAAGGAGAAGGAAGGTAAACCTCATGAGCAGTGAACCAAGAGGAAAAGCAAGAGCATAGGCTGCTTTACCTATGATGACTCATGTGCAGATAACTGAGAAGGGAGAAAAATGTTAAAAACAATCACTGACAAGTAGCTGCATGTACCTGGCTGATCCGTTTTCACAACTGTCATGACATTTAGCCAGGGATGTCCGTTGTGTCACATTCTGTCTCCAGTTACAGTCCCCCACCACAATTAATTAAAGAAGTTTGACATTTGAGCCAGCACACTACTCAGCATTTCTCAAATCAATGCACCTCTCTCGTCATCATCATTATCTGTCTCTCCATTACTAGTTGGCGTACTATAGCATTGTTTAGTGTTGACACAAGAGTGTGTTACCCTCTGAAAATTGTCACACATTATCAATATTTCCCCTTAGACTTTTCCTACCTGTAGTCCCTTGCCATGTATGTTTTTTTCAGTAGATTACTTACCTCTTCATGCAGTCGAGGAATTACTTATACCCCACAACCAGGGTGGCACTAACAGAATAGTGATTAATTTAGTTTGGTTTCACTTGTTGAGATTTTGCAGGGCCCAGCCACCAATCAACTATACACTATATTATATTAGTTTGTGTAGTAACTGCCCTTGTCCTACTATTTGTAACTATTTGCCCAGTAAGAGGTCTGCCAACATACACAATAATTTAATATTATTATCTCTCCTTCCAAAGAACAATTTCATTATTAGGTTATTAACTAGCTCTTCGAGCTCTTACCTAAATTGATTAAGTGATGGTATATTTTGCAATCTTCCCAAACCTCATTGCATGGTTTCCCAAAAGGTCCTTCTTATTAATGGTGGTGGTATTAGTGTTCTTGTGCTAACAGAGAAGACATCACAGAGTGAGGTCCACACCCACTAATTCCAAATGAAGTGAACCCCAACTGTCGGATTATTCAGAAAGATTTGTCATCACAGGCAACTAGACTGAAAGAAAACAAAGAGTTAGTGGGTTATCAAAGACTGAGACCACACCACCATGACAAAAAACTCTTATTATTACAAAAACTATCAGTTGTAACTTCTAAGCAATCTAGGGTCTACTTCATAAAAAAGAATAAAATTAAACTTATGAAATTCTTGAGTCAGGAGTTAGGACTCAGTAAGAGAAGGTTTGGTAACTCCATGTTGCATAGATTTTGTAAGTAACACAGGGAGAGACTAATTCGCAAAGGTAAAGTTACACTTTTGGTGTTTTTTACTGACTCTTGCAGTGTACGTTTACAACTAGTAACTTTTCTATCAGTAACTTTATGAGTAGTAAGTTTGCGAGTAGTCCGTAATCCCTATCACTACTACTACTAGTTGGTTTTTACTTATAATGATAATCTTCTGGTAGTTCAGTTAAACTGCAAGAGTGAACTTACAGCAAAGGTGCAACTTCTCCTTTGTGAACCAGACCAGATAGTGCATGCCAGTACTACCTCCTATTGTAGAACACTGAAACAGACATTGTTCTAACTCTGCACTATCATGATGTTATCCTTCAAATGCTTAAGTGGGTAAATCGGGCTGGTGTGGTCTATTGTTCGGGTAAGAAGATCCCGATGTTAGACGGTGTGGCTTTCAATACATCCGCCGCACCAAGTGTGTGTTCTATTTATGGTGTAAATTCTTAAGTCACACCTCGATATATCACACAGACTAGGAAGAAGAGGGTTAGGGGTTTGGTGAATGAATGGGAAGAGGGTTTTGGGGAAAGTGGTGACAAAGGCAAACACTATACAACAACAATATTCATCAGGTGAATGAACAGAACATAATTGTCTTCAAATCTGTTGTGGAAGGAAATGAAGGCATGACACAGTTCAGTTAAATGCATGGCAAACAGCCCTTCAGCCCTTCAGCCCCAGAAACCCAATTACTAACTAAATGTTCTGTCATCTAGATTTGAAAAATACAAATTAAGGAGGAGGAAACCCATACAGTTCTAAAAATTATGATTGTTAAAAGAAAAATGATACTGTGTATAAATGTTAAAGTGGGCAGAGAATCTGCATTCTTCTCGGAATGTCCATCTTGGATGCAAGGCTCAACTGGTCTGGTAAGGTAAGCATTATGGAGCTTTTGTGCAGAAGAAGAGAAGCTTGCTGTGGGTTGTAAAACAATAAGGGGCATATTTATACTCTGTTTGCGCCGAATGTGCGTCAAAAATTTTGACGCACAATCGGCGCAAACCCTGCCCCATATTTATACTTTGACGCCCGACCCCGCGGGCGTCAAAATTCCACCATGTGCGTCATTTTTTGGAAGGGGGAACCAGCCTTGCGTTAATTATATGCAAGGTAGGCGTTCCCTTCCAAAAAATGACCTTAAGGCCTGTGCCCCTTATTTATACTCTGGCGTCATTTTGACGCACAGGAGGGGGTGGGCCTTAAAAAACGGCGCACAGCCTGATGTGCGCCGTTTTTTAACGCCTGGGTCAGGGCAGGCGTTAAGGGACCTGTGGGAACGGAAGGAGCCCAGAGGTGCCCTCCCCTGCCCCCAGGGACACCCCCTGCCACCCTTGCCCAGCCCAGGAGGACACCCAAGGATGGAGGGACCCATCCCAGGGAAGTAAAGGTAAGTTTGGGTAAGTATTTTTTCCCGTTTTTTTTTGTGGCATAGGGGGGCCTGATTTGGGCCCCCCTACATGCCACTATACCCAATGACCATGCCCAGGGGACATAAGTCCCCTGGGCATGGCCATTGGGCAAGGGGGCATGACTCCTGTCTTTGCTAAGACAGGAGTCATGTCAATGGAGGTTGGGCGTCAAAAAAAATGGCGCAAATCCGGTTTGAGGCCTGAATTTTGCCTCAGACCTGACTTGCACCATTTTTTGACGCACAACCCCCATTTTCCCATACGCCGGCGCTGCCTGGTGAGAGTCATTTTTTTTTGACGCACACCAGTCCGCAGCGCCGGCTAACGTCATTCCATAAATAAGGCACCCACATGGCGCGTTGGAATGGCGTTAGCCGGCGGTAAAATTTTTGACGCACAACTGCGTTGGAGCAGTTGTGCGCCAAAAAGTATAAATATGGGCCTAAATGTCAATATTGTAAAGTCAAGGAGAAGGAAGGTAAACTTCATGAGCAGTGAACCAAGAGGCAAAGCAAGAGCATAGGCTGCTTTACTTATGATGACTCATGTGCAGATAACTGAGAAGGGAGAAAAATGTTAAAAACAATCACAGACAAGTAGCTGCATGTACCTGGCTGATCAGTTTTCACAACTGTCATGACATTTAGCCAGGGATGACGGTTGTGTCACATTCTGGCTCCAGTTACAGTCCCCCACCACAATTAATTAAAGAAGTTTGACATTTGAGCCAGCACACTACTCAGCATTTCCTAAATCAATGCTCCTCTCTCCCGTCTACAGCGCTTAGTAGGCCTCTTTGAGCAATGTTGGTTTCTCTTTGTAGTACATCTAGATAACTTTCTTCTTCTGCTGTTAAGGTTGTCCTCGTCTGAGCCCTGAGTCTGACTCTGTCTGACTCCAAGTCCTCCTAACCCAAATGAGATTGAGAGTGATAAACCTTACTGCTGCAGGTGAAAAATAAGAGCAAAAGAGTGTGAGCACGTTTTGTAGATTTGTATTTGTTAACTAAAGTGACTGGTCTGGTCATTGAAGAACCCGAGAAAAAACGTACAGCAAGGAGTGGACCATGCAAGTAAATTTAGGTAAGTGTGAAAGGGCCTATCACCATGAGGCAAAATCACCTATCAGCCCCCGAACACTGCAAATCATCAAAGTCAAGGTTACAAATATTAGTTGAACAACACCCTTACTGTCTCCCTTCACATGAATCATCATCACTCACTCAATATATGTCACGCATTGTGCTAAAGTTACCTGTTCCAATGCAAGCAGGGTGGTATACGTTTGTCTATTATATCTCCTCTTTTCCCATGGAAGCAAAACAATGGCAGCCTCAAAATTAATGATCTTTACTGGTGCAGCCCAGCTAGGGAATGAAAAAAGAAGGATAGGGATGGGATGGAGGCAGACATTGTCTTCATGTCCTTTAAAAGAATGGGGAGGCTTCTTCAGAGTACACTGATCAGGAAAGTAGAGTTTGTCCTCAAACTGATCCTTTTGACTGTGACAACTGTGCCTGCTGCACTGAACTACATGCTCCACAGACACACTGGCTACCGGATAAGTCAGACACTTTATTGCCAGCTTCTGAGCTCTGGCCATTGGTGTATCTCCCATACCAATAGACCTATGGGTTTTGATCCAGGTAGACCTCTTTTGGGTCATCCAGATAGTCTTGGACTGTCCTCTGCGATGTTTGGGCACTAGTTTGTGACTGAGATAAATACAATTTAGATGTACTGCTCGTCGCCATGATTGCAGTGGCTGCCTCAGGGATAGACATGGCCTTGGGCTGCATCAACGGCACCATAGGGGCGGTTCCATTGATGCAGTAGTGCTGCTCCTAGCTTGCTTCCCAGAGGATGGGTGAGGCAGGCACACCATGTTTCCTAAGAAAGGTGGAAGGCAGTGGTTGCAATCAGCTTCCTCTCCTCTCCGCTGGCACTTTCTTGGCAGGAACACCTTTTTTTGGGGCCATCTTCAAGCACTGTCAGTTGACACTTAGCTGCGCAAGTGAAAGCGAAGCAAACAAGGACTCAGGTGGGGTGGTGTCACTTTGTGCTGGGCTTCTGCCTAGCAGTACTGTGGGTGATACACATAAAAGCAAACAAACAAGAAAAGCATTTAGTGAAACAGCATTTTTGCAGCTTGAATTTGAAGTATTCATACAGGCAATTTAATTTAGTGAGGGTATCCCAAATAATCAACAACAATTTTGCACCATTCCAATCCAAACTATACCATAATATTTCAATCAGGATAACAACATTCATATTTAACAACATGATATATGTGCATCTAAGGGGATACACCTGTGGCAGGCATGGAGGTGCAGATAAAAATCGAATAATCCTTACTAAAACAATGCTGATGTGTATTTATGGCAGACGGGGAGGCAGGGGAAAATGACATAGGCCCTCATTACAACATTGGCGGTAAACCCCGCTTACCGCCGTGCAGAAGACCGCCAACACACCGTTGCGGCCGCGGATTTCTGCTACAGCTATTACGACCCACAGCTCGGAATCCGCCATAATCCAGACACCCACACAAGTCCGCCACACCAAAGGTCAGTGATAAACTGGTGATAAAACCGACACCGTCATGCCAACAGGAATATGCCCACACTATCACGACCCACGAACCCACCGCCAACACACCGCCGCGCTCAAAATACACACACATTCACAAAACACAACCACATTGGACAATTCAAAATACACACACCTGATGCACATACACACACCACTCCCACACACCCAATCCAATATAAAGCACACACCCAAATCACCCACGAACCCTTACTACCAAAATTTCGAAAGAAGGTCAGAGAGAGACACCACCAGAAACAACACTAGCATCCACAGACACACAACATCATCACTCACACAACATCCACGCACCTCAAACAACACACAACACAACCCCTCACACATCACAACCGACACAACCTCACACATCACCCACACCACATCATGGCACCTCAACGACACCCCAGGTTCTCTGAGGAGGAGCTCAGGGTCATGGTGGAGGAAATCGTCCGGGTAGAGCCACAGCGATTCGGATCACAGGTGCAGCACACCTCCATTGCTAGGAAGATGGAGCTATGGCGCAGAATTGTCGACAGGGTCAACGCAGTGGGACAGCATCCAAGAACTAGGGATGACATCAGGAAGAGGTGGAACAACCTACGGGAGAAGGTGCGTTCCGTGGTCTCCAGACACCAGATTGCAGTACAGAGGACTGGCGGTGGACCCACACCTCCTCCCCCACAACTAACAACATGGGAGGAGCAAGTCTTGGCAATACTGCATCCTGAGGGCCTCGCAGGAGTAGCAGGAGGAATGGACTCTGGTAAGTCAACTCCTAACTATTATATCCCCCACCCCACCCTACCTGCATGCCATCACATACTCCCACCCTGACCCTTACCCCCATCACTTCAACACCTCACATATGTCCCACTATCACAACCCACCCATCCCAACATCAAGCCCTGCATGCAACACCAAAGCATGGACACCCATCACCAAAGCATGTCCACTACAGATACCCAGACAGACCCCAAACCAAATATCACACAAGGGCCTAGACAAGAATGCAAGCACTGGAGTACAGGGTCACTCACCCATTGCACACGATTGCACACACAGATGCAATAGTCATGCTTTTACACCCCTGCAGGACCCCTACCCAACGTCACCGGACAGGAGGTTCTAGACATAGACAGTCCCCCTACAGAAGAGGCCCACAGTGATGACAGCAGCTCTGCACAACTGGATCAAGATGACCAGCCCGGCCCATCTGGGACCTCAGGACAGTCGGTTCCCCTGACACTGGCACAAGCCACCACAGAGCCTCCCCCCTCAGGAAACACAACCACAGCACCCACCGAGCCGGCCCATCCCTCTGTCCCCAGGACACGTCAAACAGCAGTGTGTCCACCACTACAGGGAACCCAGGCAAACCCACCACCGCCAGAAAGTCAGGGACCTGGGGGCAGTGGCAGTGGGCACACGGTTCAGGGGACAGAGGAACAGGAAAACAGGGGAACTGGGAGGACTGCTGTGCGACAGGGGGAGGACAGGCCCAGGGAACCCACTTTCCATGAGGCCCTCTCCAACATCATGGGAGCGTACCATCATTCCTAGGAGACGATGGCAATGGTACTGGCCAAGTTTCAGGAGACCCAGCGGCTGCAGGAGGAACACTATCTGGGGATCAGGGAGGAACTCAAATCCATTAACACCACCCTGGTCACCATTGCAGGGGTGCTGCAGGACCTGGTCAATACCAGGAGGGACACTGTGGCACAACAAGGGGCCCCTGACACTAGCCTGGATGATGAAAAGCCCTCCACCTCTGCCGGCGCTAGTGGAAAGGAGGCACCACAACAGGACCACAACACCAACACCCCACCTCCTGCAGATGGAGAGCCACCCCGCAAACGGTCCCTGAGATCCAGGAACAAGACAGAGAACATTGCCAAGACCCCCACCAGGAAATGAGACCCCCCTGAATGTCACCCTTCTGTCCCACTTTGTCACCCTGTTCATCCTATAACTGCCCTTGCTCCACTTCCTATGCCCCTTTGGACAATGCACCTGTGAAACAAATAGACTGGACTCTGCCATGGACATTCCTCCACCATCAACCCTGCACATTTTACAACCCCCTCCACTTATTTGCACAGAAATAAACACACATCAATCACAAACCAATCTGGAGTCAGTCTGTCCTTTCACAAATGTGTAATTGCAATAACTATTGAATATAGCAACGTCAATTTAATTGTCCACATACCGATGAAACACAGCTGTAGGGCTGGAGGAAATATAGCAGAGGCCACAAAGTGGGACCCACATCTGTTAAATGGAAAGGCAAAGTGACAATTCAGGGTCCATACACTGAGTGAAAATGACAGACTTATGCTAGCTCCAACAATAGTATGAGATGTGTGAGGCAGTGACATCTTCTTACCTGTGTCTCAATGGAAGTATTGCTGGATAACGTTGTTTCTGTTGTCGATATCCTCTTCCTCTGCCTCCTCTTCTTCACTGTCCACAGGCTCCACAGCTGCCACAAGACCTCCAGCTGGACCATCCTCCTGCAGAAAAGGCACCTGGCGCTGCAAAGCCAGGTTGTGCAGCATACAGCAGGCCAGGATGATCTGGCACACCTTCTTTGGTGAGTAGTAGAGAGAACCACATGTCATATGGAGGCACCGGAACCTCCGTTCAATCACCCTCCTAGTTCGTCCATGTGCCTCATTGTAGCGTTCCTCTGCCCTTGTCCTGGGATTTCTCACTGGGGTCAGTAGCCATGACAGATTGGGGTACCCAGAGTCACCTGCAAATTTCGAGGGACAACTGTTAGACACACACTAACCCGTAGGGACAACCCCATACCAAGAAAACTATTCACACAGTATAGGGTCCTTGTCCTCACCTACTAGCCACACACGGTGCCTCTGGAGTTGCCCCACCACATAAGGGATGCTGCTATTCCTCAGAATGTAAGCGTCTTGCACTGAGCCAGGAAATTTGGCATTCACATGGGAGATGTACTCGTCGGCCAAACACACCATCTGCACATTCATCAAATGGTAGCTCTTCCTGTTTCTGTACACCTGTTCACTCCTGCGGGGGGTACCAAGGCCACGTGTGTCCCATCAATGGCACCTATGATGTTGTGGATATGTCCCAGGGCATAGAAGTCACCTTTCACTGTGGGCAAATCCTCCACTTGAGGGAAAACGATGTAGCTGCGAATGTATTTCAGCAGGGCAGACAACACTCTGGTCAGCACGTTAGAGAACATTGGCTGGGACATCCCTGATGCAATGGCCACTGTTGTTTGAAAAGACCCACTTGCCAGGAAATGGAGTACTGACAGGACCTGCACTAGAGGGGGTATCCCTGTGGGATGGCGGATAGCTGACATCAGGTCTGGCTCCAACTGGGCACACAGTTCATGGATTGTTGCACGATCAAGTTTGTAGGTGAATATTACGTGTCTCTCTTCCATTGTCGACAGGTCCACCAGCGGTCTGTACACCGGAGGATGCCGCCATCTCATCACCTTTCCCAGCGGATGTGCCCTATGGACGAGAACAGCGAGCAGAGAGTCAGCCAACGCTGAAGAATCACAAAATGTCATTTGCACACATTTATTAATCCGCAATGTGGCTGTTACTGTGTGTATGCAAGGCCTAGATAGGTGTGACGCAGTTAGTATTAATGTCATGTGGCCCCCTGAAATGGCGGCTGCCTGACCTGTAAGGTGGGACAAGGGGATATGAGGTAACTGCGCCAGCGTTCTACACCGTCGCAGTAGGCGGTCGAAGACCGCTGTGCAATCCTGCATTGGTTAACATTGGTACCTATGGGTCCGAGAAGCCAATGACGATGTACGCCGGCGGTGACGGTACGCACTGCTGAGGACGTGACCGCCATTTTCTGTCTGTTCACTCACTTGATACCTGACCTTCAACAGAAGAGGACCTACACTGCAAGTGCTGCTATGACCTCAGTCTGGAAGCGACGATGGCTCATGTGTCTGGGGAAAGGGCCCCTGCCTTCACTTCGGAGGAGTTGGCAAAACTAGTGGATGGGGTCCTCCCCCAGTATAAACAACTGTACGGTCCACCGGACAAACAGGTGAGTAAACTGTGAGCATGCTGCATGGGCAATGCCTGTTTTGAGTGGTGTGGATGGAAGAAACATGGGGGGGGACTGAGGCCTGCATGTGCGGACGGTGAGTGTATGTGCGTCAGGGCAAGGGTGGGAATGTGGGCCAATGAGTATGACGGTCCGGACGGGTAAAGATTTTCCTTTTCCCCTGTACTATTCCTCTAGATCAGAGCCCACCAGAAGAAGGATATTTGGCATGCCATCGCCAAGGACGTCCGGACCCTGGTGGTCCACCACAGACGGAGCACCCACTGCCGGAAAAGATGGGAGGACCTTCGCGCTGGAGCAAGAAGACGGCGGAGGCCCAGCTGGGGATGGCCTCCCAACGTGGGAGGGGTGCCCGTCGCACCATGACCCCCCTGATGTTCCGGATCCTGGCGGTGGCGTATTCGGAGTTGGATGGGCGCTTGAGGGCATCACAGCAGCCACAAGGGGGTGAGTAGAGTCACATTCATCTGACTCTGCGTGCATTACGAGGTGTCTGGGTGGGGGAGGTGAGCAGTGGGTTCCCCTAGGCCAGGGCGAGCTTGGTAGGCAAGGTCCCGTGTGAAGCAGGTTTAGTGGAACCCCAACCCCACTAGTGGTTAGTGCCATCTACACCTAGTCAGGCTCCTGTGACTTCCATGTGTGCAGCAATCGTGCTTAGGCCTTGTACCCCATGGGCATGTGAATAATCTAGGAACTATAAGTGCATGGTGTAGTGGAGAGGGCTGCTGTGTCTGTGGTGTCCGCCAACTGTAGTGGTGTTGCATGCACTCAACATGTCTTTCTTCTGCCCCCCCCCCTTATGTGGTCTCCCTGTTCTTGTGTGCAATAGCATCATCAGGCGGAGGAGCAGAGGCCCCGGAGCAGGAGGGAGCTGCATTCTACTTGGCGCTGGAGGGTGAAACAATGGAATCTGAAGCCACCAGTGGGACGGAGGGTGAGGGGAGCTCCACGGCGGGGACAGGAGGTGACAGCGACTCCTCCTCTGATGGGAGCTCCCTTGGGGTGGCGGGCCCCTCTGTGCCCACCGCATCAACAGGTACAGCCGCCACCCCCCCTACCAGCACCGCCCTCCCAGCAGCCCCTCAGCGTCTGTCCCGTGCCCGCTCACCCAGGAGGGTGGGCATCTCCTTCGCCCCAGGCACCTCAGGCCCTGCCCCAGTCAGCCCTGCTGCCCTCAGTGAGGAGGCTATTGACCTCCTGAGATCCCTCACTGTTGGGCAGTCTACCATTCTGAATGCCATCCAGGGTGTTGAGAGGCATTTACAACAAACAAATGCATACCTGGAGGGCATTCATTCTGGCCAGGAATCCCAACAGAGAGCATTTCAGGCTCTGGCCTCAGCACTGATGGCAGCCATTGTCCCTGTGCCCAGCCTCCCCCCTCCAACTTCCTCCACCCAGACCCAATCCCCTGTACCTCAGCCTATCCCAAGCACACCATCAGACCAGCATGCACACACCTCAACACACAAAAGTGGCTCAGGCAAACATGAGCACCACACATCCCACAAGCACTCACACAAGCATCATACCCATGCAGACATACCAACATCCACTGCCTCCACTGTGTCCCCCTCTTCCACGTCTCCCTCCTCCGTCCCAGTCTCGTCTCCACTCACACCTGCATGCACTACATCGTCAGCCACTACCTCCATCACCAGCACGCCCATCACCACACACCGCTCATGCGCACTCACCACCCCACTACCATTCACACATCCCCTATGTTCTCTCCCAGTGTGTCAGTGAGCCCTCCTCCCAACGTACACAAACGCAGGCACACACCCACCCAACAGCCAGCCACCTCTGGCCCATGCACCTTCACCCAAATTCAGCAGACGTACACCTCCTACAACCACTACCTCTTCCTCCACTCCCAAACCCCCTCCATCTACCCATCCCAGTGTGTCTAAAAAACTTTTCCTGGATAATATTGGCCTCTTCCCTACACCTCCCCCCGTCCGTCCCCTAGGGCCAGGCTTTCCAGGTCCCAACCCAGCACCTCAGCCACCACATCCCCAGCCACAGAGGTGCCAGCAACTGGGGGTTATTGGAGTGCGCCAACCATCAGGGCTGCCAGTGTGCCACGGAGCGAGGGCAAGGACATTCCGCGATCTGCCAAGCTAAAAAAGTTGCCCACATCCTGGAGGGAGAAGCAGAAAACACCTGCCACCAAGGGGCCAGGGAAAATGAAAGGGGATAGTGGCAAGACAGCTGCGCCACCATCCAAGGTGGGGAAGGGCCAGAAACTGAAGGGCAGGTCAGGAGAGGGCATGGTGGCACCGACTGAGGGACCACTGTCACACCTTCTGTCCACACCGACGCCAACCTGTATGGTAGAGAAGACAGCCACCTGCACCGCCGCCTGCACCGCCACCTGCACCACCACAGACCCCGCCACCAGCACCGCTGTCACATACCCCGCCACTAGCACCGCCGCCACAGAGCCCGCCGCCAGCACCGCTGACACAGAGCCCCCCTCCAGCACCGCCGCCACAGAGCCTGCCGCCAGCACTGCTGTCACAGAGCCTGCCGCCAGCACTGCTGCCACAGAGCCCGCAACCAGCACCGCAGTCACAGAGCCCGCAACCAGCACCGCCGCCACAGAGCCCGCCGCCAGCACCGCTGCCACAGAGCCCGCCGACAGCACCGCTGCCACAGAGCCCACAACCAGCACCGCCGCCACAGAGCCCACCGCCAGCACCGCCGCGACTGACACCGCCGCAAGCACCGCCAGCGGCCCGTGACATCCTGAGCCAGTGGCACCACAGCATACATAGCTGCCATCCCCAGTGGTCAGTCGTCTGAGGCTGGTGGTGAGTTCCAGGAGCCTGGGCAGCTTCCATGAAGCATCACTTTCAGTGGAGAGATAAATCCACTACCTCAGTCCTTGGCAGGATGAAGCACTCTGGGCACCAGCCCCCCTCCAGAACCAGTGGAAAGATACATCCACTACCTCAGTCTTTGGCAGGATGAAGCACTCAGGGCACAAAGCCCCCTCCAGAGCCAGTGGAGAGATACATCCACTACCTCAGTCCTTGGCAGGACGAAGCACTCTGGGCACCAGGCCTCCTCCAGAACCAGTGGAGAGATACATTCACTACCTCAGTCCTTGGCAGGATGAAGCACTCTGGGCACCAGACCCCTCCAGAACCAGTGGAGACTGTTATCCACTTGAGAGACTGTGGCTTTGCACTCCCCAGGATAATGCAGTGGGCAATCCACCCACTGGAGAGACTTGAGAGACTGTGGCTTTGCACTCCCCAGGATAAAGCAGTGGGCAAACCACCCACTGAAAAGACTTGAGAGACTGTGGCTTTTAACTCCCCAGGATAAAGCAGTGGGCAAACCACCCACTGAAAAGACTTGAGAGACTGTGGCTTTGCACTCCCCAGGATAAAGCAGTGGGGAAACAACCCACTGAAAAGACTTGAGAGACGGTGGCTTTGCTCTCCCCAGGATACAGCAGTGGGCAAACCACCCACTGAAAAGACTTGAGAGACTGTGGCTTTGCACTCCCCAGGATATATCAATGGGCATGGAGCTCCCTCGTGGAGCAGTGGCGTTGTGCATTCATCAGGCTGTGGTGCCCCCCCTCCCCCTGAGGTGCCTGTATATTTTCGGTCTGATGCCCCAGCAGTGTTCTCTCCGTTTCCAGTCAGGTATCTAGTGTGGGCCTTGCCCATGCATTTTGGGCCCAGTGGTCCACGGACAATGATTGGTGCACTCTCCGGACTTGCGTAGTTGGTGTACATAATTGTATATACTGTATTTTGAGTTTTGACTACTGGATTTTTATTGATTACAATCATTCAAATCAATTCCTTTTGTTCTTGCGTTATTCAAGGGGGGGGGTGGGGGTGTTTATGTAATGTTGCAGCATGTATTTGTGTATGGTGTTGTGGGTGAGGGTGGGGGTGTTGCGTGCATGTTTGTGTCACTCTCTTTTCCCTCCCCCCCTCCCCTGTGTTGTAGGTGGAGTACTCACCGTGGTCGTCGCCGCCGTCGTTGGAGCTCCTGATAGAGGAGCAGGAAGACCATCGCCGGCAGGATCTGCAGTTCTGGCTCAATGGTGTCCTGGTTCCTCGTGGGGTGTGGAGAGGTGAGTGATTTCCCCTTCTGTGTACTGTTTCCGCTGTGGTTTTATTCGTGTTGTTTCTGCCTCGGAAAAGGTGGCGGATTGCTGTGTTGTGATAGGGTGGGTACATTGTCTTCTGCCTGTCTGTTGGCGGTTACCGCCGCGCTGTTTGTTTCTACCGTCGTGGCGGTCGGAGTGTTAAAGTGGCTGTCTATGTTGACAGTTTCCGCCGTGGACGTAGTTCCTTTTTTTTTTCGCCGGCCTGTTGGCGGTATTTACTGCCACTTTAACACCGACCGCCAGGGTTGTAATGAGGGCCATAATCCTTAAAAACTGAATGCTGATGTGTGCCTATGGCAGGCAGAGGGTGCAAGGTGAAATCATATTATCTAAACAAAATTGTTGCTGGTGTGTGCTATGACAGGCAGGGGGTGCAGGGGAAAATGACATAGGTGGTCCTTATGAACATAGTGGGAAACACCGCCAACCGCCATGGCGACGGTGAACAGAAGACGGCCAGTGTCAGTGAACAGCACACTGCCATATAATTATGGCAAAAACAGAAACCTCCAAAAATCCTGCAACCTCCAGCCACCGTCAGAGCCCATGATGGTGGAAAGGCTGTACACACCACCCTGCCACCGCCAAGCAGACAAATACTCCGCCCACCAAATAATGGTGCACAAATCACCGTGGTGGATAGTGGATGTCCAGCGACCATTGGCGGTACGGACCGCCACGGCCAGCAATGGGACCCAGCAGCAAGAAATGCACACATTGGTAAGTTTGAAACCCACACATCTGACACACATCCACAACACTATAAAACACCCGCATACACACCCCAACAATCCTTTGCTACGCCAATTGCACGATTCAGAGTGACAACACCAAACGCATACACTGAACACAACATAACAAAAGTCACACACACCAATACACAAAAGCACCCTCACCAATACACCCAGAACACCACACCCATAACACACACCATGGCACCCCCTAAGCACCCACGCTTCACAGATAGGGAGCTAAGGACCATGGTGGACGAAATACTCAAGGTCGAGCCACAACTATTCGGGGCACAGGTGCAGCACACACCCATTATCAGGAAGATGGAGTTATGACAGACGATTCTAAACAAGGTCAACGCAGTGGGAAACGATTCACGCACAAGGGACGACATCCGCAAGAGATGGAACGACCTGCGCGGGAAGGTGAGGTCTATGGCATCCAGGCACAACATTGCGGTACGACTGGTGGAGGACCCTCACCTACACCCCCCGACTACACCGACTGGGAGGTGAAGGTACTGGCTATCCTGCACCAGAGGGCCTCACTGGACTCACTGAAAGACTGGACTCAGGTCATCTAAAATTACTTCATATCCACCACACCTGTAATGCATGTACCACCCACCCCTCCAACTATCACCAGGACCACATCCCCACCTAAGCCATAACACCCACATCCAGTCACCCTGCATGCCCATAAACCGACTAACAGGCCCACATCCCTCCCCCTGTGCACAGTCACCTAACCCTGCAACTATTCACAATGGCACTACTGCGCCCACAATCCACCTACACATCCTATGCAAAATGAAAGGATAATCCAACATAAGGTCCCTGCATGGTCTAACAGGGGAATAAGCAGCATAAAATAGGGCAGGGCTATGCATCCTTATTCGATTTTGTACATGTAACCTACATGTCCACTCCCCGCCAAAGGCATCACCATCCATGCCACCCGGATGGAAAGGCCAAGGAGTGCCAGCACCCCACACGAAGACAGAGGCCCCACTCAGGAGACTGGAAAGGGATGAATGGACAGTGAGGAATACTGTGGCTCGTCACACAGTCTGGACTGTCTCCCTCCAGCAGCCCAACCCAGGATACCACTGACAGCCCTACCACCCAGCCACCAACATCAGCTCTGGCCATAAGTATCTCTAGGCCACAGACTGGCAGACCACATGTACAGAGGCCAGAGTTTCCACCAACCAACAGGCAGGATGATGATGGCCCCAGTGCAAGTGGGAATACCAGACCTGTGCAGGGGACACAGCAACAGGGGGCTAGGCACAGAGTGAGGGCAGCAATGGCCCAAGGGGGAGGCCAAAGGATGGATGCTGCAGCCCAGAAGGTGATATCTGAGGTCCTGGGAACATACCACCATACCCAAGACAGGATGGGCCAGATCCTGGCCACCCCGGAGCAGAATCAAAGGCTGCAGATAGCCCAACACCAAGAGGCCATTGAGCAAAGGAAGCAGCTCAATGCCATCATGGCCACCATTGCAGGGGTGCTACAGCACCACCACCCTAGCCAGCCTGAGACCCCACACACACACCTGGAAGCCCCCACCACTAGCCAGGACACAGACCTGCCATCTACATCTGCAGCAGCAACTGGACTGGTGGCACTGGTGGAGGAAACACAGGAGGCCAGCACCCCTAGCCCTGAAGCCCAGCACCAGTCTCTCAAATGTGCCCTCAGACCCAGATATGGCACTGGAACACCTGCAAAGGCCAAGGCCCCGCTAAGGAGTGACTCTGCCCTGAACTGTCTCCCAAGTGTCCCAGTGTGCCACCATGTAGACCCACCAATACCAACATACCAACTTCCAAGGGACATATGGACCAATACCCACTGCCACCAATCGATGATCCCATGTACCTGGTATGGATATGCACTATGAGACCACTCCCTATCACTGTACAGTGCACCTATGAAATTGTGACATGTAATAAAACACATCTACACCAATTCGTATGTCCCCTGTCATTATGAGTAGTCAATTGTTAGTCTGAATGCATTAGCCAGTCAATTCCAAAAATGTACACCATGTTTGTTTCCATGGCACATGCCACCTCAGTCTTCAGGTAACAGTGTCAATGACAACAGACACTACATCCCCAAGAAAATGAGTTAGACAAACATTACAGTATGCAGTGCAGACAACAGCATCAGTGAACAGTACCTCATAGTCACTGGAAGTATAGGCGGATCAGCTTGTTCCTGGAGTTGACATCTCCCTCCTCTTCATCCTCTTCATCCTCACCATCACTCTTGTCCCCTCACAGGGGTTGCAGGTCTGGATGTACAGCACCCTCGTCCTCTAGAAGGGGGATAGCTCTCCTCACAGCCAAGTTGTGCAGCATGCAGCAGGCCACCACTATTCTACACACCTTCTCAGGACCATAGCACAGGGATCCCCCAGAGAGATGGAGGCAATGAAATCTGGCCTTCAGAAGACCTATAGTGTGCTCAATCACCCTCCTAGTACGTCCATGGGCCTCATTATAATTCCTTTCTGCATCTGTCCTGGGATTCCTCACTGGTGCCAGGAGCCATTGCAAGTTGGGGTGGCCAGAATCACCTGCAAAAGTGGGCGAAAGAAGACTTTAACAAACTGTCATTACTTGCATACAGCCTGGCTGTCTGCTATGTACTGATCCAGTGTCATACAAACTCACCTATGAGCCAACCTCTGTCCCCTTGTAGTTGTTCCATCATGTGTGGCACACTGCTGCGCCACAGGACAAAGGAATCATGAACTGATCTTGGAAACCTGGCATTTACATGTGATATTTACTGGTCAGCAGTACACACCAATTTTATGTTCATTGAGTGAAAGTTCTGTCTGTTCCTGTACACCTGCTCATTCACTCCTGGGGGATGAGAGCTATGTGGGTTCCATCAATGACACCTATCACATAGGGTGTGTTAGCAAAGGCATAAAATCCAGACTTGATGGCAGGGAGTTCAGCCCTTTGGGGAAACTGGACATATGTCTGCATGTGTTGTACAAATGCATCCAGGAATTTGGACAGGATGAGGCTAAACATTGGCTGTGATAACCCTGCACCCATGCCCACTGTCACCTGAAATGAGCCCGTAGCCAATAAATGGAGGACAGATAGCACTTGCACTTCAGTAGGGATGGCATTCTGATTCCTATTAGCCGGTCTCAGTACAGGATCCAGTAAATCACATAGGTCCTGGATTGTTGAACAATTGAGTCTGTAGGTGACAATGATGTTACGTTCCTCTGTGGTATCCAAATCAACAAGAGGTCTGTACACAGATGGGGCCCTCCCTCACCACATGGGTCTGTGCCTATGGGGAGAAAATAACACATATGAGGGACACATATACACATGCAAAACATGTATTAACTGAATAACTGATGTGCAATACGTAGGTTGCACACTCAAGAGATGTATGATGTACAACGTTAGGCACATGTATGCAGAGAGACCTCTGGTCTAATGGCATGCCTGTATAGAGATAATACATGAGATAGATGAATGTGAGGAACAGACAGTCATGTGGGCAGGCGACTAAGGACTGGGATTTTTAGGCCCTGAATGGGCCCACTGACCAGGAAATATGTACATGGTGCTAGCAAAATGGCAGCCTCCTGCCATCCAGATATGAAGGAGTGAAAGTGACATCATTCCACTGGCGGTAGTTGTCATGGCGGAAGGCGTTGTTCACCGCTGTGCACCCATTCATTGGTTTACATGGTTGTCAATGGGGAAGCTGGGCCTATCATGATCGCCGCCGGCGGTGACGGTGCACACCGCCGCAGAGAGTACGCCATGTCGTTACCCCAATTTTACTTGACTCACGATTCCCGTGCATGCAAGTACTCCACCGAGTGTGCTGCTGTGTCCTGATTCTGGTTACTTCAATGGCATGAGTCAGAGGAGAACGGGCCTCGACCTTTACCACAGAGGAGCTTGAGAAGCTGGTGGATGGGGTCCTACGCCTGTATGCCAAGTTATATGGGCGACCAGAGGAGCAGGTGAGTTGCCAGTTGTCTTGCATGGATGTATGTGACGGTGGCGGATGCCTGTATGCACGTGTGTTTGATTTGTAACTACACAGGTGTAAATTGTGTGGCATGTACTGTTAGTGAGTTGTTAAAATGATCCTGTGAAGTTTCCGTCCCATATGGGACGACATGTCAGCTGTATCAGATGGGCATATCCTGACGTCTGTTTTTCTTCTCTGTGTGTCCCATACAGGTCAGCGCCCATCAAAAGAGGGGACTCTGACAAGCCATCGCCAAGGAGGTGCGGACCCTAGGGGTCTACAACCGGCGGAGCACCCACTGCAGGAAGCGGTTGGAGGACCTGCGGCGCCGGGCCAGGAAGACCTGCAAGGCCCAGCTGGGGAAGGCCTCCCAACGAGGAAGGGGTGCCCGTCAGACCCTGACACCCCTAATGGCCTGCATTCTGGCGGTGGCATATCCGGATTTGGATGGACGCTTGAAGGCAGCACAGCAGCCACAAGGGGGTGAGTAACAACACTGTTTAATGCTTCTCTGATGGATGTGTTTGGGTGCTGTGGTTTGTATGCTGTGGGGCAGGTGTTGGTGGTCCAAATAGGCCCATTGGTGCTGATCTTCCTGTACTGTAGGATTCTTTGTGGGCCCATGGACTAGTGGGTGCATTGGCTGGCCATGGTCCCGCCTGTGTGTAGTCCACACAGTTCATCAGGTCCATGTTTCATGTGGGAAATGAGTTGTATTCTAGGGTAGTGGCCATTAGTCAGGGGCATAGTCATGACTATTGTTGTTGGTGCTGCGTGTAGGTGTGTAAGCTGGGTGTGGTTGTGTGTGCACCAAGTATGTACATTCATACAGGTATTTAGAGACTTCTCTCATGTTTTGTCCCCCCACCCCTGTGCTCTTGTGTTCTTTGTGTACATCTGCATCATCGGGCAAGGAAGCAGCGGCACCGGCGAGTGGGGATGCAGTGGCCCACGGTTCCAAGGAGGCAGAGTTGGTGGAGTCCAAGGAGACCAGTGGGTTGGAGGGCAAGGGAAGTAACACCGGGGAGGCAACTACCACTGGCTGTAGTGACTCTGATGCCTCCTCCGATGGCAGCTCCCTGGTGGTGGCAGACCCTAGTGGGCCAACCCATTCTTTGTCATCTTCTGCCACCCCATGCCATCTCTGCCCTCCCAGTTGCTCCCCATCCAGTTGCCCGTGCCCGCTCACCCAGAAGTGTAGGTTTCTCCTTCGCCCCAGGTACCTCATCTCCTTCCCCAGTCAGCCCTGCTGCCCTCATGGAAGAGGTTATTGACCTCCTGAGGACCATCTCAGTAGGACAGACAACCATTGTGAATGTCATTCAGGGGCTAGCATCCTAAATGCAGCAATGCAATGCATACCTGGAAGGCAGTCACGGTACCATGTCTGGCCTACAGAGATCTTTTCAGGCTCTGGCCTCCTCTTTGACAGCAGCCAGTGTCCCTGGTCATTCAGTCCTCCCTCCCAGCACCTCAACCCCTTTCAGCACCCAACTCCCTTCACCCATCCCAAGCACACGTTCAGACAGCCATGCACACACCTAAACACACAAGAAGCACACAGAGAAACACAAGCATCATACTTCCCACAACAGGCATACACACAACCAACATACAAAAGCACACACAACACCATCCACTTCCCCCAGTGTGTCTACCTCTCCCGCCTCCAAGTCTGTCACCTCAACATGCACACCCACAAGTCACTACTGCTGGCCCCATTCTTGCAGTCACCACAACATCTGACATCTAGTCATGCACCCCAGATACCACACCTGCACTCACCACAACTACATTGACTGACACATGCAGCACATTCAGCAGATCTGCAGACACCCAGACATCCATTTACACTGGCTGCCTGTCTTGTCCCACTGTGTCCACCCCTCTCCTGCCAAGACACTCAAACTTTCCCAGACACCCACTCAACACACATCCACCACACATCAGCATACTGTACAGGCAGCTGTATCCACGTCCAGCACACCTACACCTGGTACAAGCACTCCCTCTACCTCCACTCCCACACCTTCCTCCATATCCACCCCAACTGCCCCTAAAAAACTTTTCCTCTCCTGTGTTGACCTGTTTGAACCCACTGGCCCACCCCGTCTCATCCCTAAATGTGCCAATCTCCTTGACCTGTCCACTCCTTCCTCGTTCAAGTCCGCCCCAGTCCACCCTTCCCATTCACGTGCCCCTTCACTAGAGAGGAAGAAGCCCCATGTTGCCCCAGGTCCCTCCGCCACCCCCCGGTCCAAGCCCACTCCCCCACCTTCCAAGGGCAAGACAATACCCCCTACACCTACCAAACATAAGCCCAAGCCCCCCTTCCAGGCTTAAGTTCCCAACCCCGCCACCCCTGCCCCTGTTCCCTGAGGTGACTGGCTGCCCCATTGATGTCCCTTTACAGTGGAGTACCCTGTGTACATGTGGGAGTCAAGTCCAGCACATTTGGGCCCTTCAGGGTATTCTACATGGACTGGCCAGTGGCTTTATCTGGACATTACCATTTTGATGTTTGATTAAAGTTTGTGTGCCCAGTGGTGCTGTTGGCACAATTTGGAGGCGTGGTTCATCATTTCATTGTGGGGATGTGGTGTGCACATGTGTGTACTTTGGTGCAGGTCTTTGTTGTCTTGTGCAGAGTAAGTACCTCTTATTCTGGTGTGTGTGGCTTGAGATGGTGGGAGGGGTTAGGAGTGCGTTGCAGGGTGGGTGGGATGGATGGGTGTGTAACTGTGCCCTTTCTTCCCTAGTTTACTAGGTTGCAGTACTTACTGTCGTCATCTTCGTCGGCAGTCACGGTCGTGGAAGTACATTGCAAGGAGAAGGACGGGCATTATTTGCAACTCTCTCTCCATGTCTGCTTCGGTGTGTTGTGTGTGCCTCCGATTAGTGTTTCCTTTTACTTGGTTCGTTTCCACCACTAGTTCCCGCCGCGGAACTGACAACGGACTTGTGCTTCATTATTTGTTGGGCGGGTGGGTTCTTTCCGTCGGCCTGTGGGCTGCCTCTTCCATCATCATCGGCACTACTATGATGGCGGTGTGTGGCTGGACTGCTACTTGTTTCTCATGTGCTTCATTATTTGGCAGTCCAGACCGCCAGCCTATTGGCAGAAGTTACCGCCAGCTGAGCAGTGATTGCCACCATGTTTATACTGAGGGCCATAATCCTTAAAAAAGTAATGTTGGTGTGCACCTATGGCAGGCAGGGGGTGCAGAGAAAAATGGCATCATCCTTAAAAAAAAATGCTGGTGTGTGCCTATGGCAGGCAGAGGGTACAGAGGAAAATGGCATAATCATAAAAAAATTATTACTGATATGCACCTATGCCCTAAGAAACCTATGACAGGCAGGGGATGCAGGAAAAAATCAAATAATATAAAAAAGGTAATTACTTGTGTATCACATGACACTATGAGAAATCCTTTGGGAGGCAAGGAGGTGCAGGAGAAAATTGAAAAATGCCACATAGTATTATATAAACACATGGTCAAATAACAACACACAAGAAGGCATGGATAACAAAGAACACATGCACGCATATGACAAAAGTACACTGGCTGACTACAAAATGGCCACCGGCCACATGTTTGTTGTTCAAACAACAAGCAAAGTGGCACGGACAACAAAGAACACATGCAGGCCTATGGCAAAAGCACACTGGTTGAATATAAAAAATGGCCGCCGGAATACATGTTCATTGTTTAAAAAATAACAAGCAAGGAGGCATGAACAACAAAAAACACACACAAGCCTATGGCAAAATCACACTGGCTGGCCACACAAAATCACCACCGGCCACACAATAAAACAACAACAAGCAAGGTGGCATGGACAACAAAGAACACATGCATACCTATGGACACTGGCTACATAAAATGGCTGCCTACCACATGGCATGGAGAACAAAGACAAAATGGAGGCCTATGGCAAACACACAGACTGGCAAGGCAAAGGAGGCATGGTAGACAATTAATAAAACACTACAATTAATTCACTACCAATTAATTCAGCAAAATTTAATACAGCTATACATATTTTACAACAACACACATCCTCCCAAGGCATCAAATATTTCCACACTAAAATACTCTTTGTACAAAAAAACACATTTTTCATTTAATCAAATGTCATCCCTGGTCTAAATCATAGATGTTTAAAACAACATGTACCACAGAAACAGTTGTTTCTGTTACCTTATGACTAGTACTGTCTGGATGGCCTGTGGACATACTACGCCACATTGTAAAATAAATGAATAGTGCACATCTATCAAACATTGAAAAATTTACTTAACTCTGCAGCCTGCCTTCCTTATAAAAGCTAAAAAACAAAAAAGCAAAATAATACTAGGCCTCTACTGCAACTCCAGGCCACCCAACAACACAACCACAATCAAATTTAAAATTTGAATAAAAGTACAGATATATCCTGGTACATGCTCTCTATCAAACAACACCCTTGTCCAAAAGTTTTTGAACTTACTTGTGATGTCACAAAAACAAAGGGGGTCATTATGACCCCGGCGGTTGGCGTTAATATGGAGGAAAGTACTGCCAACATACTTTTCTCCATAATATGACATTGGCGGACTGCCACGGTGGTAACGACCGCCGGGCCGGAGTATTCAGTCTCCAGCCCGGCGGCCGTCACTTGCCCGCCTGAGGGATTATGACCCCGCATACCGCCATGGTTTTTGTGGCATCCTTACCGCCACGAAAACCATGGCGGTAGGCTCTATCAGTGACAGGGAATCCCTTCCCTGTCACTGATAGGGTCTTCCCCGCCCCCTCCCATTCCCCAGGATTCCCCCCACTCCCTCTTCCTCTCCAGAACCCCCCATACACGCCCCTCCTTTCACACACGCACACATGCAGACACACACCCATTCCAACATTCATCCACGAATGCATACATCCATTCACACACACATCCACACACACATACATACACGCACATGCGAATTCACACAACTCAACATACACGCACTCACACATCCATACATGCACACACACAACAAGCAACACACACCCGCATACACCCATGCACAGACATACAACCCCACACACACACAACACCCCCACCCCACTCCCCTGTCGGAGCACCCGACTTACCGGTAGTCAGGGGGTTCTCCGGCAGGAGGCAGGATGGGGCACTGCTGCCAGCAGCAGCGTCCGCCAGGAGAACACCATCATGCTGTATTATTCTCATAATACAGCTGGCGGCGGTCTACTGGTGTGGTGCTGCTGCTGGCAGCAGCGCCACCTTACCACCATCGGCCGGCATGGCCATAGCCACATTTCTGCCATCCTTCTGGTGGAAATCTGGCTGTGGTCATAATCTGGCGGACAGCTGGTAGCCGCGGCAACGGTCTTTTGGCAGGCGTCATCACGGCGGTAGGCGGTTTTCACCGCCGGGGTCTTAATGAACCCCAAAGTCTGTAGAATCGAATAATATATGATAAACCGGAATTGCAGACAAAGAGAGTGATTCTTTCACCTCAAACTCCAAATGAAAACTGACCAGGAGATGGGCCGAGCACTGGGAGGGGCCTTCTGGACAGGAAGAGGCAATTGCAGTCTGCGTGGCACTTCCTTTCTGATGAAAAAAAGTAAAATTACAAAAATGCCTTTCACACTTAAAAACATCCTGAACCATCTAGAATATTTACTCAAAAATATATTTTCGAGTTGATTTAGCTGCTTCTCAAGTTGAAAATCTAATCGAGAAGAAGCTGTGATCATTCATATCACCGGCATCACAAAATGGCACCAGAAGGCTCCATGGAGACAGGAAATCTTGCTAGCGGCTGGCAAATCTCGCTCATACTTGCAAGCACACATTATGGAGCCTCCAATTGTTCAGGTGAACATCACAAGGCATCAACAGTAGAATAATTCCACCACATGCTGATTGGTGGAATTTGGCAGGGACTCTGCATTACACACGTAACACAGAATTACCAAATTCCACCAACCTCCATCAGTGGAATTATAATTCCATCCGTGGCTACTTTTTAGAAGTCCCAGAGGACTTTAAACCCAGGTCAGTCTTAAACTGTCCACTCCCACATATATTCTGGTCCCAGTGAAAAGCTGAGCAGAGAGGATTATGGCCAACACCGAAGATGAGGAAATACGGTAGTGCTGCTGGTGCTCTAAATGCACAAACAGCCAAAATGTGAGCTGCCCACAGAAGGACATGCATTTGATATGACCTTCATATTTTCTCCAAGCGTCTTTAGCTCGCCGGAACTGTCTTGGCCCTAGGAGCAATGGATGAATTCATGCACCCTTATTTGCTATTAACTTTTATATTCTAAAATATTTCTGCTCTGCTGTTTCTAACTCTGAAATTTTACTCTTCTACTATTAAATTATCTGGCATCCTAAAAGGTTAAAATGATTTATCTTTATCATTAAAGCTCCCTAAAATACAAATGTGTGCTTTTACCCGTGTGAAATGTGTATTTTCTGGACAAGCGCATTAGAGCATCTCTTGTCATGCGGAAATTGGGTTGAGCGAAAAGGGCACCCGCCCCCCACTGAGCTGCAAGTGAGAGCGGCAAGGATAACCAGCAAGAGCAAGGACAAATATATGTACACATGTTCGGCTATGGCTCATTTTCTGTGTACCTTTTATTGAAATAGAAATAGTTGCACAATATATTTTAATCGTACTTTATCTTGCAAGTTTATTTTATTGATAAAAAAACTGAATATAGAAATAATGCAACATTGTGGCCCATATCCTTCATGTACAAAGTAGCATTAAAGGGCTATATAATTTAGGTAATTTAGATAGACCTAAATGTATGCCACTGAGAAAGAAGAGTCAATGTACCCCAGTGTTTGTGACACCGGGAACATGTTCCAAAAATGAAAAGATTTGGGAAGACAACATTAGGGAAAGAGGTGAGTTGTGGGTAAATGCAGCCATGTTTATGCTTCGACCTCTGGAAAAACGTTCTCCTTACCTAGGGTCTCATAAAATGTGGCTGAGTTAAAATGATCATTAGTACCTGTGCAGTGTGTTATTGTCACTCCTTTTAAAGCGCATTTGAGTGCAGCATCTCGAATGGTAAATAACTTGCAGAAATAATTTCTATTGTACCTATTTCCAAATGAGATTATCGCATTCTGGACCTTTTTAGGACATATTCGTCCAGGGTTGACCTAGGGGATTTTTCCCCTGTATGCCCATAATACCAGAGGTCTCAAATCTGATTTAAGCGGAAAATTCACTTTTTACCTAAGTCGGAATTAAAATGTCACCTGTGTAAGGTAGGCCTTTGTACCCCTGCAATAAAGGACAGGTACACGCTTCACTTGTGGGCAAAGGGGAAAACTGCATCAGAGCAGCCCCGTCTTTATTTATAACTTCTGTCCGCGCTGTCTCTGATGTGCTGGACAGGATACAAAGTATAGGAGAGTCCGGATGGCTCTCCGGACTGCTCTCTACATCCCTCCCATGTTTTTTGCTCAACACAACAGGGACGTGTTTGCATATATGACTAATCAACAACCAACAACGGATCACAATCCTGGGGTGTGAAAGAAAAGGTAAAGGAAGAAAAGAGAACAAGAAACAAAACCAGAAGAGTTTACTAATCGTACAAAATGTCAAATTGGCTCAAACCCAGCCACTTGTCCGCGAACATCTCAGCTCTCCCGATCTCAGGAAACATCCTCCTGTAGCCAAAACCTGACGCCACCAGGATCCATCCTATCACTGGTGATCCTGCAATACAGTTCAGGACTGATCAGCTCTGCAGACAAAATCTCGCACATAATGAGGTGCCGTCCAACAAGTGATTTCATGTAATGTATCCCTCGGAATCTCACCTTCATCAACTTCATCCTCATCATAGTCCCATATCAGATCCTCATCCCATCCCTCCAAAATCTACCTACCCATTTCCCCTGCTGATAGGTCATACCCCCATTGTAACTCCTCAAAGAAAGCTACCCCCACGAGTCACTCACTATGGTGACTGCCAACAAACCCTTTGCAATCAGTGACATAATTCATTTTACCACCTCAGTCCTTCTGGCCACTACTCCCTCGATTCTACTCAGTCTCAGTGCCCCCAGTTCCAAAAATACCACCCATGTGAGCCCATAAACCAGCTGAGTAGACGCGACAGGGAATTGATGATAAGCTGCATCACCGGATCTCGCCCACTGACTACAAGTGAATCAGCATCGCTGTATTCCTCTCACCAGCCCATTGTGCTAGCTGACCGAACCTCCTCCACTGAAACAAGAAAGAGTATCAGCAATTTTATCGCCCACTCCTGCAATGCGTTGGGCTTTATAAGTCACATTTGATCTAAAAGATTCCAGAACAAAAACTCGCAGCAACTGCCAGACTTTTGGATCTCTTGGCAATTGCTTGCTGACAGTCTTCACCACAGCCACATTGTCCACATTGAACATAATGGGTTTCATAGCCCACAACAAACAAAGCCTAGTTATTGTGATTCTTCGCCTCAACCCCAATTACCAACACCGCCAGTCATTGCACAGCCTGCGTTGCGAGTGCAAGAGAAATTCTCGCAAAGAAACAGATTATACTTTGATCGTCCTTCTGATAGCAGAGCACAACTCTGATGTCACCCTAGCCAGAAATTACATGGAGCATCTCCGGTGTGCTACATAATTGTTGATCTCAGTACAGGAAAACTACAGGGCAGTCAGAAAACATCAAAGGAAAAGGCAGCATGAATTCTCAAAGCCATGCGCAGGATGTTTGTCCCTAGTGGGTTTCTTAGTCCCAAGGAAAAGATTTTTGAGGCTTGGAACAGCCGCTCTGGAGGAACAACAAAAGGGACCACGATGGGCTACAAAGTGAGTCTGTGGGTGTTCAACAGTGAGGGTTGATAGTCAGGATAATGGGGCTGAGTGTTAATGTAGGGATTCAGATTCTTTAAGGGATGAATGGGAAAGAAAGACTCTGAGGGCTTGCGGAATGGATGTCTGAGGTTTGTTTTTTGGTGGTCAAAGGACCCAAGAGACAGAGAAAGCGCTGGGCATAAAGGCCAGCTGAAGAGGACTTGTGAGGCTCAAACTGGTCCTGAGTTTCTCAGGAGGACATTAAGTGCCATTAAAAAGTATTTGAAAGGTTCTGGTAGCTGAAAGTAGCCTCCCAATGGACAGTAGAGATAGCTCAAAGGGCCAAAGCCTGTGGTGGTTTTCTGCAGATCTCTGAGAGTCTGCAGAAGACTTTGAACGCTGATAGTTCATGTATCTGAAGGCTACACTGCACACTGAGGGCTGCATGAAGAGTTAGATGGACTATGCAAGGTTTCCTTAAAACGGGGATTTACAGAGAGGTCTGCATGGGGCTGTGAAAACACACACATAGCAAAGGAAGGAAGATTGTGCTCCCAGATTAGTCAGGGACAACATAAACCTTTCTATTGCAAATCATTATCACCAGCTGTAATAGACCAATTGCTTCAGTTGAAGAGTACCAAGACTATTACCTCAGATGTAAGTGTCTGTTAAATAATAAAAGCCTAAGACAGATAACACGGTGTTCGTTTTACATAGAATAACCTGACAAACGTACACAGAGGCCTGTGACAAAGTGCAGTTTGGCTTAAATGTCAGGCTTTGGGAGGCCAAGAAGAGTTGAGGAAAGACTGTTTGAATGTACCTTTGCGGAAGAGACTGCATGAGTGTTTTCCACGGCCAGGACAGTATGAGGCAGTGCACAAAGATGTTGGCATACAAGCAGTGCACTGGGAGTTCTGTGGTCTTACAAAGATCCCTTCAAGTGTGCTGCACCAACACAGAGTCTGTGCATTTGTTTTTGCCATCTATAGCACACAATTGACTTTGAAAATCTCTGAGACAGTGTATGATCTACTGACAGCCAAGTTAGGAAACTGGAGAAGCAATTACAAGAGTGTGTTTCTGAACTTTGCTGTCTCAAACCCTTGCACTAACTCTGAAAATGTTAGGGTGAATGAATGCACTGGAGATGGGAAAAGAAATGCACGACCAGCTCTGAGTTGGTGCAGCACAGAGAATTGGATCATGATGTAGCCCCTTGCGTGGTATGTACTCAGGGTGAAATGGTGGGGCCTGCACTGGGAGTTAAGAAAAGGATAGCTCCTATTTAGCCAGTCACTGGGTAAACAGTGAATTTGCTCTGAAATTGCTTGGCCAGTGGTCAACCAAACAGCAAGGAAACTTCCCTCATAATCTGTCTGTTGGCACATTCAGCAGACATTATGTACAATTTGCCCAATGGCCACGCAAATGGTAAATAACCTTTATTATTTTCCTGGCTGCTGGTTAAATAGCAGAAATTAAGTACTATTTTGTCAAAGGCCAGGCAAATAGCAAAGAAACTTCACCAATTCCCCAGTTGTTGGCTGAATAGCAGAAGTAATATACTGATTGGCTGGTGGCACTGCAAAAAAGAAATTAAACTTTATTAGTCACCTGGTGGCTGGCTAAATAGCAGCTAGCATGTACAACTTGGAGAGGAGCCATTAAAATAGCAGAGAAACTTGAGTACTTACCTGGCTGCTGTCTACATAGCTTACATTTTGTATTCTTGTGCCTTATGAAGATTTCCTCAAACACCACCAGGTAGAACTGCAAACAAACAAGGAGTGAACACAAATTGGCATCTATCTCCTAACACAAGTTAGGGTCCTGATGCATTATTATTTTATTTGCGAAAAAGTGGTTCCAAATTTCACACACAGACATTTTGTGAATGGAATTGTATTTTGCAATTGTACTATTGGTATTACATATCAGTATTATTATTAATCTTAGTATTAGTATTGTATTAGTATTAGTATTATAACTGTACTATTGATATTGTACTATTAGGATGGTTCACCAGATATTGAATTGCAAGGGTTGTAGAATGCCCTGCCTGATTAATAATCATTAGGCAATTGGCAATTTGTGAACCTCTAATTGGCTTTAATCACAGGGATGGTGACCTGTAAGGGGCAGAGCCCCACCAGCCCCTTGACTGCATTCAAAAACAAAAAATCTTATTTTTAAAGCAGCCCATAAAAATGTTGTCCTTTTTTGACAATTTCTGGGTGAGGAGGAGACAGTGGTCCTTGAGACCACTGCCTTCTCCTCCATGAGGCTACACCATGACTCCCAAGGGAAAAGGGCCTAAGGGAACCCCTTCCCCCACTGGAGTAACAAAGGCCCCCACAGCGGCTGTGGTGTGGGGGGACTGAACTCCATGGGGCCCCCTCAGCACTGTACTCTGGCCTGAGGCCTCCTGTGTGAATCTGGGGAAGTGCCCCTTCATGCACTGTGCATTGAGACCCCCTCAAGTTTCGTTACGCTATTGCCACCCCCTTCACACAATAGTTACCACCACAATACAAGGGTCAATAGCTGATCAAAGGTTTGCAACCACAATTGCAGTCACTAACTATCAATAAATGCCTTATAGAATTGGTAGTTAGAGGGAAGAACCACTCTCATGACCAATCCTATTTACAAATAGGCTGCAACAAAAAAATTCCATGAGTCAGAATTTTCCATCTCATAAAAGAGCTTTTGTACATAATGATAATCACTTTTATGACCACAAACCCTGTGATTTTGCCCAAAAAGGCCCATAATGCTAATACTGGCTCAAATGAAAACACTAATTTAGAGGGCTAAAGTTTCCAAATGTTTGAACCTTTCCAAATTATTTTGACAGACACAGGCCAGAATGCACCCTATTACAAAATGGGTCAAGACACAGTGACTTAGGCTTTCTCATGCTCCACAAATGCTCCTACTCCTTTACATTCACCTGCAGAGGTGGCTAATGATAAATATGATTATAACCTTACTCACAAGGCCATGGGAATGCACCAGGGACAGATATAGCATTCCCTAAAGGCTCCATGTCATTAGAATACCTTTTTTCAACAGCATATCAGTGATTCGTAAAAACAAAGGACAGAACTGGAAAAATTGTATATCAGTGACATGATCCCATTTGATATTTAGGGTGATTTTGTCAAAATATAAACAATAGCATAGAGCCTTTTATGAAGTCACTGACACGGTATAATTGCGAGGATTCATTACAACGTCATGGCAGAAGAAAGAAAAACTATAAGCCTAATTTGGGGCATGGAGTTAACTCTGTCAGGATGGCAGGATTACCTATACCATTCTGAGGGACACCCACCCACCAAATGTAAAGATGTCAACCGTTCCCGCTCTCTACATTGACAGAAACTGGTTCTTTTTGTATGAACCAATCAATCACTTTATTCTTGTGTGTGTTTTTTTTTTAAAATGAAAGAAACATCGTGAGAAGCGCAAACCTGGGAGAAAAACTGGAATTCGGAGAAATGTTGTGCTTTTTTTCCATTTATCTTCCTGCTGACCTGATGACTCTTTTCAACCCACGTCCTTTTTTCTGAACAAATCTCCACCTGAAGCAGTTGAAAAACACAATTAAAAGCTGCTTACCCACCCCTCATTTTTTTCTACAATTTGGAAATTGAACAAGCGCTCATACTGCACCTCTCCGCCCCACAAGGCGGGCCACAGAACTTCGCTGGGGATTCCCTGTCCCAAGAGACAACCAGCACGAGGGGGGCGGAGCCAGGACATCAGCGCTCATAGCGCACCTAGCCGCCCCGCAACACGAGACACGCACGGACAGCGCCCCTCAGAGACTGTAAGAGGCCGAACTGGGACACACCTCCTGATCTTAAGGTAGACCTCTTTTGGCCCCACATTTGATACATTTTTTGTTATATCGACTGGATCCCTTGACACCTATTACAGAATGGGGAAGCGTAAAGCTCAAGGGAGTCCCGTGGCGCTAGCTACATCATCTAAAATCCCAAATCTCACAAAACCCTTAAAAGATTTTCCAACTGTGTCACCAATGAAATCGATACCTTCATTGAAGAGGTTGACTCTATGCTAAAAGGGAAAGAGAGCCGAGCCACAAAAGGGTCAACTAGCATTTCTCTTTCATCCTTCTTTAGGCCCAGAACACCAAAAAGTACCAACCCAGGTAGTTGCATGGATCCTGTTTCAAAATTGTTAACTCCAGCGTGGCCTGATGTTACAGTTGATTCAGACGCTGAAAGACACAGTCCTATCCAAATGGCAGATAGGGGTGTTATTGATAGCACCGCTATTGTGCATGATATACCTTGCTCTAATCGCTTTTCCACACTAGGAGACCTTGACCAAAATTTAGCAAAAGGTTGCTTGGACCCTAATCAGGGAACACCTAGTAGGCAGGCTAAGAGTGGACATTTTTTTGAGATAGAAGTGGTCAACTTAATTATGGATTTAAAACAAGAGGTAAAAGACTTAAAACTTAAAAATGCTGTCAGAGGCTCTCGCCTTACTCTGTTTGGAGGTTGATAAGAGAGCCGGGGAGACTCTCCATGGAGAAAGTCCCAAATCCACACTGTCTACTACTAAGGAGTGGAGAAAGGAACCTGGCATGGGGCCTGAAAAGCTATGGTCCAACAGGATCATCTTTTGGAAGTACAAAAGCTTCCAGAGGAACTAACCGTAGCATTTGTCATCTACAGTCTAGCTCTTGTATGGAAAAGCCATGTTATACCCCCGCTAGGCAATCCACAGAAATTAGTTATAAAAGGGACCACTTAATCTATATGTGCAACGTCCCGAAACTAGCAACTAACTCGCATGAAGATAGTCTGTTGTTACAAAACAAGGCTACCCATTGGATAAGACATGTCAGGAAATGTGACTCTATCATTCACTCAGACATTATGCTTGCCAAGTGTCACACAGGCAAGCCAGGTCATTTGGAAACCTTTGAGCTAGTCCTAGCTACCCCTGATCTGGTTAAAGGCCTGATATCCCTCGAGGCCTGGAATCCATTGTGCAATGGTTTGAATATCGTTCTGCAAACACTTTGTCCCGTTGGGAGCACCTTAGTTAAGGAGCCATCTGCCACCCCTGGATGTGGGGTTGACATTCCGGGTTCTGTCAAGCCACCCTTTTCCAACTTAACAGTCCCTCCTGTGGACACTGTCTGGAGGGCGCGCGAGACCCAGGGAAAGTGGTCAAAACTCCCAAACAAAATGCAAAGTCCTGATTTATCAGATATTGACTGACTAAAAGAAGTAACAGCCCCCTCGAACATCATATTGCATGAAGGTGGTAACTCATGTAGGGACTTGGATGGTAACTCCCAGGAGTGCATTATGGGAGGTGATATTCTGGATGAGACCTCAAGGATAGTAGAAGATCCAGTAATTTCGCCTCCAGTGCCTCGTTATAAGATCGTGAACAAAACTCATCCAAGACCTAGACCATTCCTTCCTTCTTTAATTTCCTGGAATAAAGCGGGCCTATGGAACAAGATTGGTGATCCTGATTGAGGTTCCCTTATTGACTCAGGTAGTATTTGCCTTTTTCAGGAAACATAGCCTGCTACAAACGTGTATAGACAGGGGTACATCTCATTCTGCAAGGAGGCCATTCCTTCATCAGCAGGGAGGGCAGGAGGAGGTCTTATTACGTGGGTAAAGATCTCTTTAGCAGGGGAAGTGAAGGAAATCCATGTGAATTCACCTGATATCTTGGCGGTTTCAATCAAACCAAAATCAGTTCCCTGCCTTTGTGTGTTAATCTTTACAACAGACCAGGCCCCTTTAGCAAAACCTCCGAGACCATCTCCTTGTTAAATACACTTGTGGCAGAATTATTTTCCTCACACTTTGTCATCATAGGTGGTGACTTTAATGCCTTTCTAGAGCCCAATTTCCTCTTTGCAGAGCTTACCAAGGATGAAGATGCAATATGGGGAATTCCATCCTTTTCCATGCTGAGGAACAAGCCTAAGTATAGCATAAGGATGTTGCAGGTTATTGAGCTAATGCTGCTTTATGGCCTGTGGCCAGGAAATGGGCGCTTTCCCTCAGATACTCCAGCAAGCTCTACTTTTGTAAGAGGGTCCTACAGTAGTCTGATTGATTATCTGCTTATTGATGTTAGGATTTGGCATGAAATCAAGGATGTTAAAGTGGGAGACCAATGTTGCAGTGACCACTTTCCCCTTATGTTGGAGTAGGTTAGGTGGTTCCCTGCTTTTTGGTCAAACAACCAAGACCAGGGAGTTACGCTCCCTCTGGCTAGCAACCAGCGTGTATTAAGATGGGAGGCTTTCATGAATAAAGGTGCTCTAGTAGCTCGAATGTCTGACTTGGTCTGCAGTCATATGGCTGCCCTTGCATCTAATCTCCATTCTCCTATCCAGATGTCAGATAAACATGCTGAGCTCTTTGCTTCCCTGAAGGCCCTCTTTATTAGAGATAATAGGGGTAGCGGGAGGCGCAGTGTCCACAAACAAAACCCATGGTTCAATGGCGCCTGCAGTTGGGCCAAATATGGAATTGTGGATGTGGTCTGACAACAGGATAGATCAGCTATAACGTTGGCAATGCGAGACTGTGCTGCCGCAATTAAGTCTAGTAAGGCACTGTGGGTGGAGGAGATATGGCAGGACTTGTTGGCAGCAGCAAAGGACTCAAATGCTAAGCTCTTCTGGTCTTTGGTTTCCCAAGAAGGACGAAAATTGAGTTCTAGGCCTGATTGCCATATTTCTCCAAAAACCTGGATTTCATATTTTACCAAACTCTATAGTCAGGATCTTGCTATTGCAGCGGACATACAGGGTGCATATATGGATAAGATCGATGGGACAGGTGCTATTACAACGTTCACTAGGAAAGAAACAGAGATAGCTATCATGGCCCAAAAATCAGGGAAGGCTCCTGGATTAGATGGGATTCCATCTGACCTTTATAAATCTAATTTGAAATTATGGGGCCCTTATATTCACCAAGTTTCAAATCCTATTCTGGAGAGCAACATCCTGCCCCATTCCTGGAAGGGTGCAATAATTGTCCCTATTTACAAAAAGGAGACAAATCGGCTCCGGGAATTATTGGCCAATTAGCCTCTTAGATAACCTTCAAAAGATCTTTTCTTTCCAGGTTTTGGGTAGGCTTAGAGCCTGGATAGAGGATAATGAGGCCTTAAATCATTTGCAGGTGGGTTTTAGGTGGAAGACGGCCACGGTGGACCAGGTCTTCTGTTTCCTCATAATTCATAATTAAATGGAAGGTGGTGGACCTGGACGCCGGTAGGCTATTTGTTGCCTTTGTTGATCTTAGATCCTCCTTGGATTTGGTCCCTCGTGCCAAGCTCCGGGAGACCCTGGCCAAAATCAGAGTTCCGGGCCTCTTGTTAAATTTGATTAGGGAACTGTACTCAGGGAGTTTTGCTAGAGTAAGGTGGGGAAAGGATGGTGAGTTATCTGACGAGTTTCCCATACAGAGAGGTCTTAGGCAGGGATGTGTTTTGGCTCCCACCCTTTCTACTTTTCATAAATGCTTGCATCCCGTATCTATTTGATGGTTCAAACGATGCTCCGAAATTGAGGGGTGATTAAGACACGTGTTTGTTGTTTGCTGATTACGCCCTGCTTTTATCCCAGGCTGCCTCTGGATTACCTAGGCTTCTGGAGAAATTTTCGGGTTTCTGCAGGGACTACGGCTTATAAATAAACAGCTCCAAAACCAAATGCATGGTATTTGGTGACCCAAAATTTAGAGCAAAGAAAAGCATAATGCTGGATGTCAAGGCCCTAGAACGTGTTACTGCTTTTGACTATTTGGGAATTAGATTAGAAAACTCCTATAAATGGCCTTCACAACTGACAAAGTGTATTATGTCCCTTAAACAAAAATCAGGGGGTATTCTGAGATTTGCTGCTAGAACGCTTACCTTTCCCATCACACCCGCAGTGGATAATTATAAAATGCAGGCTTGAGCGGGTGCTTTGTATGGCGCTGAGTTGTGGGGTTATGGCAAACTTAACGATATGGAAAGAGCAGAGTCCCTTTTCATCAAAGCCCTGTTAAAGGTTTCCTTGAGCTCCCCTACCCTGCCTATTCAGATGGACCTAAATTTGTATTCTATTATAGACATTGCTGCTCTGAGACCGCTGCAATATTGGATTCAGATTTGGTCCACAGCAGCTTTAGATCCTTATAGGACATGGCTAGGAGCGCTCTTGTGAGACCCCCAGGTTGAGAAAATCCCATGGTGCCAGTATGTAAAAAGAAGTTTCCTCAAACTTGGATTGGGTTCTTATTGGGCGGATCCTTTGCATCGTCCAAAAAATGCCCTGCAGATTTTGAAGGATGCTTACTGGGAGAGTGTACAAACATCAACTCTAGCAGCTGTCCCGTCAGGTAGGATGACGGACAGTTTTTTACCATTCAAGTGTCATTATGAGTTTGAGCACTTTATTGATATTATTTCACATCCTGTGGCATGTGCACTTTTTTATAAGATTCAGATTAGGATCTTCACCAGTGTGTGATCTTACCTCTAGATGGAAGCTATCAGTTAGTCTAACAGATCTCTGCCCGATGGGGTGCAACACTAGGGAATCAATCAGTCATCTTTTATTCCAGTGCCCTGCAAAGGGCCCATTGGATAAGACCTCTCTGTAACTCCATGGGCACTAGGGATTGCCATTCGACCCTTAGGATTTGTAGTACTAGCACCCATGGGCCAGTGGTGTGCGCTGTGGCAAAGCTTTTAGCGGCAATATGGCGTATCAGAGCAAGTCTTATGTACTGACACAATATCTGCTTAAGGATAGAGACTGTTTTTTAAATTGATTTAGTATTGTTATTTTAGATTTGTGATGATATATTTGTGCCTAAATAGACCTCCTTGCAATATGGGGAGGAGAATATCAAGGTTCCAGGAATTCAAATCTACTTGTCAAAGTTTTATGTGTTATTTGTTTGATTTAGACCATAAGTGTGGTCAATTATTTACGCTATAGGCTCATGAAACTCAAGTAAATCCAGCCGTATGTATTTTTGATGAATAACTCAGTGTTTGACTTGTATGACCTGGGCCTTGGCAATGTAAAATCTTATTAAGTATTTTATCCAAATTGTATACGTTGTATTGTGAATTGTGATCCTATGTGTTTACTTGCACTGCTTTTATGGTACTTGCTTCCGAAATAAAGCTCAAATGATGATGATGACAGAAACTGCTGTAATGGTGGATCCTGTCTATGGAGGAAAAGCTTGACGGAAGGTCCCATCAGACATTACTGCCGGCCAGCCAGCAAAACATTTTAAGCATTTTATGTTTTTCAAAAACAACTCTCAAAACAGGAGTCTGTTTTGGAGAAACACAAAACACGAACGGCTCCCACATGATAGGCATTTTCTTCCGGTGTGTGGAGGTAATTATTTTTTTTCCTCTCCTTCTTAGCCAGGATTTACCAAAGTAGGGTAGACAGTGTAAAGTCCTTCCTCCGACGGCTCCTACTCTGTCAGGCCATTGGAGTAAGTATTCTGTTGATGGGGCCAAGAAGCGAAGGAATGGGACTGCAATTAATTAAACTGAATGTTATTAGAATATCAATGAATATTTCTAGTAAATCAGAGCGAGACATATATGCATCAGAGACACAGAACAAAAGAAAGTCACAGAGCTATTTAATTAATTGACTAAATGTTGCAGAAAATAATACATTCAATAAACAAACATTTTGTAACTTTAATTCTTGTGACTAATGAATCAATCATTTCACAGTGCCACTTTTATTCTCATTTTCCAGACAGGGAATGTGGATCCATTGTTGAGGTTACAGAACTCACTAGGAGCGATTCTCTTTTAAATTTAATTTCCTGGCTGAAGCTCAGACACATCCTTTGTGCTACTTGATGGTTCTCACAACAATAACAATGATGCAGGCCGAAGTATCCAAAACAAAGACACAATTAAGCATGAGATCTTAGCACCTGGCTGTCATCAGACCTTTGTCACCTTTGATTAGAGGAGCATCTGACCTCCTCCTCCCTCATACCATCTAGCTTGTCTATCAAGAAGAACTAATCAGCAAACCTTTGCTGAAAAGGACTTTACAGAATTTCTATGAGTAGGTTTTTCTCAGAACTTTAGTTCTAGGTCCCTACCCTCCAGTCAAAAGGATGCAGTCAATACACTTCTATTGCCTAGGGAAGCTGTATCCACTCTCCATTGTGTGCCGTGCTAAACCAGGGGCCATCAAAAACGCATCCCACTAGCTCAGCACTTAGACTTTTACCACTTATGGACTCTTACTGCTACATGCTTGCTATATATTCACTGCATATACACCCATATGGAATGTCAGCGCAAGGGTCTGTGAGTCGCACAGACTGCTCCTCTGGTCTTCACACTCAGTGATCTTTGCTGGCCTTTCAACCACTTCCACACATATGTATCTCCGCCATCCTTCATCTAACCCTCAGGTTTCCTGATCACTTACCTGGTGCTGAGGTTATCAGTGCTGGCCTTAGTTCCCAGTGCTATCACAGCTGATAATCATAACCATTTGTTACTTAAAATCCCTCCATGAGCCACCTGGGACAATCTAACTGGAGCCTCCCTCACCCCCTCTTCTGCTCTCTTTTCCTTATTGCCATAACCCTTTGACCTCCTTTGTTAGCAATTAACCATTTTTGATGGCTTCAGCAATCTGAGGTTCTCAAACCTTTTCTGCCATCCTCCACAAGCTACACTCCTTTTCACCCATTGACCTTAAGACCTTTCTGCCACCATTCAGTCCCTCTGGCCACTGATCCATCCTCGTACTACTGTATCAGCTTCAGAAAGCATCTTTTATCACTCAGAAGTCAGAGTATTGATGTAGGTAACCCTCCACCCCACTCCAGCAGCTTAAGCAAGGGTTGTCAATGGGCTGCAGAAGTGGGTCACACTTAAACAATAATTATGGGCCTCTTCTATCTGCAGGTTGACCAACAAAATGCTCATAATTAACATTGTTGGCTCACCTCATCCTGACTCTCCTTGCCCTGGTCCTCCTTGTCCTGGTATGCCAAGTCCTGATAATCTTTGGTCTCTATGACTTGATTTCCCCTTTTCCCATTCTTGTGGCCCCACTAGTCCTCCTTGCTCTGGTCATCTAAGCTCTTGTCTAACTGGCTCTGGTTGCCTGACCATCTCCTCCTGATTCTGCAGGTCCTGTTCTCCCAGGGGGCTTATTTAAAAGTCCCTGTGTGCCACCAAACGTCACTTTTAGTGATTGTCCGCCAGCGTGCACTGCAGGGCCATATCTACAAGGCCACGTAAAGCCATCCTGCATGGCTTTTCATGGCCTTCTAGATATGGACTGCAGCAACACATCACAAATTGCTGCATTGCCTCACCGAGTGATAGGGATGAGTGCCATGGGCTGTTATGGTGGGTGTTCCCATATTTAAACCCATGGCATTTGACACATTCTCAGATTCATGAGATTTTGTAAACCTGGGAATGTGTCAAAAGCCTATGCCTCCCCAAGGGAGGCGTAAGGAAGGTGCAATGAGAAGAAATAAAAATACCTTTATTTCGTCTTGTTTTTCCTTTTTTCTGTGTGTGCTCCCTTCCGCAGCACACATAGAAAGAGAAAATCATCTCTTGTGATTGTTTTTGTGCAGGATGGTGTCCCTTCATTCCCTGCAACACAGACACCCTTTTACCATGATGCAAGGGTGCCTGCGTTGGTGCATGGAAACCCATTGTGCGCCAGCGCAGGGGAAAAGGGCAGGAATGCATTGTATCTTATAGATACCACACATTCCCTCCTTTCCTTTTGATGTAGGGTATCGCAGCAAGGATCCTTGTGACGCTGCCATGAGTCAGAAACTCCTAAATGAGCCCAGAGTCTTCCTCATTTTAAGTCTGGTTTCTCTAGCACTGGTATTCCTATATCCCAGTCCTCACAGTCTGTGTTCTCTTGCGGGTTTTTCGCCCACTCTTGCTCTTCCTCTAGTTTGGGTTTTGGTATGCTTAGTCCTCTTGATCTTGGTCATTCAGGCCATCCTGGTCATTCCAGGCTCCCTATCTATTCCTGTTCCTTCCTGGTCCTCTTGACCCTCATGTCCTAGAGCAGGTTCTTCTGATTCTGCTCACCCTGTTCACCTGATTCCTGGTACACCAAATCCTTGTCCTGCTGGTCACCCCTGTCCATACTTAGACCTTGTCCTCCTGGTTTGGATCATCCTGGTCATCCTCTCTCTGTTCCTTGTCCTCATGGTCCTTCTAGCACTACATCCACATGCAGTGCATGATAACACTCACTTTAGCTGGAAGGCTTTAGTAGTCACCATTGTTGTGGCAGCCAGTAATGTGTATCTCTAGAGTCATGTTTCCCATCCTCCTGAGCCTAATCCTGCTACCCAAGACGATTGCTCTGCCCCACTTGGTAATCAGAGCCCTCGTACCCTAGGTCCCGAACTTCATGGCCCTCTTAGCCTGGTTCTGGCCCTCCTGGTTATGATCCTTTTAGATCACATAGCCCTCCTTTCTCTGATCTAATGAGTGCCCTTAGTATTAGTCCCCCGGTCTATCTAGCCCTTGTCCTGCTTATCTTGGTCTTGTGGTCCTACTGGCCGTTGCTCTCCTGGTCCTGATCTTTATAGTCCTCTTCAATCTGGCCCTGATCGTCCTGGCCCTAGTCCTCCTGCATCTTGACCTTATTGTAGTGCAATAACTTGTCCTGGCCCACCACAGATCATCTGGCCTTTCTTTTTTCTGATGCAGCTTGACTTCCGGCTTATGTTAGCCTTAAAACTTACTGGCCCTGTACTTCCTGGTCAGTCTTGTCATCATCCACATGTCTTCTGCAACAAGTCCTTTGTGTCCTGGGTCCCCTGTTTCACAGGCTTCCTGTCCTGGGCCTTTTCATCCTCTGCACCCAAATTCTTGTTCATCAGTCCTCCTGGTTCTGCTCCCATGGTTTACCAAATTCCCTGGTTTGCTGGTTCCTAATGCTTTTGCTTATGGTCCCACTGGTTTATGTAGTCATGGTCTTAGTTCTGGTAGTCATCATATGGTCCACCTGTATTGTATTGTATTGTATTGTAATAGTATTTATATAGCGCTTACTACCCCTGACGAGGCGTCGAAGCGCTTTTTGGCGAGTAGCACGCTAATCCGGAACCCAACTAGAATTAGTGATGGATTAGTATTGGGAAATAGGAGTACAGTTTTAGTATTATTATGAGTTAATTTGAGCCGTGGATATGAGAGTTTGTTAGTTAGACTGACAGGAGTAATGGAGTGGTGGAGGAGGAAAGAAATCCAGAAGTGTTTATTGGGAGTATATCCCTCGTTTACTCATCCCAGGGAGTATCATGTATCATGTTGTCTGGTGCTGGTCCCACACGTCTTGGTTTCCCTAGCCCTCCTAGTCCCCCAGTCCTCCTATTCCACCCTAGTCCTACTAGCCCTCCAAGTCTCCTGGTTTGACTGTTCCACCTTGCTCTTGTCCATCTCACCCAGATCCCTCTATCATGGTCCTTCTAATATTGGACCTTGTAGGTCTTGTCTTCCTCATCTGTGTAGCTTTCATCCTCCTAGTTCCCATGTTATGAATTACTCTGGTTCATATATTTCTTGTCACCCTGGTTTAGGGACCCCATGAGTCTTACCCTTACGGACCTTCTTAACCTAGTCCCACAACCCTGGACTTCCTTGTCCTTTATGTCCCCCCCCCCCCCGGTCCTGCTGCTCTAGGGGCTATGGTTCTTTCAGGTCATGGTTTTCTCGATCCTGGTCCATTTATTTTTGGCCTCTTGGTCCTCCGGGATCTGATTTGTGTGACTCTCATCCTTCTTTCCAGTGGTCTCCTGGTATTGGTCCTCTTTGGTCTGTCTACCTAGGCCTGCTACTTCTAGCTCTACTCAATCGCATTCCTCTAGTCCTGGTCAGTGCATTCAGTTCCCTTTTAGCCCTCCTCATCATTTTGGTCCAGGGCCTTCTGTTCTTTTGGGCTCGTGTACACTGGATCATGATCCCCTTTATACATAAACATCCTCCTGCCCCTCCTGATACCGTTCTCCTTGGGCCTGGTACCCGAGTCCTGTTTTTCCATATCCAATCCTTCCTCATCTGCTTGTTCTTGGTCCATTCTGCCGTGGCTCTGGTTCTCCTAATCCTCCTGGTCGCCCACATCCTGGCTCTTATCCTCCTACTTCCCATTATCCTCCTCCGACTGGTCCTCTCCTTCCTTTCCTAGGCCCCCTTCAAATGACTTTAGTCAGGTACAACCTCCAAGCCTGTCAGTCAGATTTGTATTTATTTATTTTATTGGCTTCCAAATTACTTTTGCTGAGACAGCACTGTCAAGGGCAGGAATGAGGGCTCCGTAGAGACAGAAGTTTCCTCACTTCAAACACTGCTTAGTATGTTCAAAACAAAGCTTTCGACACAATGATTCATTGAGCGGGCAACTAAAATGTCAGTGTGGATGAAGGGGCCACTCACTCCTTGGGAACAATAAGCAACTATGCTTCAAAACCACTCTGCTGGCTGAATAGTGCGAAGGAGTGTGTTTATTCAGCAGGCAGCTGAGGGAAGAGACACTTTTCCCATGAATTACACTGAGACCCTGCTTACCTGTCTCCTGCTTTCACACACTCATTCCACAGAAGCCCCATTACGGTATCTTACTTGGTTTATCTTCTGCAAATGTCCCAAAGCACAGTGTGCCCAATCACCAATTGTCTACTATAAGTGTTCCTCCCCAGTTGGCACAGGTACCACCAATCTCTGTGCATTCCCTGTTTGCTGCTGCTTGTCGACTGATTCTGTGTTGTCAGGTCTGAACTAACAACCAAGCACAATCCTCCTTAAAACAAAGCCTAAAACTGGCACAAGCCTGTTATGTTTTGCATAGAATGGTGGGTGGCAGAGAATGTGGAATGGAATGTTCGAATGGTGTCTGGTGCTTGGCTTCCAGTGTAGGCAGTTGAAAGGAGAGGTGAGGAGAAGGAAAAAGGGAAGACGAGGTGTGCTGTATATCCCGAATAAAATGTGACAAATACTTTCAAGACTCATGAGTGGTCTGTCCCAGCATCACATGCTGGCGACCAGGGTGAGATACAGCACATCGTACCGAACTGGCCGCCTAGAACTCACATTGATGCGACCTACTGATTAGGACCACAGGAAAACAGGCAGACAACCTGCAATAGAGGTTTACTTACATTGTTGGTAAGAAGCCCCAGGAAATGAGCGACATTCTTAAGGCACTGATTTAAGATTAATTACGCTCCGTGTCCACATCTGACAGTTCCTGACACAAACGTATACCGATCGCAAGCCCTGTTGTGGCCTACAGCACAAGAGGTGACAGCATATGTCAAACTACACGAGTGCGGGTGTGCGCAAGCCGAGTCACAGTCTATGACGCAAGCACTCCAAGAGCACAATTTCTACACGGCTTGCCTCAGGCTGATGCCCGGCACACTCTGTATGCTTCTTAACAAACTTCTATCAAACGGAAGTCGGCACATCTGAACATACACACAGAAAAGGCCCCAAAAAGGATTACAGATTTATGGGGAAATCTCTGCGTTTGCTGAACTACAAGCCATCTTCCTTCTCTTGGGCTGCTGTGCATGGTGGGAGCTCCGAATCTGCTTTCCTCTCTAGAGGTTTACGCAAAGATTAGTTTTTGCTTTGGGTCTACTCTCTAATTGCTCATTGGCTTTCTTTTTACAAGGCTTTGCCAGGGCTGGACAATTGTTTTGAGCATACTGCATATCCTCCATGCATAATCACATGCTGATATTATAGGTATCATTTTAAAGTTGCTTTTCCATTTCTTCAAAGTCTCTTGAGCTGCATAGCTTGCTTGAATAGACCTAGGGACTTTCTGTAGTTGACACACAGCCATTTTAAGCACTACAGAATTTTTGTTGATATTAAGGCCCATATTTATACTTTTTTTGCACTGCATTTGCGTCATTTTTTGATGCAAAAGCGTCACAAACTTAGAAAATATAATTGTATTTTGCAAGTTTGCATCAAAAAATAGTATTTGTAGGGGAGCATTTTAAGTCTCGACCTTTGAGCAATCTGCCCCAAAGGTATGGGTTGGAGTCTAGTAGATTTGCTGTACACAAATCTAGAAGAGAAGTTGTTAAACCCAAATACTTGAAGGACTACTTATTGGGGTGACCTCCGGGACACTTTCTTATGTTGTCTTCCAGTCTGGGAATGCTATATTTTGTTATTCTGTATTTCCATTCATAGGTAACGTATTTCTGTTTATATGAGGTTATCCTTGTTATTTTCACAGTTTCTTATATTGTTATATTCATATATGCTAGGTGTAAGAATTGTAGTTCATGTGTTATCCTTGCTATTCTTTTCTTGTTTTGTTTTGCTTTGTAAGGGCGGAGGTGTGTTATGTTCTGTATAGAATGGTGGTGCAGGCAGCTGAAATGAAAGGAGAGGAGAAGGGAGAAGGGAAGACACACTGGGCTCTATATCCCAAATAAATTGTGAAGAATACTTTCAAGGCTCCTGAGTGATCTGTCTCTGCATCACAAAGTCCTTCCATAAGAAGCCCAAAAAGAGCCCAGCACTAAACAAATATTGAAATGAAAGATCGTGAGTATTAAAAAGCCAACGTATTCTCATAAGTGAAGAAAACATTTATAAAACCATACTCATCTTGACTGATTTAAGGTGGTTTGTGCCTTTTACAAAAAATAACATCATGGGTTTAGGGTTAGGTTATTTTCAAAACCTTTTTGTTCTTTGTAGACCTAATCTGCCTCCAGTGCTGTGTGATTGTTAGTGAGGAAAACACTTTTATCACGATAAACTGCCTTTCAGGGCTCTAGGCCCCCTATTCCAAATGAGATTGGTCCTTTCCAATTTTCTCCTCAATCCTTTATCAACATTGGAAGAATTCACTGTGACTGACCTACAAATGTCTTCGGTCCTCTTGAATCCTCTGCATATGTCCCAAGCAGGGATAAAAAAGAATGAGATTTCCCTTTAATTGCCTGTCGGAACAAAAGCCCAGAGATCTTGAGAACATTTTAAAAATCACAATGTTTATTATAATCTCTCCTTCTAATAAGTGTTTGTTATGCTTCTCTCCCAGAAACCGATATCCATGTCAAACAACATTTTCAGATATCAAGGGATGATCGTTGTACGGACCAGCATAAAATGCATATGGAGGCTGAGTAAATTGTATTCTAGTTAAACATTCATTCTCTTGGGAGCATGTGATTATAATTATAATTATGGCCTAATTCCCTGGTACATACCAATAAAAGAATTCTTCACATAGTGGGAAAGAAATTTAGGAGCAGACTGTTGCCACTGTAATAGTAAAGTACATACATACAACTAATTTTTATTAGTATAACTGTGGTAGAGGTTTGGTCCATGGGTATATAAGGTGATCTTTAAGGTAAACCCACAATGAACATATACAGTGTTCTTCGGATGCATCAACCACTTATCTTGTTCCTTTTTTTCTCTTGAAAGGCTAATTACTATTTAAGGATCTCACATCTTCGAATGCAGCGATGTCACAGCCTTATCCTTAAAGCGGCTCTAAATTCACATCCAAGTGATTAACGGATGTTGATGATTGCAAAATTGCGTTTAACTTAAATCAGTTAATGTAGGGTAGGGTTCCCAACCATGGACATTTGTGCTTATAAACGCAACTTTCTCTCCACCCCCTGTGATTTCTAATGGCCTTTAATATTTCTTGCACCTGCTCCTTTATGGCTTTTATTAAACTGCCTGTGGTTGTTTTCTCTACCTGCAGAATATTATGGTCACACTCAGGGGTGTAGGAGACACAAAAGTTCTGGGGGGACAGGGACAACCTTGAGGTGGGCCCCCTGCACAAAGTTTGCACCCAGAAGGGTTGCCGTGGGGCTAAGAAGGGTGATGGGGGGAGGCGGTCGCTTCCAGTCGAGTCCTGTGCGGCCTGCAATTCCCTGTCTGCTGGGCCCTTGGCTGCCTGTTAGGCAGCGACAAGCTCTGTGCTGCTGTTCGCCTGTGTAAAGTCCTAAGAGGCTTGTACTGCCTGCTGGGCGCAGTGCTTCCTGTCGATTCCTGTGCTGCCTCCCATGCACTGTGCTGCCTGTTGGGAGCTTTCTTTCTAGTCAGGCTGTGTCAGTCTCTGGCCCCCCGCCTGCCTGTGAAGGCCAGTAAGGCCTATGATTGCTGCTAGGTCCTTGTCTGACTGTCAAGTGGCAGTCTCTGTGCCGCCACCTTCCTGCAAACTGCTGTGCTGTCTGATACGGCCGGCCTTAGTGCTGGTGGCGCCCCGTGCAACATTGTTTGTTGGCGCCTCCCAGTGACCACCTCTGCCACGGATTCCCTCACTACCATCCATCACCACTCTCTCTCAGATGCATTTCATTAGTTTTAAAGCACCACTCATACCGGGAAATATCCCTTACAACGCAATCAATGCAATGCAATGCATTGACCATGCTGCCATTACCACAAATATGGGGCTAGCATGGATGCCTTTACCACACATGTCGTTACCAAGCATATGCATGGTTACAGCATAGAGAGCGGTCTAGCTTTCTGGGTGGAACAGGAAGAAGCAGAGGAGAGAGAGGTAAGTAGGGCTGTGGTCAGGTTTACGATTGGAGGTTGGGGTCATTTTTAGGACAGGGTAGGGTCGGGGTAGTTTTTAGGACAGGGTGGGGTAGGATTTAGGGTTCAGGGTGGGGGTTATGTAGTATTTAGGACAGAGAGGGGAAGGTTTTAGGGTCCAGTGGGGCAGGGGCGGCAAGGTAGTTTTTAGCGCAGTTCAGGGTAGGTTTTAGGGTTCAGAGTGGGGGCGGGGTAGTTTTTAGGACAGGGCAGGGTTACTTTTAGGGCTCAGGGCGGGGGGGTTTAGGGCTCAGGGCAGGGGCAGTTTTAACTGATTGGGCAGGGTGGAGTATGGTATCAGGTGTAAGGGGGCAGGGCGGGGAGAATTTACCACGCATGTTCCTTTACCAAACATTCTTTTATAGCGAAATTCGTTGTAAAGGCATGAGTAGTAGAGACTCGGTCGTTGTTGAGACCGCGATGTTAAGGCATGCATGATATACGCATGTGTTGTTCCATCATTCAGCCCTCATACCAGTCTAGGGTGTCAAAGCACTTTACATCACACAGACATTACGCAGAGACAATCATCATATATGTGTAAATCAGTGTATATGAAATGTTACATAAGACAGAGGACTACAAGGTGTAGGTGTCATAGGTCAACCATACTGGTAGCAGGTATAGTTTAAGAGTGCTTTATCTGGAGAAGCGCAAACTCAGAATTTAAAACATAACACCATGTTTGAGGGCTCTCTTTAATAATAAGAATTAATTTGTGCTCAAATTAACTTGTTTTGTAACATTAAGTTAATGAAAAAGTGGGGGGAAATCATAACGCTCTAATCTATACCTTGATGTTTGCATGCAGCTCTTTGATGAGTTCATTACTCACTGTTCTATATTCAGTTTTAATTTATAAATTGAAGGGGACAAAAAACGAGCTCTCTGATGTAGGAAGCTGGCCTGGTGTGTGGTGAGTCCCTATAGTATTATCACCTTATACTAGGTTCAGGTATCCCCTTATTAGTGAAGTATAGACAGTGTCTGTAGCTGTCGATGAGCAGCCAAGACTTATCTAGGACACATGCAAAGATCATGCAATACCACTGTAGTCACACAGCACTTACACACATGAAAGAAACACGTGTTACGAAAATAAAGGTTCCTTATTACAGCAACACAAACACTAAAACACTAGATAGGCAATACTCCACTAGGATGTGAGTAGCACACTATTATATGTACAGTAGCAATCAGAAATTGCAATAAAAAGCAATAGAAAACAGTGAAAAGCAATAGGAAATACTGAAGGCCTAGAGGGGACCAGACCATATTCTTAAAAAGTGGAATGCGAAAGCCGGGTCCCCACGCAAGGAAGTGGAATCAGTAGAGGGGAGCTGCAGGAACTAGGAAACCCCAAAGGTAAGTACCAGAATGCCCCCCAACGACCAGGAGAAAAGAGGTAAGTTACTGGTTTTTCCCCAATCCACCAAAAGGACTTCAGAGAAGGATATTGCAAAACGCAGGCAAGACTGCAAGAAACTAGAGGTGGATCCTGGAAGAGGAAGACCTGGAAAAGAAGGGGACCAAATCAAGGTTACATAGGAGTGTCCGGTCGTGGCAGGAGCCACTACCCACCCATCTGTGGATGCAGGAGTTGGTCGACGGGGAGACGAAGATGGTCAGCAATGCAGCACTGGAGCAGATGAAGAGTTCCTGGGTGATGCAGTCGATGTCCCACGCCCGATGAAGAATTGCAGTCAGTCTGTGGTGTGGAAAACCCGCCAGCAAGCCTTGGCAGAGGCAAATGTCACATTAGGACAAAAGTGGAGCTGCCGGGGACCAGCAAGGTCCAGGGGGACTCAACCCATGGAGGGGAGTCCCAGGTGACCCTCAGCAAGGCAGAGAGTCTGGAGAAGGAGAGGCAGCCCCCACAGAAGACTTACAGGCAAGGAGCCCAGGAGCTGCAGAGAGGCCCACGCAGCACACCTGAAGAGAGGTCCCACGTCGCAGGCGAAGCACGTTGAGGGCTGTGCTTCACAGAGAAGAGTGCTGGGAGCTGGGGCTATATGGAGCCTGAAGATCCCTTGGAGGATATAACAACAGGCCTTGGTAGCTGCAAGAGACACAGTGCATGGGGGTACTGTCCTGCATGAGAAGGCAAGGACCTACCTACTCCAAAGTTGGACAGCTGGTGGAGAGGAACAAGGAGACAACTCTAGACTATCAACCCTGATGCAGGATCCACGCAGCTCAGGAGGAGAGGAGATCCACGCAGCCGGTCGTTGTTGCAGTTGGTGCCTGCAGAGGCAGGTAAGTGACTCCTTCACTCCAAGGAATTTTCCTTCTTTCTTCTCGTGCAGACTGAAGACTTGCTGCCCTCAGAGGAAGCACAGCCGGGCTAATGTTGCAGTTGCTGGAAGGAGCCGGAGAAACAATGTTGCAGGATGAAGTCGCTGCTGGAGCTGCAGATTGTAGGTCCCTGTGAAGTCCAGTTGCGGTTCCAGTGGCCAGAAGTCAAAGTAAACGTTGCAGTGGTGTCCTGCTGGAATCTTGCACATTGAATCTGAGGACCCACCCAAGAGGGAAACCCTAAATAGCCGAGAAAGGGGGATTGGTCACCTAGCAGGATGACCACCTAGGAGGGGGCAGTGACATCACCTGCCTGACCTGGCCACTCAGATGCTCACAGAGCCTCTGCCCACCTTGGATTCAAGATGGTAGAATCAAGGGCCACCTGAGGAGCTCCAGGCACCACTCCTGGGGTAGTGATGGTCAGGGGAGTGGTTACCCCCATTTCCATTGTCCAGTTTCACACCAGAGTAGGGGGCTGAGGTCCCTGAAATGGTACAGACTAGTTTATGCAAGGAGGGCACCAAATGCGCCCTTCAGAGCATACCATCAGCTTGGCGAGGCTACCCCTCCCAAGCCTTGTAACACCTATTTCCAAAGGGAGAGGGTGTTGCCTCCCTCTTCCAAAGGAAATCCTTTGTTCTGCCTTCTTGGGCATGAGCTGCTCAAGCAGCAGAAGGAGGGCAGAAATCTGTCTGAGGGGTGGCAGCAGCATGGGCTTCCCGGAAAACCCTAGAAAGCTGATAAGAGCAATGCTGGGGATCCTCTAAGGATCCCCCAGAGTGCATGGAATCATACTTCCAATACTGGCAATAGGATTGGGGTATGATTCTGACATGTTTGTTACCAAACATGCCCAGGTTCGGAGTTACCATTATGTAGCTGGACATAGGTAGTGACCTCTGTCCAGTACACAGGTAAAATGTCTTCCCCTCACTTACGAAGTCCATGAAAATTGAGCTGGAATTTGTAGGTGCACCTCTGCTCATGCAGGGGTGCCCTCACACACAGGTACTTTCACCCTGTCCTTTGGACTAGGAGGGCCTACCATAGGGGTGACTTTCAGTGACCTGGTGCAGTGACCGGAAGTGAATGGGTGCATGCACCTTTTCACGCAGGCTGCAATGGCAGGCCTGCAGACACAGTTTACATGGGCTCCTATGGGTGGCACAATACATAATACATGCTGCAGCCCATGGGGAACCCCTGATCCCCCAATGCCCTGGGTACCATGTACTAGGGACTTATAAGGGGCACCAGTACGCCAAATGTGGGGTGTGTGTGGTCCAAGCAACCAAATTTAATGGGAGAGAGCAGTGGGGTCCTGGTTTGCAGGATCCCAGTGAACACAGTCAAAACATTCTGACAACAGGCAAAAAGTGGGGTAACCATGCCAAAAAGAGGGTACTTTCCTGCATCTGACAAAAGCAGTAACCATCTGACCTATTCACATTATATAGACTTTATGATCTGCATGTGGAAGTCCTTTGTAGCAGGCATAGTAACCCTGTACGTTATGATGAGTCAAAACTCCGACTAGACAAAACTTCAATCTCTCTCCAAGAAGACCATTAATCACCGGAATTATCTTGAGATTTTTATTGTTGTCTGAAAACTGTTGGTGGTAAGGAACACCCAGTAGGTGCTTTTAAAGTCACAATATACTTGCAAATACAGCACCCACATCCTAAGTCAGCACCCAGCGCAGCAGCACCGGTTGCATCGCCCTAGAGCCGGCCCTGCTGCCTTAGCTAGCCCTGTCCATCTCTCAGGCCATCTGGTTCTTCCTGGGACCCATGCTGTGTGCTAGTCTCTCTGCCGTCTATCCAGCAGTGCCGGGCTCTGTTCCACCACAGCCTGTGAAGTCCTGTAACGCCTGTGAGCTGCCACAGTTCTGGCTTCGCATCCACAGGCCATTGGCAGGAAATGAGATTTACAGACAGCCCTTGGCCTTTAGAGCGGGCTTTCATGAATACCAGGAAGGCTGAGGGAGAGACAGGGAACCGAATGTTGGCGGGGCAGGATGTCAACTTAGGGGACAAAAATTAGCACTGGGGCAGGCAAACTGGAGACAGAGGAGAAAAGAGAGTGAGAGAAAGGAGACAAAAAGGGGGGCCCTAACAAACATTGATGCACAGTGTGCCACTAGCGCACTAAAGCCTGCCCTGCTCATATCTCACAGTAACTCAACAATACTGTTTTTAGAAAAGGAGATACTCTGCAACACAGCACTGTATTTACTTGGCAATACTTTATTTAATTACCCAAACCTCCTTATCTTCTCAAATCTTGCTGCTGTCTTCAGGGTTCGATTTTCACGGGAAGGGAAGGGTAGGGCTCAGGAGGCACGGGATGCAGACAGCAATCAACAAAGGACCTCTTGTCTCTCTTTGTTCTCAGAAGTGCAGACTGCAGGCAGCTGTGGTGGCAAGGTGAGAAGGAATCCCTTGTGTGCTGCAGCACAACAAAAGGGAGGAGGGCAAGTGTCCTGGAAGCAGGTCACAGGTCAAGTGCAGGGCCAGTATAGGTAGGGCTTTCATGCGCTAATGGCCCTGCGAATTACAGAAGAGAAGGGAAAATTCTTCTGTCCCCTCGTCCCCCCACCCTTGTACCCTGTGTCCCCCCACTCCAACATCTGGGGGTGACATATCCCCCGCATCCCCCACACTTCCTACGCCCATGGTCACACTCTTACCTTTGTCAATCTGCCATGTCTCCTCCAGCAGCGATGAGTCATTAGCCGTAACCGTTTCCTCTCTCGAATCCCAGCTTGTACTAGTCTTGTGGCCTGCTATCTGGGCTTCTGTAGGGTCTGGGTCCTTGGGCAAGCCTCTTTTCCCACATTCGGTTTCAACGTGGTTTTACAAATGCAGCCCAAAGATTCATACGGACGATTTTCTTCTACATCTAATTGTTTCGTTGTATGTAGCTTCCTCCTCGTGTGCCTTTCCAGAAGGAATTCTATGACACTGAAGCAGGGCTGGCTTTAGGGTGGTGCGACCGGTGCAGCTACACCAGGCACTGACTGTGGGTGGGGGCGCTGTGTTTAAGAATAACTTATGGGTTTAAAAGCATGGAAACGTATTTGTGCCAGCAGATTCAGGCAACAATAAAAATGTCAAGAAAACTCTCATGATTAATGTTACTGCTGGTGAGATATCGGAATTTTGACTAGTGGCAGTTTTGGCTTATCATACAGTAGTGCAAAGGGATAATGTGCCTGCTGCAAACAACGTGCACCATGCAGATCACAGAACTAAGGGCCGGATGTAGGTAGGAAAAAAGTTGCGAGTCGGAAATTGCGAGTCAATGCGAATCGCAATTTCCGACTCGCAAAATGGGATCCAAGAAAAAAAAGCAACATCAAATTGCGACTCGCAAAT